>NC_082672.1:5932777-6244166 GCF_025265405.1 Mesoplodon densirostris
CTGAAAACTATTTGTCTGAAATACGATGTCTTTAATAAATGTATCTATTTTTCTTTCTGTAACCCCCAGGAAAAAGAGGCCAGTCAGAATTTTGGAAAATGGACTTCCCTGGTGGCACCTGCCAATGCAAGGGACACAAGTTCAAGCCCTGGTCAGGGAAGATCCCACATGCCGCAGAGCAACAAAGCCCGTGCGCCACAGCTACTAAGCCTGCGTTCTAGAGCCAGCAAACCACAACTACTGTGTCCGTGAGCCACAACTACTGAAGCCTGCGCACTAGAGCATGTGCTCCGCAGCAAGAGAAGCCACCACAGTGAGAAGCCTGTGCACCACGATGAAGACCCAACGCAGTCAAAAATAAATTAATTAATTAAAAAAAAAGAACTTTGGAAAACACGTCTCTTTTGCTAAATTTCACTTACTCTGTGGTTATTAGTTTTTATATTTAAAAAAAAAAAAGGAAGGTACCATTATGATTTGAGTCTGCAAACTCCTCAGTGTTGCACTAATGTAACTGATGCTGCCCAGCAAGTTCCAGCCACTTAGAGATTAAGAATTGGTGGGGTTGGGTAGGGAGGGCACACCCTCCTGTGCATCTGACCAAGTGGGGATGCAGCACAGCCTGTAGGCTCTCCCCCATCTAGTGCCAGTGCCCTGCTAGCAGCTCAGGGCTGAGAGAAACAATAAACCACGTGAATACACAGGCATTCTTGAACATGCCAGCACACTTGTGCTCTTCTCCTTTCTGTCTTGGTCTGTGCTACTTTGCTCTTATAATTATCCTGGGTTTAACAAAATCTAAATATATTCACTCATAATAGGAATGGTTTATATGAAGTTATTTTCGTCTCTGCAGTGGCCTTTCAGATTCTTTTGCCACCGCTTTATGTGCCATATTTTAATTTAATTGATTATGTGTAGAAGAAAGGTGAAGCTTGAAACCCTGGCTGTCAGAAAGACTGGGAGAATTATTGTGACCTGTCTATACTGCATTGCTCTGTTCATTTTGTAAATGCCCTCATAAATACTGAAGAAAACCTCGGGTTCAGTGTTGTGTAAAAACAAAATGTCACAGAAATTATTTCTGTAAAATGAGAAGAAGTGGAAGCAATTAAATGTATTCAGCAGATGCCATGTGATGGCTCTGGTGCCCTGTCTCAAGGTCAACCATTCCAGCAGAAGGTGTAAGGCCTAATCTAGGAGTTAATGAGACAGTACTTTACACATGCTACTTGAGTAAAATTGCATACCGTTATATTTTGGCACCTTGATGTAAATGAAAGCATCATTTGGCATGTTTTGATTAAAATAAAAGTCTCACTCAGCCAAACTCCTCCCCCACAAACTCCTCCCCCACTGCCTCTTCATCAATATTGCTGCTATGCTTTTATTAGAATACACACAAATGTTTCTGCATGTATACACACATATACATGCATCATCTATTGGATAAAAATAGAATCATGTTTTCATTGGGTCCTCCAATGTGTAGGTGTGCATGTTTTATCTTACAATAAACAATGGTTCTTTTTTCCAAGGCAGAATATATATCCTAATTTATAAAAACTCTGCACAGCCTTCCATTCTCCTACTGATAAACACTTAGACACTTCACAAACCTTTACTATTTCAATGACATCTGTGTTATTATTTCCATAGGATAGTTGCCTAGAAGTAGAGTTTAGGGGTTGAATGAAAGGTACACTTAAGATGAAAGTGTGAAACTATCTTTCAAAATATTTTGCCTGTTTGCTTTCTCATCAACTGTAAACAAGAGTGCTTCCAGAAATCTCATAAAAACCAGAGGTCATATCTCACTGTGATTTTCATTACTCTGTTAACTGTTAACAGAGTTGATCATCTCTTTGTTCTTTTTGATTATTTATGCTTCTTCTCTGAATTGCTTCTTCCTATTGGGTTGTTTGTCTTTTTCTTATTTCTTTTTGTAGGTTCAGGGCATTAAATCTTTACTATTTTATGTATTGAAATTATTTTGACCCCATTTGCCATGTAGCTCTATGCTGGGTTGTTTCTCTTTGTACACGAGTTCTTAGCTTTTATTTAGTCAGATCCATCAATCTTTTCCTCAATGCCTCTTAGATTTTGTGTTGTGGTTAGAAACACCTTCTCCACTCTGACATTATTTTAAAAAAAGATCTTATATTTTCTTCTAGTATTTTTATGGCTTTCATATTTTACACTTAAATGTTTGCACTACTTCAAAACTATTTGTGGAGTACTGGAAGGTACACATCCGGACTTTATTTTCTTCCAAACACAGAGCAATGAACACAATTCCATTTATTGAATAATTTAACCTTCCCCTACTGATTTGAAATGTCACCTTTACTGAATTTCAGATTTTCATATACTTAGATTCATTTTCTACTGATTGATCTCTGAATTCCTGCACTATTTTATTTAAAGTAGGGCCAACACTTTCTTCTCCTTTATCTCTTCCTCCTCCTCCTTTATATTTTCTAAATATATTTTTTGTTATTTTTTCATAAGAATATAATTCATGAGAATATATATTTGGGGGTGTATAAAAGTTAGAAATTTTAAAAGTTTACAAGATGTCTATAAAGAGGATTATTTTGGGGTGTCAGAATAAAGGTTATTCAACAGTTACCACCTTATTATTAATTGTAGAGCCAACATTAGACAGTGCAAATGGCATCCTATAATTATCCTGCTTTTGGAGACTATGGCATATAAGAAGCACTTGTCTTCTCCACTAGCTCTGAGTCCCAACTTTCTTTCTCCACTCTTCTCTGCCCTGCTCCAACTTCTGCTCTTATGCAGGATCCTAATCTTGTGGAAGTTCTGGACACTTCTTTGTAGGGTCAGAGCCTCCTTCCTAACTTCCTCTGCCTCTTATCTAAAGAGTTCTTAAGAAAAATAAAATAAAGTAAAAATAGTTTCATATTTGGTTACATTATGATCTATGAAATTAAGGTTTAAATAGAAAATCAATTCAAATATTTAACTAAGATAGTATATGTGGCCATTTCCATTAAAAGGTTGGACATCAGGTTCTACAATTAGACAGCTCTGCTCTATTTTAATATCATTTCCTTGAGAAAAATCAAATTCTGTATATATATTTCCAATTTTGCTATCTATTCTGGAAAGCAGGGTTTTTCCTGCATCATATTAACAAATATAGAGGAGTAATTTATGTTCACATACCCAAGGTTGCATAGTTGGCTCTGGAATACAAGTCTTTCAAATGAGGACCCACTAGACAAGGTCTTAGATAATAGAATATGTTTTCTAGAGTCCTATTTTATTCTAAACATTTTTTTCCAAATTAAAAAAAGCAAAATTTAATGAAGTTGTTTTAAAGTTGGCCTTTCCCCCTTTTTTCACTTGATTTATTTCCAAATATTTTTTCTTTCTTTTTAAAAATATAACAGCTCAAGTAGGATAAAGATGAGAAATATGAATAAGTCAGAGTTAGAAATACACTACTAAGTCAAAGAAAAATGTGTAAGTTTGTCTACTTTTTTCTTTTAGGATATTACATAAATGTTCTGAATGTTTTATGTTGGAGACTTTTTATTCTTCCCAGTCAAAGCAGAGACCAATGTAGATGCTTACAGTAGGTATCCAAAAGAATAAGAAGCAGCATCAGTAGAAATGACTGCTAATATAGCACCTTCTTTTCCCATATGACCTTTTGCTTTTATAGATTGACAACAAAAAGGATCACTAAGAAGAATGTTCTTTTTTAAAAATTTTTATTTATTTATTTATTTTGGACTGTGTTGGGTCTTCATTGCTGCGCAAGGGCTTTCTCTAGTTGTGGCGAGTGGGGGGCCACTCTTCATTGTGGTGCACGGGCTTCTCATTGCGGTGGCTCCTCTTTGTTGCAGAGAGGCTCGGGCTTCCGTAGTTGTGGCACGTGGACTCAGTAGTTGTGGCTCATGGCTCTAGAGCATGGGCTCAGTAGTTGTGGCACATGGGCATAGTAGTTGCTCCACGGCATGTGGGATCTCCCCTGACCAGGGCTTGAACCTGTGTCCCCTGCAGTGGCAGGTGGATTCTTAACCACAGTGCCACCAGGGAAGTCCCTGAAATGGATGTTCTATAAAGTTAAAACAAACTCAGGAAAATGAGTTCTTCTGACTGAGAAGTGAGGTAAAATTCACGTAATAGGTGCAGTGAAGCAAACATAGATTTGCCACCTCAGTGCTGGGTCAGCTGGAAGTGAGAATTATAAGAGAGATCATCAAACCCATGAGATGACAGCAAACAAGAGTGAGGCCCATCAATCTGCATCACAGAAGCCCTACAGTAGACAGACACTCATCAAACAGATGTGACTTATGCTGATTTGTAGGCAAAAGGATTAGTAGTATTTAGCAAAGATAGAAGAGTACTCAATGACACTAAGATATAAAGCTGTAGCAGTATGATAGAGTCTTGCCCAAGGAATGGGAAAGAAAGAAAAAATGATAGTGTACAGTGCTTTATAGTTTACAAAGTGCTTGATCATACGTGAGCTTCACAACAAAATAATTGTTTCTATTTTTTGATTAACAAACTGAGTCTTGATGAGGTTAGATAAGAGGTCGAAAAACCAAATTTCAGGCATTCAGTCATCCCCAAAAACATCTACTGAGTCAGGTGTGGGTAAGTGTAGCCATTTCTTAAATTTGTAGTGACAACGTTTTCATATTAGGACTTCAGAAAATGGAAGACTATATCTAACAGTTCTTAAATTTAGAAGTTTTTATTTTATTCATGGAGCAACACTTTGGCCTCAGAGACTACTGCTCAGACCCCTCCTGACATCTGGCAGAAGGAATGGGTGGCCAGGGTCTGGTGAGGTGGCCAGGGTCCGATGAGGCATGGTATGGTTCCCATGACAAAGGAATGAGCCCAGGCCTGAGAAATTCTGTGTCTAGCTCACTTCCCCACATCACGGGGATTCTTTAAGCTTCTTTATTACGAGAACTCATCTGGGATGCTATTGAGATCAGCTCTTTCAAAGTCTTTGGTTGCAAAATTTTGTCTAAAATCAGTATTATTCAGACGTCCACAATGTGTAAAAAATCATAAAAGTAGAACTTCTTTGGTTGTGGAGGAGGAGAAAGTAGAGGCAGAGTTCTGTGCACACGGTGCTTAAATGTTGAATAAGTGAATGTCTGCACCTCTGCTCACCTCTTGGCCAACCTTACTAACTGGTCACGTGTCCCATTATCCCAGGGTACCCCTCTTTGTGATGTGAGGACTCTCACACTCTAATAGAATCTTCTGGAGCTAAATGCCTCGCCCTGACAGAGCCACTAAAAGTGGACATTTCATATGTTGAAGGTGAAGCAGCTAAGAACAAATGAAATGACCACATCACACATACTTGGCTTATTCACCTTTCATAGGCAAGAACATGGAGGCGCAGGTAAGTGAATCAGCTCGCTCACATGTCTCACGGCTGCTGAGAGGTGTTGCTGGCATTGGAACCCAGGAGTCCGGCTGCTAGGCCAGGTCTGCAGTTGCCCCTCTGCAGCATCTCGCCCTCCCAGTTACCTGACCCTACTGAGCCTTCTCCCAGACAGCCTCCCACAGGGACTCAGTGCAGCCTTGCCTTGGAGATGTGACTTCCTGCCCCCGAAAGAGCCGTGGGAGGGCTCTGCGTGAGCGGGACCCACAGTGTCCACAGGGACACGGGCAGGACACCTTCCCTGCACGCAGTCCCTTGCTGGCTCTGCTCTCATAACTCAGGCTGAGCAGCCCTGGAGGGTGTCCTAGGGAATAAACTAGACTTTTTGAACTTTTCCAGGGAAAGGAAAGGATATAGGAGTGGGTCACTGAAAATATCCTAAGCCTTTATCTGTTCTGTTTTTAGAGTTTTTCTGAGTCTCTTTGCAAGGGCCGCTCTCCCACATGTTTGGGAAGGAGAGGGGACAGAGAATCAGCCTCTGCCCTGAATGGAACACTCTCTGGAGCATCAAATCACCAAGAGAACACAACCCCTAGAGGAAGATTGTGCACAGAATTTCTGTTACCTTATTGAGTCAAACAAGTTAGGAGCCATATGTCTCTAAAAAACGGAACATATTTGTTTACAAACATACATAGCAAGTGACAAGGTATATAGAAAATAAATATGACACCCTCTGAATTTCAAAACTAGTTCTTCTTTACTAGGTTAGCCAATGAAATAGGTAAGGTGAAATTACCCTAAACTGAAAAAAGTATCAAATAACGATTTTCCCTTAAAGGACTCAGAAAGGAGGTTCTATAAGTAAAATATAGTTGCCATGCAGTAACCTTGTTTGTTTGTTTAAATTTCTGTCTTTAAATAGTTGTCATTAACAAAAATTAGCAATGTTCTCTTGAACCATGAAGACTGGAGTCTCACTTTTCCCAAGCTCTGCCACACATTCAGATGGAGAAACTTGAAATCAGCAACTCAAAGAACAAACTGTACCATTACCACTGTCGCTCCAGAAAGCTAAGTTATGCACAGATAAGACACACTGGAAGGGGATGATACACTGTTATTCATACACCCTTTCATCCAAGAATCTGAAACCATCCTCCAGGCGTCACCTCTAATGGGTAGGTAGGTGGGCAAGTATTATTTTACTCTCCATTGCACAGTGTATAAATACCTCCGTAGGCAGCTCACTCCCAGGAAATAATTACTCTTCTCACCACTGTTTCCCCGAACGCAGAGACTTTATCTCATGCCATGTAGTGAATTACTGACAGAGTCAAGAGCAGATCCTAGGTTTCTATGTCCCATTTAAGACTGGACGTGTATCTTAGCCTTCATCACTGGCAGGGGCTGAGTTCCCTTCAAACTTACTCGAATTTTAAGCTTATAAATGCTGGCGATTCTGTGCCTGTAGATTAAGACAGTTAAACTTCAATGCATTGTCCCGTCTGTGATCTTGTCTCCTTCTTCCCAGCTGAACCGTTTGAAAGTCATAGGATCTAATTATGTCTCTGTGTAGTGACCTTGACTCCCTTTTCATTAGACACTTTCTCTTGAAACCTCGGAAGTTTCACTCCTTTCACTACCTTTCTGATTTCTTGGAGGCCCTCATCACCCACCCGCTCTGTGTTTGATAGAAAACCTCTCTTCTGGGGTCTTGCCCAGGCTGGAGCAGGGAGCTGAGCCCACGGCACGGGGACACCGTTACTGTCCCTGGCAGGAAGAGGATCTCACACTCACAAGTGGGAGTTGGGGTTAGATTGTGATGCTGGCTTCCCAGAGGATTTGGAGGGACCCTAAAAGGATGATTCTAGAAAGCGCTGGATGAGCGTCCTGAATTCATTCTCCTTTTACCCACATTCTCATTTCACCTCTTGTTCACTTTATGCTCTCTACCTTGGCATTCTCATGCACATCCCAGGTTACACTATTCCTTCTCTGGGTGACAGGGATGAAGCCAGAAGGGTGCCAGGTGTGCAATGCCTGCCCTTTCAACTCCTTCCTGAGCATGTTCTCTTAGAGGTCCCTGCAGTACCTCAAACTCCTCCGGGGCATCCAGACTGAGCTCAGCTCCCTGCCCCACCACCTCTTTCTTCCCGTGTTCTCTACTTCTGGAAATGGCATCACTATCCTCACACCCATGCCTTTCACAGTCATTTCCGAATCGTCTTTATCTCTGCACCCCCGTACTTAATTAACTGTTAGTTGGGCTGATTCATCCAGCACTGCTTCTCTGCCCTTTTCCTCCTCTCCATCATCTCGGGGTAAACTGGAGGTCAGGCCCCGAGCCTCTGACTTAAATCATAACAATCACACACAAGCAAAAACCTACTCTCAGTTGTTTCTTTCACAAACCTTCTCTAAGCCACGGCTAGCGTCTGTTTTCCGTTATATGTGGGCCTCTGTTCCTGCTCTCTGCTTTACTACATCCCAGAGATTGCAACCAGGAGTGGTCTGCTCACACTGTGTGGTTCCGACTCTGATGGCTCAGCATCGAAATTTAGAAAAAACAAACTTGCATCCAAAAGGATCCCCCTCCCCTCCCAGGAAGTTTCCCCTTAGTGGCCTGTAGACGTGTGCCTGCATCTCAGGGTGGGAGGGAGAGTGGGGCTTAAGGTCCCATAGTCAGCCCTTGAGGAAGACCCCAAATGTCCACCGGCAGAGGCTGCTGTGTCTTGGGTTGTGTAGCAGCTGAAGTAGGCAGCTTGCTTGTAGGGTGTGGATACACAGACAGGCTATGGGGTACTTATTAAACACCAGACGCAGACAAGGAGCTGAAACTGAGTGCGAGACACGAGTTTTATTTCAATCTCATGATCTCTTCTGACTGTGGATTCCAGAGTTGAATGGCACGTGGGGTGGATGGAAGGGGACCTGGCCTGCTCTTCGGACCTGACTGAATTTGAGCGTTAGGTATAGACGTGCGAAGATTTTGCCATAAAGTTGTACCCTCATTCTGCTTATTTTTATTCTCAACTCAAGTCAGTCAGATCAACTGGCTTCCTTCAATCCTGCCCAGGTTATTTTCTCCCCAACCTATAATCTTTCAAACTATCCCTCAGGTTAGGGGAAATATGGAAGGTGTGCAGTCTAATATAGACTGCACGCCTTCAGTGCAGTGAAAATCAGTTCACTCTCAGAATCTGTCACTCTCAGAATCCGTCACTCTCAAGATGTTTTTCTGATTAACTAAATAACATTTGCCGTCTACATAGCACATACATCATCACCTCTGGGCAATTTTAATATCAATTAAAGTATAAAGCATCTCTCTCCTTTTCCAAGGTCCAGGCTGGTCCCCTGGAAGATAAAGTGCATCATCCCCTCCACTGGTCCCACAGCTGACCTTCATCATAGAACCCACCCCAGCACACAGAGGCCGTATCTTCTTTTCCCATGCAGCTCTGGAATCCAGCACACAGTAGGCATTCATCAAACATTGGTTTTATGAGATCTAAGGTGTCTACTTGTACGTAGGGTATTTGGGTGATTGACTGATTATTTCAATGGTTGATTACAATCCTAAAATGTCCATGTCACTGGGGTGTCACCAACTATTATTTAAAGAATTTTTTTAACAGGTCTATGATGAAGTCCCTTGACTAGCCCACTGTTATTATTAAGAGAAATTCTTACCTAACTTTTCAATCTAACAAGCCACTTCCATTACCCTCCCCGTAACTCTCTTACCTATGCAATCAAACAACTGGTTTAAGTTTTAACTATGTGTGTTCAGTTGTAGTTAATTAGCTATGTCAGTAATGATGCAAACACGAGGGTCATTAAGAAGTAGTTTTCAACCGCCTGCTTTTTAAAATTCCTCAATGAATTTAATAATTTGATACAGGTATTACCTAAATAAGCAAACCCAAGTGAAAACATGGGTTATCAGAAAAGAAAAATTGAGGTGTAAAAATTTACTTAAAATTCAGAATATGACTCATTTCTAAAAATGAGTGCCCCTCGGGCATTTAAATATATGGTTCCATTTGTTAAAGTTTGATTTACATACTATGTGCCAGGAACACGTTTATTAGGTAAAGTGAGATACACCTAAGCTGCAAGCACATTCTCCAAAGAGAATTGGTTAATACAGTCAGAATAAAAAATAGGAAGGAATGAGAGCAAGGCTTCGCATGAAATCTCACAGGTTATATCAAAAGAACACAGGTACTGCATTCAAGAGTACAGAAGTCACAGGAACGTTCTATAACAATGAAACATTAAGACAGCCATCAATTCTCTGACATCAACCATAAATGTGCTTCAAAGAGAGGGGGTTTGAAAAAAACTCTTTGAATGGACTTAATTAGGCACTTCAAACCAGAGCAGAATGCTTCCTTTTGGTTCTAAGTGTACGCAGTTATTAAGCTTTAAGGTGGAATACTATTTTGCCCCAGGCAGTTCAACGAGCTGTGTGGATTTTTTTACATAAATGCCTCATTATGCATAAATTCAGCAGAAGTGCCCCGTATTTACTTCACATTTATGAAAAGAAACTCCTTATCAATAGCCTCGACATCAATGTTCCTCACCTTGCAGTATGGAAATCTTATTGATTTTGCCACTGTTTACAAGAGGACCCTAAAACCCAGAAACTATTGATTTCAGCAGCTCAACTGTGAGATGGAGCTGGGCAATTGGGATGAGTTACAAGGGAAGAGGGAGGGGAAACCAGGGGTGCTGTGCAGTGGGAACCAGGTCTTTCCTTTCTTGGGTTCTGGAGTAAAAGGCTCTGCACAAAGTGGGTGGTGAGAAGCTATGGGAAAAAATTATTTGATGGTAAATGGCAATCAGCTCTGAGGATGAAGAGGAGGAAAACAGGCAAGAGAAGCAGAAGGAGAATCTTAAGGACATATGAGTATGTATTCTTCCCACTTGCTCGCTGAAGAAATACACAGAGGGACTGAAGGACTCACCTAGGGTCATACAACCCCCAAGACAAGGCAGTAATTGAACCCAGTTCTCCTGATCAGCTACACAATGGTCCTTTCAAGAGGTTGCTTCCTTCATTTTTTTTTTATCTCAGTTAGCTAGTTAGAGCCAGTACAACATGTCTGCAGGGCTGAGCAGCAAAGTGTTGCTACTCAGTCAATCCAGTGGCTGCTTCAATGGATTGCTAGAGGAAGATGATGTGCAAACAGGGTCTGAACCTGAACTTGACGTTCTGTAGTCCCTCTCGCCCTTAACACATAACCTGTGCTGTCTGGGCTGCCTAAGGAGCTCCATGGGGAAGAGGGCAGTGTGACCACCAGGAGTCTCTGGGACGAGCAAAGCAGACCCTGCTGGGCTGTACTTGCCAGCCTGGCTGGATGCGTCTCAAGATCACCCAGTGAAGGCACTTAGTGCGGTGCCTCTGGCCATGCGTGCCCGGTGCTGCTTGCTGCTGTCATCGACATCATCGTCGTCATCACTCTGATTTTATGAGAATGAATTTACGTTTGTGCTTTTGTTTAACTTCATTGTTCTATATTTGGGGTTTGGAACAGTGCCTGGCACATATAAAGCATTCGGTAAATATTACTGAATAAAGGAACGAGTGAAAGGCTTTCTCTATAACATGTGTCCCAGGAGCAGCAAGAAGGAGAAAGCTAATTCCACCCAGCCTGGCTTCACAGTTCTGAATAAGGAGGTGGAACAATGGCTTAGCAGCCTTTGATAGACATATTACGTTTCTCTCTGCCCTTTCTCTGCCTGAATCTGTGAAGACGGGCCTACTTCTTTTTTTTTATGGATTTTTTTTCCCATAAATGTACCTTCTCACAACCCGAACCAACATAATCTCTCCACACGAGAAATAGCAGTGATCATGATTCATCTTGTGGTTTTCCCGCCATCGCTATAAAACTACCATTCACCTTTGATGTCCTTCCAGTCATCCAAGCACATACTTGACTTTGAGGGAAATCTCAGGCTCCAACCCCCTCTCATTCTCACTATGGAGGAGGCAGTTTCTTGCCTGAGTACTTCTTCAGAAAAGGCTTCCATAGAACCACAGATAAAGTCATCATGCAAAGCAAAGGGTTTTTTTTTTTTTTAATTAGGAATCCCTTCTTGTTTATCTGTCAACATTCAGTGAGTTGACATATTTCTTCTTCTACAAAAGTGTCATTTGTCCCAAGAGCACATATGCTGAAGCATCAAAGTATTGGGAAAGGAGTTGCCTAGGGACTTGAATTCTCTCTTTTCCATGATAGCTAGGACTAAGATAATGTCATGAGACTATAAAGGTAGAAATATTGAGAAAGAAAGAAAAGAAAACCACAACCTACTAGCACAAGTGTGTCCAGCATTTTTTAGACTGGAGACTATGTGTTTCTAGAATTGCAGGGAGGTTTTCCAATTTGAGACAGAACAAGAAATGTGATTTTTGCTGCTTGGAGAACAAGGAAGAATTCACTGTATTAGACAAGGTTTGATACTAATGCCCTGAACTAGAGCAGTGGCAGTAGGGGTGGCTGGTAATAGGGGGGCAGAAATACAGTTGCAAATGAGAAAGCAATAAAATTGCTAGGTGACTGCACTTTGGAGTGCAAGGGAAACAAAATATTGAAAGATTATTCCATTTGTTTTTTAAAAGAAATTTTCTGGTAGAGAAATCTTACATATAATCACAGATTTTCTTTGGCAATGTGAAACATGTCCCTGAATCCAGCTTGCTGGGCTGTCCAATAAAATGCTATTAACCCAAAACAATCAAGATGTCAGCATGTTTGTTGAAGTGTTGACCCAGTGTTCTGCCATACTGATATTTTGCTTTCAGGCCAAAACAGAGATCTAAGTTTCATCCTGAGGAGACAACAGACCTACATTTATTGAATTTCTATGGACAACTTTGACCTCAAACAGTATCACTTATACCAATGCTAAAACTCAGGTAACAGAGGACTATCCACAATGATAGAATTTTTCACATTTTGAGGGACACAAGATTACTAATAATAGTATACTTTGAAATGCAAACTTGTATAAGAAGAAAGAACCAAATTTCAAACAATGTATTAGGATTTTGGAGAAATTGATAGAAAACAGGAGAAACCAAGAGATAAAACACAGCAAGTAAATGTTGTATTGAAATGTCAACATGAGAAAGTAATTAATACTGCATCTTAATTTATTTGGAATATGACAAAGTAAAAGTATACCTTGTTCAAACTCAATAAAAAAAGGTACACAAGAAGAAAATATACCAAGAAACCTTTGAAAGCCATGAAATAAAGAGGGGCCTGGATACAAGGAGAGCATCTGAGTGAGAACTACATAGTCGAATGAAGACCAAAGTGGAAAAGTTATAGGAAGGAAGGTTTTGCTTAAATATAAGAAAACATTTTTTCAGTTAAGCTGTTCAAAAATATTAGCTGCACTATGATGCTGTGAGACCACGTGATTCAGGGGGTTTAAGCAGAGGTCAGATGGCCACTTGTTGAAGGGTGTTCTATTTGGAGACCCACCATAGATGAAACAGGGCCCTGCTGATACAGTCAAGGAGCCTTTTGTTTGTCATCTTCATTACATTTTGCGGCCTTTATTTTCAATGCACCCCTTCCTTATATCTCCAGTTAAAACCGACAGCTCTATCAATATTCTTTCTGTACATTTTCAGTGTTTTTCCATTTCTCATCGTATTTTTTTTAGATTTTCCAAAAAATGAGAATCCTTCTGATTTTAGATTTTAATCTCCTTATCTACTAAAATTTCTTCTGTGCTTCTAATCATATTCATTGTTCTCTTTCTTTTTTCTCTCTCTTTCTCTCAGAATAACTGCATATTTAAGCTGAAGATCTAGCAAGCCATAATTTATAGGGAATGCCTTTCTCCTTGATCATTATTAGCAACTCATCTTCCCCAAACTTATAAAAGTGAAGCTAGGGTTTTTTTCCTCACTCTAAGATACAATTAATTCACATCTTTCAATGGACAAATCTTATAAATTCTTCTTTCTAAAGTGCATTTCTTGCAATTGTCTTGAATCATCTCAAGTTAAGTCTTGCTGACGATGAGGACTTCTGTGCAGAAACTAACACTGTCAGCAAAATTGTCTTTCTACACAAAGAACAAACTACTGCACATGAAGAACTGTATACTTCAGAATAAAATTTATCACTTTTAAAAGCTACCCATATTATCATGTCCAAGTGGTACTTTAGGTTGGATTTATAAATTCAGCAAAGTGTATGCATGCTGTATTAACTACTATAAAAGAGCTTTAATAAATATATAATATGTGATATAAAATGTTTGATTATATTTATGTTATATATCTAGTGAAGTCTTTTATAAATTATATCCACATAAAAATTTTCATCCTATTGCATAAATAATGAATTTGAGTCTAGTTTTTGTCCAAGATCAATGTCACTTGATATTAAAAAAAATAAATCATAGGAAATAACTAGTATTGAATGCTACTTTTTTTTCATTTAGTATCAAGAATGAAAAAACAGTCTTTGGAACAAGCTGCAAGTTTAAGAGTGTTACTAGTTGAACATGGCTGGTTTAAACACTGGAAGATGAAGTCAACATATTGGAATGACTTGTCTAACATGCTGTAATAAGATACTTTATTAGGTGCAGCTGAAACACTGAGTATTCCTGAAATGGAGAAAACTATAGAAGTTATCACTTTTTCTTCCTCTTCCCATTTGAATAATGCTCTCGGTGCCTTTTACTAACTGACTGACAGTTGCAAATTACTTAATCCCTCTGCCTTCATTTCCTAATCACTTAAATTAGATTAAGGATACTTTCTTCCTCCTGGGTTTGTGTAGATTAAATGAGATGATTCATTAAAAGTGTTTAACCCAGTATCTGGCATATTGCTATAGAAACATTAGCTAACTATTAGCTATGGCTAACAGTTAAGTAATACAAAAAACTTGGGACAAATTAATAAATGATCTCACTAAAAAAATTAAAAATAGGAATATCTACTCTAAAAATATAATTGGCAGAACAATTCTGTGAGACATATTAATGAAAGACATAGTTTAGACAAGTAATCAATTCTAAGAATGCATCAATTTTTGAGAAGAGATTTCTAAGTTTCCATGATTGATTTGACAAAGATCACAGGATCATGTCACAACATTGCATATTAATTCATGGCCTTGGTAACAGAATTCTAAAAAAGTTTATCTTCCCGGTGTAAAACACTTCGAACAGCATACCTTCTATAGAACATTCCATTTTTTCAATGACTCGGTGTTGAACCACTTCACCTGAACATAGCATTTATAGATTTAACTGTATCAATGGCCACTTTTTTTTTTTTTGCAGTATGTGGGCCTCTCACTTTTGTGGCCTCTCCCGTTGTGGAGCACAGGCTCCGGACATGCAGGCTCAGCGGCCATGGCTCATGGGCCCAGCCGCTCCACGGCATGTGGGATCTTCCCAGACCGGGACATGAACCCGTGTCCCCTGCATCGGCAGGCGAACTCTCAACCACTGTGCCACCAGGGGAGCCCAATGGCTACTTTTTAAAACATTTCGAACTTTAAGCACTTTTTTTTTCTGGTTGAACATCTTTTGAGCCAAACAAATCAAGCCATTGTAGCTTCAAAAGGAATAGCTAAATGTTAATAATTTTAATTGCATAATTTCAGAGTCAATTTTATATTATACTTGCCAAGGATTTTCAACCAAGAAATATAACAGTAATTAAATTAGAATTTGTCTTCCAATTACAATCTAAGGGTGTTAAGTCTTCAAATGTGTTAGATTGTATCTCACAAGTCTTTATAATGGAAATTCTTGCATTAACAAAGCTATCATTTAACAAGCATGCTTGGTAGATTATGCGTTTGGCATGGAAATTTTTTATTTGAGAAACTTAGCTATATCAATACTAAAATCTTTTATATGCTAAATGATTATTACCCTGGAATGGTTTTATTTGGAATGAACTATGCTCTCTTTTTAAAATACGGGAAACTAAGAGAAATTTAATAATGCAATCGATTTTCTAGTAAAAGTAGGCAGAAACTTCTAAGAAAAAGTAGCCTAGTTTTCAGAAACAGGTTCATAGTTCTTCTCTGTAACTCATGGGTAAGGGTAGATAAACGTCACATTTTAGACTACTTCATAGATAGTATAAGAACACTCGTCCTGTGAGTTATTAACAAAATTAGGAGAACACTGTTCTCTGTAATCTACAACTGTGCTTAAATCGAAATATTGATTTGGCCAAATAAATGAAGAATAAATGGCAAGAGTAATTTTTAATCTCTATTCCTATTGTTATTTGGAAGACTTATTGGGGGGACTATGGGATTAGTTAGGATGAAGAGACTGTGAACTGCTCCACCTAAAACAAGTGGTCTTTTCTTAAAGAATTGTGTTTGAAAAACAAAAACATTCTGCAAATTAAATGTATACTTGCTCTATAACTTATTAAAATTTTTCCAAATCAATGTAGTAATCACATGGAAGTCATTATTTTAGCTTTCCCCATCAAGTAATTCTGAAATAAACATCAAACATCACTAGCCAATAAAAAACAATCCAAATTTATCAAACAAGGAAAATTTATTAAATTATGAGTTTAAAAAATTATTAGGCATCAGCTATATGTACAATTTAGTAACTACAGTCCTTAACCTGTCATGTGAACACTGAATTGTTTTACTTTGTCTATAATAATAAATACAGTTAAACTGTTCTTATAATGTCTATTTTTTTCTACTTTCCTAATTTCATTATAATGTTATCATTATTTTGTTCTACTTTCCTTATAAAGAAGACTTAAAGTTCTATTATTTGTTTCAGGTTATAATTTCAAATTTATTGTTCTGAAAAGTAGCTCTTTTTGAGATTAAAAAAATTAAGCTTATTGAAGACTGAAGCCCACAACTTGTTTCACAATGTTAATTTCTCAACTATCAGCATCATGTAGAGAGTATTGTATAGAAATTGAGCTATATCTATTTTTGCATCCATTAATGTATCCCCAAAAAATCCTTTGATTTTAAAAATGTGTGTGCATGTCCATGTTCATGCAGATTCTAGTTATATAATTGATCTATACATTTTTGACGGATGTTACTTTTATAATGTACCATGTATTCTAAAGTACAGTCTTTGGTATGGCCTCTTCACCCTCTATCATCTTGGTCCATTCCCAAGAAATGGGTAGATACACTGGCCAAGAAATCATAAGCGGGGAAAAAAGAGATTCTAACCCTCTTAGAAAACAAAATAAACACATTTTGAATCAAACTAATTTAGTTTTGAATCTTGACTGCTTCTGAATGACCTGGGGTGAAGCACTAAAATACTTCCATTGCTTGTAAACTGGTCTTAATACTTGCTTTATATTCTGGTTGTGAAGATTAGGTTAGGTGAGGTACAGGAAAACCCCAAAGAAAGTGGATGGGGTGTGGTGTTCATTCCATTCATGATAGTTTATTTGTCATGTTCAAGATAGTTGATGCCTCACTTTGCAAGTCGAATTAGACTCAGTATATTTAATTAAGTTACTTTAAAAAAATTTTTACATTTCTGATTCAGGATGCTAATAATGCATCATAGTTTAATTGGAAACAGTTTTTCTTTCTCAAGGAGGCATAAAATATAAAATATTTTAAACACTTGATTACATCTTGGATTTAATGAAATATGGTAAAGTGCTTCCACATATTTTTTGAAATGTATTCTAGGGAGTAAGTTTCTTCTAGAAAGACCTGGTCCTCAAGGTGATTATACTATGTATACTGCTTTTATCGATAATTGTGAGAAGAAATGCCACTGGATTAAAAATATATATTTGAACTCCTTCTGGCAAAAAGAATGAAGTTACATTAGAGGGTAACTTAATACTCTATGTTTGATGATGCTTTTAATCAGGTGAAATTGCTGCTAGTTTTCTGTGTTCAGAGTTTTTCTCAAGCTATTATTGGTCACTACTCCACAATAGAAATTGATGATATGAAAACACTTTTGCTTTATAATGCATATGAATTTGTGGGGAAGATTAGCAACAGCTGCTTTGATCTGACAGCATATAATAATTGTTCAAGTGGATCAATGAAATGTCGATTTACTTCAGTACATTAAATAAAAGAAATCTGTCGATCAAAACTGCCTCAGAACCCCTATTTCTGTCAAACCAATTTACATTTTCAGAGTATCTGGCACTCAGGTTTGGAAGTAGGATCTATTGATTTCTGAGGTCTTGGCTGTGACTCATTTCTGTCATATGACCTTGGGTAAATCATTTGATCCAGTTCTTAGCTTCTTCATCTGTAAAGCAACTATAGCAATTCTAAAAACAATACTTCCCTGTCCTTTCTATTGCTGGCCTGTGGGAATTTTAGGTATGATGATGGAATTACTCAGGAAATGAAATATACTGTCAGTGACAAGGAACATAAGGTAGGAGAGAGAACACCATTGGCCAACAGACTAATTGGCTGCAGATGCTGTTCTTTTATCACTGGCTAATCTTTTGAAAGGCAGGTTGAACTTCTTGACTTTATTCTCCACTTATATATGAATCATCAAATCCTTAGATAATGTGATTCAACTCTGAGATAACAATAAAACCTTTAAACTCTGTGTCTTGTCACACCCATTCCAAGTTTTGCACATCTGCAGTCTTCTCTGAGTTTTTCATGGGAGTGTAGAGCTGTGCTGCCTTTGCAAAGAGTTTAAGAAATAGATTCATTTTGTGTCCTCTTGAACATATACTTCAAGGTTCCAGTCATGGCCATCTGGACATCAACTTTTGGGTAACTTCATCCAAAGACACAATTCTAAAGATGTCCCCCATGATTCCTGTCCTCTTGTTATTCAATCAAACACTAGTCTAGGTACTGTACTGCTGTAAGAGACTTTGTAGATGATCTTAAAATAGGGAGATTATCCAAGATTATCTGTGTGGGCCCTATGTAATCACATGAGCCCTTAAAAGCAGCTGAGATGTGGCAGGGGGGAGTCAGAGACATTAGAAGTATGAAAAGGATTTGAGCTGCCATTGCTGTCTTTGAAGATGAAGGGGGCCGTGAACCAGGGAAGGTGGGCAGCCTCTAAAAGTTGAGAGCTACTCAATGTTGAAAGCCAACCTGGACACGGGGATTTCAGTCCTACAACCACCTGGAACTGATTTCTGCCTGGAAGTAAGATTCTTCTCCAGGATCTCTATAATTAATGCAGGGTAGCTGACACCTTGATTTCAGTCTTATTAGATTTTTATCATATTACCTAGTCAAGCCCACTGGACTTCTGATCTACAGAACTGTGAGACAGGCAAATGGGTGTTGTCTAAGCAGCTAAATTTGTGGTGGTTTGTTATGGTGGCAAGAGTAAATGAATACACTATCCATCCATCCATCCATCCATCCATCCATCCATCCATCCATCCACCCAATCCAACTACTTAGCAAATATTTATTGAGCTAAGAATGGCCAGGATCTTCTCTTGAGCTGATGATAAAGCAGCGACACAGAGATAAAAGTTCTTGTCTTCATGGAATTTATGTTCAAGTAACAATACCCAGATATTCAAAAAGACCCTAGAGCTTCTAGCTCATTGCTGTTTTATCCCATAGGCCTATTTGATTAGAACAAGACTAGACCTCTCAGGCATTCCTGATGATGGAGAATGCACCAGATGAAGTATTGTCCACCATGGCCTAAGTCATATGCATTTAGATGGACTCTCAAATCTAGCTTGTTGGTAGTTTCAAGACAATCTCAGATGCTCTTTGCTTGAGTTTATAAACACAATACACATATCATAATGTAGTTCTTAGCAAAGGTTTATCAGAAATTACATATAATGGAGCTCCTAGCAAAGATTCAGCAAAAATTGGTCATAGAAATTCTAAGAGACAGATGATTAACAATATTTGGTGACTATGGTTAACGGCACTGTCTTGTGTTTTTGAAAGTTGCTAATACTATAGATCTTATAAGTTCTCATCACAAGGAAAACAAATTTGTAACTATATGAGATGATGGATGTTAACTAAATTTAATGTGGTAATTATTTCACAATATATACATATACCAAATCAGTTTTGTGTACCTTAAACTTATACAATTATATGTCAATTACATCTCAATAAAACTGAAAATCAAAACAAAGTAAATCACATTAGTTGAAGGTTGTCCACAGTGGGAGTTTCTTCTTATGATCTCCCTAGGAATGGATATGTGTAGCTAGGACTAAGGAAGCTGATTCCCCCATTCTTCTACAAGAAGATAATGGTAATGGTGGTAAATCTGAACCTTTATTACATAGCTCACTATTTCATTGGCTCAGAAAATGCATTGTCTAAGCAGCACCCTTCTTCCCATTGAAGAATCTCAACAAGTCTACCATCAAATCTAGGATTTTACTTTTCTAAATTTGTGCCCTCACCTCAGGGCCAAGTTACTAAAGAGTGCAGAAGAAGGGGAGGGTGTATGGTCATAAGGAACCTCAAGTTTTCTTTTCTCTGAGGGTGGAAACCTCCTTCGCTCCTCGGGTCTCCCGTGGAGGTACGCATTGATTCAGGGACATGGGGTAAGGCTGCAAAGGAGTCTGATGCATTTGGTAAGTGGAATATAGCTGCATGGCAGCACACTTTCAATCTTCTAAGATTTTTAGGAGGTTTTGCTGTGCTGGCACATAGTAAACACTCGATTTTTTTTTTTCAGTGAATCAATGAATGATGTACTATGTTGTCCTCCCTTTGGCATCCTCCAACTAACTAGTAAAAACCACATTGTTCTCTATGGCTTTGGAGTTAGCCTAATGCACTTGTCTTTCTGGAGGTAGTGAGACCAGCCTTAAGGGGAGAGCAAGAAGGCCCAGTGCACCATGGCAAGCAATGGAGACAGCTCAGCAGGTGTGTAAGAAAGGTGGACACGTGAGCAGGTTTTAAAAGACTTGTCATCACACTCTTCCCCCTCATTCCACTGTTGCTTAAAATGCTCACAGAAATTTTTAGACGCTTTAGTTGGTCATCATGAAAATATAAATATTGCACTGCTTCCCCCTGAATATCATCATTCTATATTCACAGATCATAAGGAACATTGAAAGGATAACACATATTCTTCTTCTAGACAGACCTACGTCTCGGCCACCTGGTTAGATGGTTATTTATGATATTTATAACAAATCAACCTACTCACACAAGCACAGATAGTAATCAATGATTTGTGTTATAAGACCTACGAACTCCTCAAAACCCTTTATGTGTATAAATAAATATCCAACTTTCTTGGAGTAAAAACAAAGCTTGAAATAGTGGGAAAATTACTGGGCAATAATCCTGTTATTATGGCCCAATTATTGCTTTTAAATTTTAACTATTATATCATTAATTTGCTTTTTAGTTTGTGATAAAGATAACTTCAAGGCTCAAGAGATAAATTTTAAGAAAAAAATATACGGCTCATTTGGGGGAAGTAAAGGTAGAATTGTAATAGGTATGAAAAATCTAAAAGTCATTGAAAGGAGAGTCATTTTTTGTTCATTGCTATCTCAAAATGGATATAAATAGGCTCACAAAAAGCTCATATTAAAGTATTGTGTTTCAGGGAAAAGAAAGTAAACTAATCCTGGAAGGATCCAAAGAGAACTTACTCATAACAACACTGCCATCATTACTTTTTTCTTTATTACTTGGAACATGAATTCAAGATGTGCATGAGAATATAATGTAGAAAGCAGGCAAGCAAAGAAATATCAATATTATTTTCAGTTTTTCTAAGGAAATATGTCTACTGTATTTTTCAATTCCTCCTTCATTGATGGTTAAGCTTATGCTGAGCTATATACATTTCTTCCTGTCAATGTGAAAAGTATAGATTTTTGAGGAGGACAATAAAAATGGAAAGCTGATTTCATACTAAGTGGAAAATGCCTCCTACAGTTTTGTGTTTGGATAGAGTAAACGGAAGCCAGTGTACTGTGGGGTTGAGACGGGAACTGTGGGAACATGGGGTGTGAGGCCAGCACTTCAGCAGCGGCAGGACCGAGGGCTTTCAGGGGACCAGTTCCACAACCGGACAGATCAGGCTTTTAAAGAGAGACACGTGGGGCTTCCCTGGTAGCGCAGTGGTTGAGAATCTGCCTGCCAATGCAGGGGACACGGGTTCGAGCCCTGGTATGGGAAGATCCCACATGCCGCGGAGCAACTGGGCCCGTGCGCCACAGCTACTGAGCCTGCGCGTCTGGAACCTGTGCTCCGCAACAAGAGAGGCCGCGACAGTGAGAGGCCCGCGCACCGCGATGAAGAGAGGCCCCCGCTTGCCACAACTAGAGAAAGCCCTCTCACAGAAACGAAGACCCAACACAGCCTTAAATAAATAAATTTTAAAAAATAAAAAATAAAAAAAGAGAGACACCTAGTGTGAAGACAGCGAGATTTCCCTAAAGGGCGCTGTCGCTGTGCTCTGGGCCAACCCCACCCTGCCGGAGGTGCCACCTGGAGAGCCCTGGGTGCTCTAAGGTGCCCATGGCACCTTCATGGGCGACACGAAGACCCGGGTCTTCCTCACAGTTGAGAAGCTGATGGAGCCCACGAAACAGGACTCCAGAATGTCCAGTGCCAGTGTGAGTGAGCGTGTTTTCCGTATGGCAGGGAGCGCTGGTGTGGGGTCATGTCCATGCTGGATGACACGGCTTCCGGGGAGGGGGGAGGGGGGGGGAGGGACCCTGAGCACTGGAAGCGGAGGTGAATGCAGGAAATCGAGCAGAGGAGGGAGGAGTCACAAGTGAACGTGCAGAAGAGAGAGTCACGTCCGGGGCGGGGAGAGCCAGATCAGGACCGAGTGAGTCAGCCCGTGGGTAGCCAAGGTCGGGGGCAATGTACAGGGCAGAAAAAGAGAGGTGAAGCCACTCCACCCCCTTTTCCCACTTCCAGCGTCCAGCCTGAATCAGATCCGAGCTGGGAGAGGGGAGAATACTTGAGCGTAGATCAAGTTTAGAGTTTTGATCAATCTGTTAAAGAAGGGATTCTAAGCACTGGAATTGTGTGTGTGTGTCTCAAAATGCCTGAGGATCCCATGCGTGAGTTGAACCATGAAGGCCCCTGCTAAGTTTTATGCAGTGTCAGGGCAAGGCTCCCCCACTGAATAATCCTCATTTTTCTTGTCTCCAACCCCCTTTTAAACTTGCCTTTTAATTGTGTCATGAATAGCGACTATTCAACACAACAATTACACTGGTGACATTCTTATTTTCTCTGCAACGTCCACATAAAGACCTCTAAAAAGTCATTTACTGGTGCTCCTGAAAGATTTGCATATAAAGGAAAATGAGAATGAGACCTTAATTATCAGCAAATCCACAAGAGGTGATGTTTTAGGTGATTTTAAAGTACAAATTATGATCTGGCTTAATATAGAAGCCTCCTTAAATTACAGCTTTAGAAATCACTATATGCTTTCTTGGTCAGATTAAGTAAAACTTTCTGTTGCATAAACAGAAAAGAACACTTTTCTCTTGGGCTAATATCCACATTTGGGACCCACCTTGAGCCTTTAAATACATTAAAGCATATTATACAGATTTCTGGAGGCATATCTCAAAAGCCTTAGCTGAGCTGGTGGAAATCTCCTATTCAGAAACGTGCCAGTTTCCAGTGAGCAGTGACGATGCCAGTGGCCTAGGACTGGGAACCAGCTGGGATCAAATCACTTTGTCTGTGGATCCTCTGTGGAGTACCTCAGAGGGGGTGCGAGGGGTGACAAAACACACATTGCAAACATAGCTTAGCAGACAGATTAAGAAATGGCCAGTTGTCCCCACTCTCTCCCTGCATCTGACCCGGCCCACCCTGGGCTAGTTGAGGCGATAAACCCAGGAAATAAAATCTACCCAGCATGAGAGATTTCAGAAAGACCTACAGAAGAGGACTCCATTCTACAAATCAGAGGGGGATCAGGGGAGGTTCCTGGCAGGACGTGATGTTTGGGTTTGCTTCTGGTGCTGTTTCCTGAGAGTCTTTGGACTGGTTTTAGGTTGGTCCCTCAAGGTCAAGAATCAGGGTGTAGGCCATGTGGCCCATTCCAGCTAGCAGGTCAATCCTTTCTTTCCATAATGAAATTGATTTTTTTATGATTAACTATGAAAATTCGATCCATCAAACTTGCCTCTAGTCCGGGACTATCAAGATGTGCCTGGGCGGTGAATTTGTCTGCAATTCGGACTTCTTCTGACAGTCTGATCCCTTTAGGTGAAGTTACACATTGTGGGAGCAGTGGTAAAACCAGAATGATGTAGCAAATGCAAGTGAACCCGGGACGCCCAGGATGAAACCTGAACACTAAGATTTGGAAAGATTCATAAAAAGAAACTGCAAATATAAAAGCTATTTAGAAACTGAAAGCAGTGTCTGTCTTGGAAAGAGGCTGGGTTTTCAATAGTACATCAGGGCAGGCAATTCTTTGTAAACTTCTGGTTTACCAAGGTAAAGCCGTTTGATTAGGTAAATACTTCTGCCATCTTCTGAAATGAATTAGGAAATCCAAAGAAGGAACTAAAAGTATCAATCCAAAGAAGGAGCTAAAACTATCTTCCAGGGGTGGGAGAGCTGAACAGTAAAAGTTGATCTCTGATGGAATATTTCTGCAAGTAGGAACAATTAGCATCTAGAAAACAATGCATTGTATTTCTGACTGCTGGCACATTAAAAAAAAAAAAGGATTCTTGAATGTTTATTTTGCATCTAATCACCTTACTAAATTATCATATTAATTCGAATAGATGTCACTTAACTTTCTTTGAAGGAACACAAAACTACATACATATAGTTTACTCCACAACCTCGTGATGCAGGTGACAGACTTGTAACACCTGCTAGTCTGTAAAGCAGTTTCACTCACGTTTCATCATCTATCCCCTTACCCTCATGCTGCTCACACTCCTACAAAAGGATCTCCTGCAGTTCTCTGTGGGTCAATGAGCAGTTTTTCATCCACAACTTGCTTTTCAAATGAAGGAGATTAAGGCGCAGTAACCAGTCCAAAATCACAAACCCTGAGCCAGGATTCAAAGCCAAGCAACCCTGACACAGAAACTTTGCTCATAAACACTCTCCCACCTCTTGTTTTTCCACACATTGTCCCATCTGTCCTGGTTCACAAGCTGAACCCCTATGTATTGATCCAAACCCCACTCAGGTACAGAGTGGCCTGACCCTCTTGCGCAGCTGGTTGGGCAGGGACAGGCGCAGGCAATGCAGTCTGCCACCCTGAGTGGGTGCCTGGGGTTCTCTGGAAGGCAGGTGGCAGCATGCCCTTGGAAGTCTGGGATATCCCGGGCAGCGCCCAGAGCCGCGAAAGCGTTTGCTCACCTCTCTTTGTCAGTCTGCAATATTACCGAAGGAAAAAAAAATCTCCTGCTATCTCCTCTACCCCAAACTTACCTAGATCCCTTTCCTTTCTTAACTGAACACCCCCTTCCTGATGAAGGGGAAAGGAAGAGAATTTTTCCTTGTTATTAAAAGGGGGAGTTCTCATCAGGTTTTGTTCAACCAGTCCTCGTTCAGCGATGGAGATGTGATGGAATGGATGGCACGCGAAACCTCCAACTTTACTCATCAAGTATGGGGCCGCACCTCCACACGCCCTGGGAGAGAGTTACATGGTCTGTCCCAAGTTGAATAGCATCCCCCCCCCCAATTCAAGCCCTTTCTGGAACCTCCAAATGTGGCCTTATTTGGAAATAGGGTCATTGCCGATGTAATTAGTAAAGTTAAGATGAGGACGTGCTGGAGTAGGGCGGGCACCTAATCCAAACCTGACAAGGACAAGTATCTTAATAGAAGAGAAGAGACACAAAGACAGACACACAGAGGAAAATGTCATGTGGAGATGGAGGCAGCCAGTGAAGTGATGCATCTACAAGCCAAGGAGCGCTGGACCCACCAGAAGCTAGGAGAAAGGTGGAGAACAGATTCTTCCTTAAAGACTGGAGAGCACAGCCCTGCTGACAACTTGGTTTTGGACTTCTGGCCTCCAGAACTGTGAGACAGTAAACTTCTGTTGTTTAAGCTGCCCAGTTTGTGGTAATTTATTACAGTGGCCCTAGGAAACTAATAAACAGTCTTCAGAACTAGATTCTGATTCCCTTGGTCATCATCCTACCAGGTCATGTGTTTCTAGATATAGATAGATAACTCTGAGAATAATTTTTCCTCTGGGCAGATGCAGTCATGAGGGTCTACAGAGAAGAGCAGATAGAGGCAATTTAAAGTATGCACCTGACCCCAACATAATGATAAGATTTCACAGTAGTAAGATGGTCATTTTATGGGCTGACCACATATAAGGTGCATCAAATGAGGTCACAGAAGCCTTGGCTTTTCCCAGGACCATCTGTCCCTTGGGGCTGCTCTCTTGGATCATTGCAGAGCCATCAGTGTTTACAGGTACATGGGTCTACCATCTCCATTCCCTCAGATTTTCAAGACTCTGAAACTTCTGCTTATAAAGAATGCTTGGAAGAAGGGACATTGAACTTGGGGAAGTGAAGATTGAAGGCGTAGGAAAGTTTTATAACATGTTTTGAGGGCCTGTTATTTGGAAAAGGGACTAGATACTATTCTGTGTGGTTTAGACTAGAGAGATAAGCCAGATAGAAATATTTGGCATATACTTCATTCACTGATTTTCTCTTTGGATGTAGGATAGGCTATCTCATGAAATAGTGAGACTCTTTAGGACAAAACTGAATAAATAAGTACTGGTCATGCAGACTGGGGTAGTGAATAAATTCCACACAAACACATATTAAGCACTTAATTCTTCTCAGTGTGCTACACTCCTCACAGAAAAAAGAAATCCCAACACATTTGGACTATGAAACCAATAGTCTGATATTTAGTAAATGTGGAGAGAGGTGCAGCTCAAAGGGCACCTACATGGATCTCCCGGCTTGGTTAGGATCCTAGGATTCTTTTCAGACCAACTAGTTATATCTGAGTCGAAGAAGAGTTCAGAAGAGATTAGATAGATACATGATCATTCCAAATCTAACTTTCAGGAATGCTGGAGTAGTATTCTAATACTTTCCTCAATAAACTTAGGACTTTCAAAGACTTTCAAATCTAATAAGCCCAATGATTCCAAAGGAGTTTGAAGCAAATTTCTAAATCATACTAAAAATTGTATAGAATTCCATGGGGGAATAAAGCTTAATTTCAAAATTAAATTAAAAGCTCTGTGAAATAAAATTTATACAAGTCAATTAAAAGACATAAGAACTAAAGACACTTTTGGTAAACAATCAGCTCTTAAAAGATCATCAACAGTTTAAAGGACCATGAAAATAGGTACCATAGAAAAAAAAATATCTAAAGAGGGTCTGAAACAGGTTGACTGAGAATTCTTAGGCTCTCCTTAGAAGTTGTTTTAAAAGACTATCAGTAGAAAACAGTTGGTTCTATATTTTAGAAACTACTTAAATTTCAGGGCGAAAGACCTGGTACAAACTTTCCAAAATGTTGCAAATTTAATGCATTCTTATTTCCTGTGTTATTTAATGTGTCTGAATTTGAATTGGAAATTTTAAATCTCTTTTCATGGACTTCTATTAGTCTATGGCATACATCTTAGAGTATCCTAGATAAATCAAAGACTATTTGATTTCACACATTTGGGAACATGTTATTCCATTATTACATTTACTTTTGCATATTCTGTGACATCAAGTTAATGTACTCTTAGAGCTGCTGATACCTGGAGTCTCTGAACTATATCCCTTAGAGGTTGTTTCAGGACTGCTGGTGCAATTAGAAACAAAAGTACCAAAATAAGGATTGCCTCCCAAAAACACGGTTGTTGGAGAGCCTTCATCTGCTGGCAGAGCCCCTTATTTTAGCTGTAAATGTTTTAATGCCATTTATTGGCTCATGCTTCTCAAATGCAATACACTGCATCATTAATTTTGTAGTTTCATCTCTGAAAGCTATAAATTGAGCATTCCTATTGTCTTAATTTTCTGTAACCTTTAATAACATTTGTGAAAGAACACAGGAAAGAAGAAATTGTTGTTATAGAAAACTCTTCTTTCTCTTTCACCCCACAGCAGTCACTGGAAAGACAGCATGTCTTAGATATCCAAAATTCACTGTTTAGAATGAAAGAAAACAAGTTCAAGCTTAGATACTAGCTTGAATCTTCCAAAGAGGACCCTGATCCTGGTTTGTCACACTCAGCTTCTCTTTTTAATAAGATAATGTCCTTCCCCCAAACCGCACTCACATGTTTGAACTTGCCAGGAAGGGATGGATTTGAAAACCAGTTATCCTTGAATGAATCCCATTGTCCTTAATTTATTTAGCCACCCACCTGGCATTTGGTAGTCAGAAGCAAGGTGAGTCCTTTGAAGCAAAGGGACTGCAGCCACTGGGGAAACCAGGAGGTCATGCCTCACTCACAGGCTCACAGAAATGACCAGGGGATACAATACATTAAATCACCTCTTCAAGCTGTTATATACTAATTTATACAGTATTGCTATATTTATATATAATGTCATACAGGGATAACATTTTATGTATATATAATGTTGTATGATAATAATGACTATCTCATTTAAGGCCAGGCCCCACATGAAGGGGTGTACATTATCTCAAATTGTTTTGCCAACGTTATGAAAAAGACGTTACTATAAATATTTTGTGCAGATGAAGAAATTTAAGTTCAGAGAAGTCACATGATTTGCCTAAGGTCACATCTCTTCTGCTCCCAAATATTACTCTTTATTCCACATTGCAATTCACTGATTTGTCTGTTGTTGTTTTAACTATAGCCTAATTAAAACCTGTGAAAGTATGTCATTTATAAATAGAAATACCAAGCCACTCTTCCTCCTAGACCAGGACTGATCTTGTGGGGCTGGCGGTAAGTTTCATTACCTGTAGAAGTGTGGATGGGGACACCAGTTGGTGCTACCAGTGTCATGTGCTCCCCCCTAGTCTACCTATTTCCCACTGGTCCCCTGGGAGGACTGCTGACATGGTTGTGCATTCATTAGCTACTCAGTCCCTCTGATCATTTCAGAGAAAGTCCAGCTGACATTAAAATAGGACAGAAATTGCAAAAAGGAGCAGGCAGTAGAATTATGCTAAAGCTTGTGCTTCAAGGGAACATTAACAGAAGGATAAGGTCATTATATTTGAAGGAATATTCTCTCTTTCATTCTTTTGGTCATTTATATTGGGTCTCACTCTCAAAAATATTTTGTTGTGGGACTGGAAAAATATATCTTTGAATATGAATTTAACAAGACATTGATTACATGAAGGTAGGGAAAAAGGCAACAGAAAATGAAATTGTTCTCAGATACATTGAAATTAAGGATGAAATATTTTTTCTAATGCTACATGGTGAAAATTTCTAATTTATTTTTAATTGTAACTAAATACATCTGTCACTAAAGACACCTGCTTAAATAAAAATGTATATATGGTTCTGTGAATATGAATAAAATAGAATCATAAAGCAAGGTTTATTAAAATGCTATTAAAGCTAAATTATTTTTAGACTGAAAATAGTACTGTAATTGGAAATCCTGTGATAAGTTTCTACTGGTAGAACTGGATCTGTAGTAACAGCCATTTTGAAGAATAGTTTTAAGTTTTAGAGCTAGAATGCTCCAATTTTGTAAGATGACCCTCTGGAAATACAGCAAACTGCATTCCGGCATTGTACTGACAGGTTTCTAAGATAAGTAGAAAATGAAGCTGAAGCTAATAGTTTTTCCGCTCAAATGTCAGAAAGATATTAACCAGAAAAATAGTTGAATGTAGAATTCCTGGTGCATGCATTTAGAAATGTTCCAAAATAATCAGCTAGGTGTGGGACCAATTAAGGCCATGATATAAACTGTAAATAAACAGGGGATGTATTCCTAAACCCAGTCACTGCTTTTGTGAAGCATATGAACATTTGTAAGTTAAAGAATTAAATAAGTAATATAATGAGGAATATGTAGAAACCAACTGTTTTTGTTTAATAGTCTAGAGCTCCCAAGAGATTTATCTGTCTTAGTGGCAGCTGTGCTTATTCTTCTTTACAGGGTTCCTTGAGGATGAGGGAGATTCTAATCATCTTTTGAATATCACTGTCTTTCTTATTTTATACAAAGATACAAAATGTTGCTTAGATTTAAGTTCCGGATCCCACAAGGAGAGCATTAATGCGCGTGGTGTCCCCCTACTCCTACTCAAGCAAGGGAGGGGGATGCTGGCACTCATCTTCCATGAGAGGCAAGTACAGAGCAAATGTTTATGGAGGGGAAGAGTTACAGAGAGGCAACTTTTGCAGCTAAAAAATGGAAATAGTAATAGTACATACATCATAGGTTTCTGTGAGGACTATTGAGGAAACATTTGTGAATCACACACTTCAAAAGTGTTAACTATAACTGAGACTTCTGGGGGTGAGTGTTCCCTGATTCTTCCATTTCTTTCTTTATCTCTAGCATTCCTGTCTTTATATCTATCTCTTATTTGATGCCGCTATGCAGTAAAAATATGAATTATCAATCAAGAATATTTAAGCAAGTATTTTCCACAAAGTAGAAATGCTGTAACTAAAACTTTCAGTTTAGATTGTAAAAGACTGAATTACTAACACCCAGTTTTTACTTTCCTGAAAGAGTGACCATCTCATCTAAATGACCACATTAACTCTGTAGTGTTTAGATATTTTGGAGTGGATATCAATTCATTCCATTATGAGCATTCTTAAGCTCCCATAACCCCAGTTGAAGTCCTTTTTACTAAAAATGTTTAATATTAAACATATAGGTAGGCCCTACTCCTGAAAGACAGCTAAAGACTCTGATGATCCCATGATTTCCTGAATAGTCTGCCTGATTAGGGAGACTTTTAATAGCAATTTAGGAAATATATGAAAAATAATGATTCCAAAAACAGGACTTCTTTGTGATTGAAGTTGTCATATGTTCAGTTTTTAGTTTGATTTTTTCTTGTCTGTACAATAGCAGATCATGTTGCAAAATTTTCATGCACTGTTCCACTAAATTACTAACTTACTTACATGGCTGTCAGAAATTAACTTCAAATGTTGACTTACACCATGCATATGAGAAGTATGGAACTTCAAAGTTAGCAACATAAAAGAAAATTAGATTCACATCGTTTCAAGAGGTACAAAAGGAAAATCACAGTGTCAATGAACAGATGTACATCCACTGCCTGCCAGGAGGTCACCACAACTAGCTAATACCCTTGGGTGAAGCAGATTCACTTCAGTGTATCAGTGCTTTCCAAACCTTATAGAATACTATTTTAAAAAATAAATACATCAGCACATATATATTTAATCAGTACACACCATCAGCTAAGTAACTATGAATCATCTATCTTTCTTTTTTTTTAATAGAAACAGAACTTATATTAAAACTCTCCAAACCGCCTGTACCAGATTTTAATAATATTGCTTTAAAAATTCCTCTTAAATCAATTATAAAAACTGACTGTAATTTTAACAGGAAATACCTAAAGGTAGAATTACTATCAAGAGAAAGGACAAACTCAAAACCTACTAACGTATTCAAAAGACAGTTAAAAAAAAGTTACAATTTAATTATGGGAAGATTATAGAACTGTTTCAGTGCTTCTGTACTGAGTAAGTAAGCTGTACATGTGAGGAGTAATAAATGAAATTGTTAATTTTACTATTTCCCTAGGGAGTGGCAGGAGAAGAGGTACGAGTTATGCTATTAGAGGTACGAGGTACAAGTTATGCTATTAGAGGTATGCTATTAGAGAAGAGGTATGAGTTATGCTATTTATCCATCTCCGAATGGATCTTGGTTTAATAATAAATCCTAAGTGTGTTGCTAATTAACTCTACCTCAAACCACTCCCTTTCTTAGTGCTTAAAAGACATTTTGACTTCTGGGATAACTCACCATTCATATTCTTAAAGATGTTGAGGATGGGGAGGATTTGACGGTAATAGGGCACCAACGCTTCACCCACCATCTCAGCTGACACAACCAGATGCTGTAGGACTTTGAGGGTGACACAGATGACCTGTCGGTTTCGGAGGTTCAAGGCATCTATACAGTAGGAAAAGGAACAAGCCAAAAATAGAAAGCATTCATTTCTGCAATGTTAAGGGAAGTCGTCTCGTAGACCACTTAATTAAACTGTACTCTACTGGGGATCACCAATGGGATGAGCCTGGGTTATTACAGCTTTGAATGATGCACTGTTAATGCTATAAACAGGATCTTGTTTGTGTATTATTTGTTCTCCCGACTTGCACTGATTCCTCATCAATCCTAAGAAAGCAATTCATTGTCCTTCACAGAAGAGGCTGGTGATGGACAAGTAGCATGAAAGGTAAAAGATCAGTTTGTGTCGCTAAAGGACCCCATGAAGGTTGACAACACATAACTTTTTATGCAACAATCCCTTACAGTTAGCAATCCATGCTATGCTTAAAACTATTGCCATGAAAAAACATTTTGGGGGGAAGAAGAGACTGGTTATGCTGTGTATGAGTAGAAACCACAGACTGGTTACAAACATCGAGAACATTCTTGGTAGAAGTGACCATAAAGTGACTATAATTAGACTCTCAAGAAAGTAGGGAAGAAAAGCAAACATTTTTAACGTTCAGAACTTTAGAAGGAATTAACTGTATATAACTAAGATACCAAAGGCATACAAAATGTTTTTAAAGAACAATTCTGAATGCACAGTAACAAGCTGTACTGCAGAGATAGAACAGGAGACAGTAAGTTACCTGGTGTCCCCCAAGTGCAGGGTCTGGAAACCTGCTCCAGTGGGGAGGCAGAGGCCCAGGGACAAGGACACTGATAACTGGCTGTATAAACACGGCCAACTCCCCCACACTTTCTTGGTCCTTAACCATGGGAACCTATTATTTACTTTCTAAAATGGCCAAAATTTCTATGATTTAAATAGAAAAGCCATATAAAGCATCTATTATAGAAGGTCAAAGGTGGTGACTGATAAATTGCAGTGCCCGAGACTACTTCAGGACAAAGTCAGAGGCTCTTATTTGTAATATTTTACCTTCTAAAGAAAAAATTGACTATGACTTTAAAGCATGTGCCATTTATGTAGGGACAAAAGGAACCAGTCCATCCAAAGGAATGACACCACGGTCACTGTACTTGTGAGGCAGTCCTAACATTGTTCTTGAACTCCAGCTCACATTTCCAGTAGCCTGTGTCTTGCTATCACCTCAAATTCAGTTTGTGCCAAAGATAAGTTTCCCCCATAAACTTTATCTTTTACCTGTTTACCCCATATTTGGTATTGATACAACCAGGTTCCCAGGTATCCAGGGTCAAAATCTGTTTCTCATCCCTTGCATTCTTCATGTTGCGAAGTCATCTTATTCTGTTTTTGAAGTAGCTCTTGAATTTGTGTCCTCCTCCCACCCTCACCTCTACCTTTCTACCCTGGGGCTCCATCCTCACAACCTCTCCTCTGGCCCTGGGTCTCCATCCTCACCACCTCTCCCTTGGTCCTGGGGTTCCACCCTCACCACCTCTCCCTTGGTCCTGGGTCTCCATCCTCACCACCTCTCCTCTGGTCCTGGGGCTCCACCCTCACCACCTCTCCCCTGGTCCTGGGGTTCCATCCTCACCACCTCTCCCTTGGTCCTGGGGTTCCACCCTCACCACCTCTCCCTTGGTCCTGGGTCTCCATCCTCACCACCTCTCCCTTGGTCCTGGGGTTCCACCCTCACCACTTCTCCTCTGGCCCTGGGTCTCCATCCTCACCACCTCTCCTCTGGTCCTGGAGCTCCATCCTCACCTCCACCCTTCTGGTCGTGGGGCTCCATCCTCTCCATCTATCCTCTGATTCTGGCCCTTAGAACTCCTCTACTGGAGAACTGCCATACCTTCCTAACCCACCTGCCTTCTTTCTGTCTTTCTCCACTCCCTCAACCTGTCTTTTCACACTGCTGCTGGATTCACCTTCTTATAACATATTTGATAATCTCTCTACCTGCTCAGAGAGTTCAGAGTCTCCCTCACACCATTTCCTACAGAATAAAGTACAAACTAGCCAGGCACAAGGGTGACACTTAAGGTAAGTTTGAACCAAACTAAATTCTCAATTGAAAATACAAGAATATAAGGTATCATTTAGTGGTTTCACAGCTATTCTCTTTGGAATCACTAGGAAGTGTTTAAAACTAAAGTGTGGTCAGCTTCATCCCCTCCAGCAAAAAAATGGGGGTTGAGGTATAAAAATACCTCAGGGCAATCCCACAACTTCTGGTCCAGTTCAGACTACATTCCTGCTTGGTTTGAAAGCAAACACAAATACAATGAATAGAGAAGGCTCAGCTTCAACTCAAGGAACCAAGTTAAATATAACTATGGAATTTGATTGCACGATGGCTCATTATTACAGCATTTAGACACACTGCAGACCATACCATATAGTCTGAGAAATAACTAAAAATAGAATGCTATAATTTAGCCTAAAAGCTGTAGTAATGAGATGCTCAAGAGCAGAGCTTCAGAGAACCACGGGAAGTTGGAGAGGGAGAAGGTCAGGTAGAGTGTTTCGTAGTGGTAGTGGGGATCCTTTCTTCTGGTCTTATCCAAGCTAAAATTGTTTTGTATTTTTAGGAAGCCAAAGGTTATTGATCCCTGCTTACTGATGCAACTTCGTTTAACAGAAGAGAACTGGGAGCCTGCAGAAATGTCATTCTAAGTATTATGGGCATTGGACATTCTTTCAAAAAGTCTACCAATGAAGCTCAACATGTTTAGGGTTTGGTGCTGCACAGATCTGTGTGATGGTTCATATACTAGTAACTAACATGTATTGGGCACCTCTATATGCCAGGAATTAAACTGAGCACTTTACATATATTAGTTTACTTAATCCTCATTCATCAAATATTTATTGAGAATGCATTATGCACCAGTTATTGTTTTAAGAATTGGAGATATAGAAGTGAACAAGACAGTTATAGTACTCAGCCCCTTGGGACTTACAATATAGTATGGAAGAAGATATTGAACAAATACTACAAGTGTGTTGAGATTTCATAAGAAGGATATGGTATTTAAACAGCAAATCCAAAAGGCATTCAGCCCAGCCTACAAAGTAGGGAAGGATCCCAGACACAGGTAAGGACCTAAGGGATGAGTAGATGCTATTAGGATGAAGGAGAGGGAACAGCATGCTTGATTGCCCCCTCTTGGATAAAGGACTTCTTTTATAAGGTCTACTCCAGCTCATAGGGATAAAATTCTACTTAGCGATGTGGGAACAAAGCCCAAGACAGCAAAGAAGCAGTCTTCCAAATGCTTTTATCATTGTGTATATGTTTTCCTTGGGATCATTTAGAAATGGTGGAAAGAAAGATGTGAGTATGTGTAGATGTACATAAAAGGAGAGTGAGGCATAGTACTTTCCCCCAAGCTAAAAGATCCCTAGGTCCTGTCTTGTCTTATCAGCCAAATAGAAACAGATGTCTAAAATCCTGGGTTTCTGTCTCTTCTTACTATTCGTCCCTCTATCCCACCCCACTTCTTAAAAAGGACTCACAGCCACATCCAGCTAAATATTTTATAAACTGCTTAGTCAGGAAGGATTAGACATCACAACAGAATTACATGAGTTTGTTGTTTTAATTTTTTATATATTAAAATAAATAAAATTGAGTGTATATAATTTCATTCCATTTTGTGGGGTTTTTTTTTCAAGAAAGCCTTTCTGTTGACACTATAAAGTCACAAGTAGGAGAACCTTTTGAAAGTATTAGACGAGATGGCTATCTGAGCATGTGTAGAGCCCATCTGGTGACTGCAGAAAAGCTTTTGGTGGCTGTAGCGCCTACTAAATGCTGGCTTGTCAAGTGCCCTTCTTTTAGAGTATACATGCCAAAGCTTGCAATAAAACAGGCTAAAGTATGCTCATCTACTACCAATGTTAGAGAAGAGTCTTGCCATATAGAATATATTAAGGAGTAAACCTTTTTACATATATGAGTAATAATAACATCGAACTTTTGTTGATTAGGTTTATCCCTGTACATATGGCTAATTGATCACCTGGGGATAAATTAATAATCTCTCTCACCATGGATAGTAATAATAGCTATTAAGAAATAATTATTTTATCTCATTGCAACACTGACTGAGTTAACATGTTGTGAAAAATGTTATTGAATTGACAAAGACTGACAAGTAAAATGCTTCAGCTGTTACTCTTAATGACATCTAAAATGGAACCCTGAGGCATCATCCTAAATGACCAGGGACTGGCTCTAAAACTTCTGCAGTAGCTGTGAAATAGAGCCACGGTATGCGCTAGAAAAGCCCCTTAACTTCATCTAAGAGGGATTTTTTTTATATTGCCCATTTCCACTTCAGTTCCTCAGTTCTATTTTTTTCCTCATTCTTGGGGAATTAAGATATACCATTAAGTTGGAAGTCTTTTTGTTCTTACTGTCCCAGTAGAACTAAATAAAAAAGGGTGTTTTTTTTTGAAACAAAATTCTTTTCTTTAGAAAAAGTATGTTAACAGATATAAAGAGAATATGATTCTATAGCTTGAAAGAGAAGAAATGTGTTTATTCTTGTGTTGACGGGCCTGAAAGCAATTGTCAAGATTTAAGTGAGGACTCTGAACTCAAAATTTAAGGTTTTGAAAGGGTCTAACATGAGAAATCTACTGACAATATAGATCAACCAGGGGAAACTTTATATTCAGAAAATTAGATTTCTATTGTACTGCTTACTGCTTTCAAGTATAATCAACAAGATAGAGCTTCCAGATGTATAGAAATTGTTGACGAATAAGGAAAAAATAATTTAAAGTCAAAGTAGTAAAACATTCATCTTAGATGGTTGTAAGTTACATGTATGATTTTCTCAAGCATAAATTCCATTATTGCTATGATTTTTTGCAAAGTGAGAACATTTTCTACTATTAGATATGATTCACTACTGTGGAATCAGGAATAGATGGAAATATTTCTACTTCTTTAAAAATTGGATATACCAAGCAAAATGTAAAAGCAAACAATAAATTCTAAAAAATATTTTTGACATATGGTATAAATGTTAATATCCTTGATATACAAATAGCTACCACAAACTAATAAAAGATTGAAACTGCTAATTTTAAAAATGGGCATATAATATAAATAGACAATACACAAATTAATAAATACATGAACAATTACTATTGTAGAGTTTTCAACTTCATTGATAATCAAATGAAATGAAACACTACTCTATAATTTTGAATATCATATTAACAAAAAGTTTTTGAAAATTTAATACTCAGTATGGAAACAGGTCTGGGAAAAGAGGCACTCTCCTAGGTACCATATTGTAAACCATCACAATCATTCTATAGCAACATGCATGCAACACTTGACCCAGCAATTTTACTTCTGGGCATTTAGTCAAAGGAAGCATGCAGCTGTGCAGAAAGAGTTATAGGATAGGATGTATCTATAGTATTATTTATAATTAGAAACCATCTAAATGTTCCCCAAAACACACTGGCTTATTTAAGTAAAATCTGGTATACCTATACAATGGAAAATTATAGCTATTAAAGTCATATAATAGAAAATATTTTTAAAATAGGAAAATGTTTATAAGATACAGGTGAGTAAAGAAGAAGGTTATAAAGTGTATTTTCACTCTGCTCTCATTTTGAAAATAGAATGTAAACACAGTAAATACTGGAGATTTATAAGCTCAGATACAATAGAGACTATTTTATCCATTGGCATATATAGACACTGGATTTTATTCTATTAAAAAATACCTTTTTTTACACTGCTTTTTTTTTAAAAAATCAATGTACCTTCCATATTTCCCTAAAATATTATTCTTCATGATTATAATTTATATGTTTTAATGTAGCAGAATTCTGGTCCTGTCTCCTTATTCTTTCTCAATATTTTCTTGATTATTCTTAACTATTTACATTTTGAGAGAAAATTTAGAATAATTTAGTCAGGTTAAAAAGTATGCTTGGCACTTTGATAAAATTTCCAATAAATTTAGAGAGTAATTTGGGGGAAATGGCCATCTTTCCAGTTAGGAACATTTATCTCTTCAACTGTTCTTGTTTTTTATTAAACTCCTCGGAAAAGCTTTATAGTATTTTTCAAGTAGATTCTGTATACTTTTGTTAGGTTTACTAGTGTTTGAATCGTTTTTATTTATGTTGATACCTTAAATGATATCTTTTTCAATTTACTGTGTAAAATATATATAATATAAAATGTTATTTAACCATTTTTAAGTGTACAGTTCAGTGGCATTAGTTACATTCACAGTATTGTACAATTATCACCACTATTTCCAAAATTTTCCATCACACAAAACAGAAACTCTATACCTCTTTTAAAAAAACCCTCCCCACTCACTTCCCCTTGAGCCCTTGGTAACCTCTAATCTACATTCTGTTTCTATGAATTTGCCTATTATATAGATGTCTTAAAGTATTTTAAGTATTATTTTTTCTGATGTTGAAATATTTAATTAATAATTGAGATTGCTGCACCCAGTATCATGTTAGTTGAATTAGATTGAAATGAATATAAATTTTGCTAGTCAAGGGGCACTAACCATACACATTTTTAGTTTTCTGAATATAATGAATTCAAAATATGTTTTCAAACCAAATTTAGGTTTCAAAATTGTAGAAATTATTCTCCTTCCAAAACAGAACTCAATTGCTATACAAATAAATATGATGTGGCCTAAGTTCTCAATTAAAGTATCAGAGACTTAGCTTAGCTATTATATACGTGGAGTAAGCCTATCATAATTGTTACCATTTTTCTTCAATTCACTGTTCTCCAATAAGTGTTATATTTAAAAAAGCATCATTTTTCTCTCATCTCATACAGAAAGGAATTATCTTTATGCAAAATTCTGACTTTTCCATCAAAGCTTTGTTATTACAAGTGGTTAACTTTTCCTGTTTTTTGATAGACAAGAATATATTCTAACTTTAGGACCATAGAATGCAACTTAATATTCAGTGACAGTGTTTGGTCTTTCTTTCCATTAAACACTTAAAGATAGATACACAGTTAATATTATTTGCTTAAATAAATAAAAGTATTCAGTTATCAAAATGGTCTCAACATTATAGTCAGTAGCATGATCTATTTAGTACTCACAACTCTCTAGACATAAAGGAACCTGAAGAACAATGTCATTCAACACACTCTTCTTCAATCTTGTTGCAACCAAGGTTGGGCCTGTTTTTGCTCTCATACATACTGAAGCCTCTAAGAGTAACTGAGAGTAAACTTATCAGTACCCTGCTTTGTCAGAAAGCAGAGGAGGATTTGTCTCTTTAGAGCACCCTGCTCCCCTGTCCCTACACTACTGGCTCAGTTCAGCTTGAAGGAGCTGGGTGACAGATGGAATGATGAGCAAAGGAAGCAGTTAGCCAGCCTTGGTGCCATTCTCAGAGTAAAACCAAGTGACAATGTACTGTGACAAGCAGGCACTGCTTCTAAAAATTACGGCTATGTTTCTTCCTCTGGTTGAGAAAAGGTGTCTAAGTTTGCTCCAGCTTTAAGATAACAGAAGTAGTGGACTATGAAGAAGGATACAGTACACAGAGGCTTTTCACAAAACAAGAAAGTTGAGAGCTGTGCTACAAAATAGAAGATGGGTAAATACATCACTTTCCAAAAAGAAGCTGCCCTTTCCTCCCCAAAGAAGGAATTTGAAAAACTACACACTGCTAAGCTTGGCATCAATATCTGGTAAAATTCTAGGACTGATTATTTAAGCAAGTGGTTTGAGAGCTCCTAGGACAACAGCATGATTTCTAGGAGCCAGAGTGAGCTTTTTGGAATGTCAGGCCAGGCTTACCTCATGCATTCTAATAAGTTTACTCATAAAAGAGATCACAAACAGACTATATTGCAAGGCATCTGGCAAGAACTCTCTTGTAGGCAAGATACAGAAATGGTTGAAGAGTTAGGCTTTTTCTTTTTTCCTTACTGTGTGAATAACTGAATTTCAGTAATACGCCTTGTTGGTTTGGTATCGACCTGCAGAGTCCTTATTGGAATACTGCAGTGGTCCATACTTGACCTAGTCCAGTTTCCGTCTAACATTTTTATTGTAACTTGGATGAAAGTTATAAAATCCAAATCTATCAATTTTTTGGTGACCCAAAGTTGGGAAGTCTGTAAAGACACGGCCATGAAGGAACACCAAGGAGGTAAAAATAATAATTTACTATTATTATCACCTTGATTTGGCACTGTGCTAAACTTCCTACCTGTATGATCTGTCAGTCCTTACATAATGCCTGGGCAGTTGGTTTTATAATCCCCTGGGAAAGAGGAAATAATTAATTTACCAAAACCACACAGCTAGTTAATGACCAGCTGTGGTCTGGTTTGCATGAGCCCAAGGCCTGTGCTCATTATGGTTAGACCCCACTTCTTCCCAGCATCCCACCAAATCCCAGTGGACAACAGGGCCAGACTTGGAGCCTGCTCAGGAGGAATGGTGAGTGCTGCACAGTGAACACAGGTTCTAGGGTGGACTTTGAGCAAAACAGACACCTGTTGGGACCTGAGCTTAAGTGGTTTGTTCTTGGGGAACAAGTCTTCATGATGAAGCTGGGTTTCCTGGCATCTTCTGGAAAAGCAAGCAACACTCTGCAGTAGTGTTATTCCTTGACTAGAGTTCAGCTCTCATGTGGAAGGAGGAAGTTAACAATAGGAGATTTTAGCCTGGGTGTCCAAAATCTGTTGTCATAATCCAGACAGAGAATGATGATGATGGTGATGATGATGATAATGATGATAAAATTTATCACCCACTACATCCTCTGCTAAGAGCTTGAAATGTATTATCTCATTTAATCACTACACTAACCATAAGTTGGGTGCCATTCTCATCTCAGTTTTATAAATTGACCCCCAAAGTGATTAACTTGTCTGATAGCTGGTATGTGGCAGAGTTAGAATTTTGACCAGATAGTCTGACTTCAGAGCCCTTGTTCTGAATTACCACAGTATACAGGAAGAATGACAGAATTTGTTTCTTTATTTGAGAATGGGAAAGGGACAGCCAATATGTGGTGAACTCAGTTTGAAAATGCAACAATGCTATTGTTAGCTCTTTCTCTCTTTTATTCTATTGTGTTTTTCTGGCATGGACAGCTATAATCTCCATTCTCATCATTTTTATTTTGGATCTCTCTGAGTCATTTTCCCTATTCATACAGGGATAGGCCTGATTTTTATTCATCCTCACAGGTCCAGAAGGAATTTTTCCTCTGGCAAGTGACCAGGTAACTCTTTAAATACTTCTGAGAACGTCTAGTCTCTACCTCAGATTGCTATCATCTTGCATCCACTGACACATTTTTTATGTATACGCCATCATGTAGAGGGACAGCAGTTTTTACATTATGACTTTCTTTACTAGGGAATTAAAGGTAGTAGGTAATTGACAGATTGAGTGTGAGAGAAATGGACAGAGAGGAAAGGAGGAAGAGCAGCCTCCGTCAGGTAGCTGGATTGTACAGCCCCACCTGGCTAGGACTGCTCACATTCAACAGGACACTTATTAAGAACCTGCTTATCACCTGACCTGGGCATCTCTACACGACCTCACTTAATGATCACAGCGACTATCTGGGGTATGTATTAATTCCCTTGTTTTGGAGATGAGGACTGACCTCCCCAACTCAAGGAGATAGACTAACTTATACAAAATAGTAGAGCCAGCACTAGAACCCAGAAACCAGGTCCGTGGCTTCTCCAGTGGCCACACTAATCCTCAGAGAGGACAGAGAAACATGGTCTTTAGCACCACCTACTGAAGCTTCCTCAGAAAATGGATGTTTCAAGCTTTAAGATTCCAGATTCCATTGACCTCAATAGCTATGAATTCTCATTTGGGAATATCAATTGGTCAGGAGGGGTTAAGTTTGCTGTAGTAATAGACTAAGCCTAAAATCTAAGTGGCTTCACACAGAAAAGGACCATTTCTCATTCATAGTAGATACCCAGTTCATGTCAACATAGGGGTGAGGAGGAGAGAGGACTGTGCACTGGCTCTGAAATGCTTGGTTTGAAGGGAATGCACATCTCGTTTCTTCCACTCACAGCCCGTCAGCAGAGTTAGTCCCGTGGTCTGCATAACTGCATAACTGAGAAATGCTAAGGAGGTGATAGATGTTTGGTGTGCAGTAAATGTCTCTGCTATGGAATTCACTGTGTTTTGAGAAGCTACCTCTTTTCACTTCCACTAACGTGTACTATGGGTAGGTTACATGATCTGGGTTAATTGAGTCAGTGCGTTCCATCCCCCTTGGCCATAGTTCTAAGCTGGTACATGTGGTACAATCACAGTGCACCTCTGACTTCTATTTTTTCTGGAAATTAAAGGACAATGGCACTTGTGCTTTTCTACAGGTATAAATAAGTAAGCATGTGGTTCCAGGATTGGAGCATCCTGAGGCCAAAAATGGAGCCAGCTTTAAGATGACCATGCATAAAACAGAACAAGAGTGACATTGGCAAGCCACCAGATTAAATCAAGCCTGAAATGAGGCCCTGGATTGTTCAGTTATGTGAATTATTAAGCAAACCTAATTCTTTATGAAGCTTTGAATTAGTTTTGTTTTTCTGTCTTGTAACCAAAATAATCCTAATAATATACGAATTTTTTCCATATTTTTAGAACAAATAATATGTTTTCTTCTTAAATTAAAAATTATTACTTTTTAACACCTTTAAAATAATTTACCTGGAAAATTTCAAGTGATATAAGTAAAATTAGCAGATCATAAAGAAAAATGCAGTTCAATTGGACTTGTTCCCTTCTAATTAAATAGAATTCTCAAAACAATTTTTATATCGTGATACAGATTCTCATATTTTATTCTTACTTGGTATATTTTTTTCCACTGGGAATTCTTTAAAAATACCATTTTGCTTTTGTAAATGCTATTGTTTAAATTGCTTCAGCTGTGTCTGTGCATGTTTGTCCTTTATAGCTGGGTGACCTCAACTCATTAGAGCTCTCCTAATGAGGCCACTGTTTTATGACCTATTTGTAGATTAGTGATATTTATTTCTGAAATTCTTTAGCCAGGTCACCTTGCCTCCTAGTAGACCATCTCACAAATGTATGTTACTGCTCATAAACAAAAAGAGTCACACGAGAGAATGTAGATGAATAAACAATTACTCTCACAACTTAAATAATTTCTCCAATAAATGTAAAACATTATATCATTATACGCTTTATTTGCTGTTTCATATTAGAGATTCTTACAAGGTAGTTTTTATATAACATGCAGTACAGTGGCAAGCCTAAATGGCCACTTCACACTTTTGATCATGACACCTATACAAATTTCAGTATGGATAGAAGCTATGTACCTGATTAAATAAATTATGCAAATATTTTGATGCATCTACTGTGTGCTAGCCAGTACATTAGATGCTGTGGGGACATATCACTTTCTAACATTATATTCTAAGTGATGTAAGAGAGAAAAATTCAAAGTTCTGTGGGAATAGGAAGGCAGAGTGGGGAGAGGACTGAAGTTGAGGGTAGGGAGGGAGAGGGCAATCAGAAGAGGCTCTCCAGGACAATTCCTGTTGGAAGTGGGTTTTGAAGGTTCCTTAACGTTTAGGCATTTGAGGATGTGTGAGAATGGGTATGCCCCGAAGAGCAAAGATAGAAAAGAGCAAGACAAGTTCTATAGCACAATCGGTTTGGCTAGAACATTGGGTGCATGAGGGGAAATAGTAAAATATTAAGTCAGAAACATAATTTGCACCAGATATTTAATGGGAATCTTTGAATGCCATGCCAAAGAATGGAAAGTAGGCAGAAGCTGGATGGGAATCTGTCCTTGCAAGATGGAAGTGTACTAGGTAAGATTTGGAGTTGAAAATTTTTTGCCTCCAAAAACTAAGGTGTGTGTCCTGAGGCAGAAGGAAGTAGAAGGTATATTTAATTGAGGTATCAGAGAACAGAGTTTTGGGCTGGCAGAGTCTGTAAAAATTTAGAGGGGGGGGATCCTGGAAGGTAGAGACCCACAGATGAGGTAAACAAAAAACCTGCAATAAAACTCTACCTTAGCTGATCTCTAAGGATTACACACATGAGAGAGATCTCAGTAGGCCCAGATGATAAGCAGAGGCTGGAAGGTGAAAGACCTGAAGATGAAAGAACTTAGCCTCCTGTTCACCACAGGGGAGACAAAGTTTAGAGTTTGTGTTTAGCAGGTTAACTATCCATTAGAATTAGAACTGATACTCTTCAAAAGAATATAACAGAATCCAGAGACTCTATGATATATTAGTCATAATGTCCATGGTAGGATTATACATTCTGCCCCCTAAGCAACTATAGTTAACAGGACACCCCACCTCCCCCATTAACCTGCAATAGGTGTGTAGCAGATATGAGAAACAGAACTTTTTAAAGTCACTATTGTTTTAAGCTTTTGATTTTGGAGATTGGTTGTTCTTTCAATATAACCTAGCCTGCTCTGATTGAAAAAAAATTCCTTTTATCATATTAAGAGAACTCCCTTCTATCCTTAGTTTGTTCTAAAAATAGAAATGGGTGTTTGAATTTTATCAAATGCTTTTTACTATCATTTGAGATGATCACCTGATTTTTACTCCTTAATACACAAATGTAAATGGCATTAACTGATTTTTCTTATGTTAAGCCAATATTATCTTCCTGAAATAAAACAAAATTTGTCATGAGAAATTATCATTTTTATATATCAATGGATTCAGTTTGCTAGTAATTTTGTTCAGAAATTTTTCATTGATATTCATGAATGAGATTGTCCTGGAAGATTTCTTCTTGTAATTTCTTGTAATGTCCTTGTTGGTATCAAGTTTATGTTGCACCATAAAATGAGTTGGAGTCTATATTCTCTATTTTCATTGACTGAGAAAATCTGTGCAAGATTTACATTATTTTTTCCTTAAGTCTTTGGCACAACTAACCAGTGAGGCTATGTGAGCCTTGAGTTATCTCTGTATGAGGAATTTTAATTACTAACTTAATTTCTTCACTTATTATACTACTGTTTGTACTTTAACTTATTTTCTATTTCTCTGGTGTCAATTTTGTACATTATATATTCCAAAAATATGGCCATTTCATTGAAATTTCAATGTTTTAGGGATAAAGTTGTTTATAATATCCTATCAAGATATCCTATCAATGTCTGTAGGGTCTGTATAACATTTCCTTTTCCATTTCTGATATTGGTTATTTTTGTCTTTCATTTTTTTCATTTTTTATTTATAAGCTTTTACAAATGTTTATCAATTTTATTAATCATTTCAAGAAACCAAACAACGTTTGGCTTTTGCTGCTCTCACTTGCATGGCTGTTTTCTATTTTTATTTTATTTTGCTTTTATACTAATAATTTATTCTTCCGTTGACTTTCTTTTACTGTTCTTCCTGTCATTTATTGAGATGGATACTTCATTTACTATTTTTCCCTTTTTTTTTGATACCATGTTTAAGGCTACATATTTTCTTCTAAACACTGCTTTACCATGTCATATGTGATAAATATTTTAATGTAATTTTTTGTAATATTTTTATGTAATATATTTGGTAAGTTTTTAATATGTAATTTATGTGATATTTTCATTATTGTGCAGTTAAAATACTTTATAATTTCATTAGAATTTCTTATTTGACCCATGGGGTATGTAAAAGTATATGTCAATTTCAAAATATATGGGAATGTTTTAGTTATTGCTCTAAAAAATTGATTTCTAACATAAATTGCATCTTAGTTGCACAACATACTTTGTATGAATTCCATGCTTCGATATTTTTTGAGACTTGTTTTATGGCCTAGGATATAGTTAATTTTTGTAAATATTCTATGTGAAAAAAGTCATTTGCAGTGATAGATGCAGCCCTGAATTTTGTAAAGAAAAGAAGCTCAGGAGATCCAGATATGATTCAAATCTTGATTCTACCATTTGGCAACTGTATGACATGGATGTTTTTCTTAAATTTTACATGCCTCAGTTTTGTCCCCTGTGAAATGAGGATTATAGTAGCTGGATTGAATAATATGATTCCAGGAAAGCACCTAGCCCACTGAAAACTTCCAAGACATATGGTGGTTTCCTTGTTTTTGTAGTGCAAAACTTTAGCATAATTTTCTGTCTTTGACCTCACAAATTGTGAAAGAGAAAATAATATATAAATTATTTGAAGAACATGATAGAATAAATATATATTAAGATCTATATCATAGAGAGGATTCACTTTCTTTTCAGCCTCCATGATGACAATAACTGAGCATTCCTATAGCCTATTAAGAGCCTCAGTAAATTCCCAAATAAATGTAAACAGAGGAGAAGCCACATTCTTTTGCCACAGAGCAATAAATATAAATAAAATAATCATGAAAACAAAATCTCTAAATATTTGTAAATTTTAATGTATTCTTTTGTTCAAATGAATCATCAAAACTATAAATACAAACTATAATATAGTGACAAGGAGAAACATACATATAAAAATAAATGGAATTAATTCAAATTTGCACACAGAAGCAAAGTCATAGCTTTACGTGCTGTGATTACCAAAAGAGAAACAATAAAAATAAAAGTAATATGCTTTTAATGTAAAATGATACAAAAGCAAAACAAACCAAAAACTTAAGGAAAACAGATAAACCAACTGCTTTGAAGAAGGTGTGATATATATATATACATGTGTGTATACAATATATATACACACAGTATATATATATACACACACACACACAATGGAATATTACTCAGCCATAAAAAGAATAAAATTCTGCCATTTGCAACAACATGGACATAGATGGTATTATGCTTAGTGAAATAAGTCAGCAAAAGACATACTGTATGTTATCACTTATAAGTGGAATCTAAAAAATAAAACAAAAGAATGAATGTAACAAAACAGAAACAGACTCACAGATATAGAGGACAAACTAGTGGCTACCAATGGGGAGAGTGAAGAGGGAGGGGCCAGATAGAGGTATTGGATTAAGAGGTACAAACTACTATGTATAAAATAAATAAGCTACAAGGATATAATGTACAGCACAGGGAGTATAGCCAATCTTTTATAACATCTTGAAATGGAGTATAATCTATAAAAATATTGAATCATTATGTTGTACACCTGAAACTAATACAATATTGCAAATCAACTATACTTCAATAAAAATTAAAAATTTATAAACCATAAAGTTGAGTAGAAATAAGGTGAGACTTTTAAAAAATACTAAACATAAAATACAGAAACCACTGGCTGACAATAAATTAGAGAGAAAATATAAATGCATAATATTATCCCCATTTTATAGAGCAGGCAGCAGTGTAACATGGAGTAAAGCAACTCGCCTCAGATCATGTGGCAAATAAACAGTGCAGCCAGGATTAGAAGGTGAGCAGTCTGATTCCATAGTCTATGCTCACAACTAGTACACTAATACACTATCCTGTTGATCTATATGCAGGATTGGGAAAGTCTTAAAATCTAGTAAAGAGGAAGGTAATTGTTACTGAATGAGGGAAGGAAGGATATAATGAGTCAGAAAGCAAAAAGCAAATACACAAACACCCAAATCCTACAGATCTATAGTAAATATTCATGGAGAGATAAGAGAATGAGCATAATGTGTTCATAAAAGAAGGGAACAAAATACTATTTTAAAAGAACAATGAAATTAAAATAAAATTATGATAATTAACAAATTATTCAATCATATTTTTGGAAGATAATGTCAAGGAAATTTCCCAGGAAGTAGAACTGAGACAGAGTTGGATAATATGAGCAAAAGGATAAAGAAATTCGAGAAACAGCCCACAAGGTGCAATATATTTGTAGCAGGAATTACTGACAGAGAAGTAAGAGAAAATAGAGGGAGAACATTATTAAAGAAATAATACATGAAAAGTTTCTAGTGCTGGAAGACATATGTCTCTAAATTGAAATTTTCCAGGACAATGAATGAAAACACAGCCACATCAAAGCATATCAACATGAAATTTCATATTACCAGCGATAAAGAAGAACCAGAAAGCTTTCAGAGACTGGGGGAAACAAGCCACAGGCAAATGGCTGGAAACTCAACTGCATCAAGATTTTCTAAGCAATGTAAGAACCTCGGAGGCAGCAGAGACATGACCTCAAAATTCTGGATGAAAATGATTTTCAGTGGAGCCAAACTAATAAACAGTGTGATGGTAGAATTTTCAGATAAGCAAGGCCTGAAAAATATACCTTTCATGTACTTACAAGAAACTACTGGAAGATGTGCACTTTAAAAATGAGGAAAATAGGACAAACAGCAAAGGAGAAAAAGAGGTCAAACATGAAAGAGGAGTAAGGAGAAGTAGCAGAAAGATGGAGGGTGCAAGGGGTATCTCCAGGAACAGAAAGAAAATTGATGAGTTGTCCGATGCTCTGAACATCTGGAAAATAACATTCATTTGCTAGATCCTGAAATATTTGAAAAGAAATAGTAAGTATATACGAAACAAGCAAATAAAATGAGAGGCAATTTTCAATGCTAAGAAAAACAAATTGCCTAAGAAAGAAATGCAATCATAGTAATTGTGTGATTTGCAGTGAACAGTATTTATGTCATCACAATAGTGTAACAACTGATTATTGACTTATCCAAAACTGTATATAACTATTTTGGAAGGGTGGAGTGGGAAAGAAGGCAAGTTTGGGTAAGAGAGCCAGATTCTTACCATTTCTCAGTGACTGGCAGCTCTCATCAGAACCATATTGTTGGGAACGATCAGTGGGAACAACCTCTCAAAGAAGTTTCCACACCAAAGCTTTTTTCTTGTGATTAGTGATTATTTCTCCCATTTATTTGTGATCATTACAGATAATTTAGTTTTCCTTTTGTCATCTCATTAGTTTTCTTTTTTTTTTTTTTGCAATCTCCCTTGTCTTTTTTTTTTTAAGTTGTTTCCTTATTGACAGTGTTTCAGTTCTCTTTCCCTAGTACTTCATCTGATATACCACCTATTTTAATCTATTAATGGTTACTTTTAAGGCCTAAAAACTGAATCTTACATTTCTCTAATTAGTCACATTATGAATGAAGCAGTGTCTTTGGGTTTATTATATATAAGAGAAATGATCATTCATCTATTTTCTACCAGCTCATTCCCCACCTTGCTCTCATGCCCAGGATCTTGTGGGAGGGTCTGAGGAGTCCCAGCCTAATCTTGGCCTGGTCACCCTTGTCTTAACCTTGCAGCAGCAGCATTAACTGGGGGCTTCTTAGAAATGCAGCATCTCAGGTCACTTTCTATCTACTGATGTGGAACCTACATTTTACTGGGGTCTGGAGATGATTTGTGTGCACAGTGAAGTTTGGGAATTGGTGCTTTAGACAGCAGGCTGTCGCCTTGGGTTGGTAAACACTATATGTAGATTTTAGGCCCCAAGGTCAGGCAGTGGAGGAAGGACCAGCATCTTATTGTCTCTCAATCAAGAGGTTTACTCTTCTTCTAGAGGCAAAAAATATCAGTATAGCAGCTGATTGTTGTTCTAAAACATGATGTCATGGTTTGCACTGCACAAAGGGTCATGACAATAACATCTTTATTGTGAACATTTTTATCAATATAAATTGATCCTCTTTACACACATAAAACTTCTTTTTATTAAATTCTACTTTTCTAAAATTGAATAACTACTCCTGTCTTCTTTTTCTTCATTTTCCCCAATATAGCTTTTATTTTTTAAATGTTTAAGTATTATTTTGTTTTTATATATATAGAGAGAGAGTTTATATTCAGATTTTGTTTTTCACAAACCAATTTGAAAGTTAATTTTCACAGTTGATATATTTGATTTCACATTTTCACCTTATTTTGAGCTTTTGGCTCAGCACTTCCTTGCTGCCTATTCAATTTCATTCTTTTAATATATAGACTCTGTTTTAAATACTTTTATCTTCTCCATTGACTTTGAAGGTTTATACCCAATTTCTCTGAATTATTTTTGCCACATTGCTGCAAAATGATTCTTTGACATTTCTTGCAGTTTTGAAACTCTTTTCCATCAACTATTTACACTTAACTCTAGATTTAGTGGCTCTTAATGCAACTTGCTTTTCAAACTATGACATCCTCATTTGGGGCTTTACTCCTTGTGAGTTGGAGCACATCCACAGTAACCCTTTGTACGAAGGGCAGGTGGCCATTATGCTCACTGAGTCTGTGACTCTTTTCTCCTTCTTCTCCTTCTCTTTCTTCTCCTCCTTCTCCTTCTTCTTTTTTTAAACCAATTTTCATTCAGTTTATTACATCATGTCTTGCTACTCATAAGACAGGGATGAAATGCACATAAGGTGATTCTCCTCCATTTCTCATTGCTGTCTGGAATTTACTCTTAAGAAAAATGTCTTAGCCCCAGTTATTTTTATTTCTTAGTGTGTACCATTTTTTTCCCTGTCCAGATGTTTTTCCTTGTAATGAGCATTTTCTACCTGCAAAATAAGGGATATTTTTCATCTCTGAAAATTTCTTTCAATTCCTTCTGCCATTACCATCATTTCTATTCCTGTTGTTTTGATGATTCCTTTTGGGAACCCCTATAACTTTTAGCTCCTGCTTGTGTCCTATGTTCTCCATTTTATAGTCCTTCCTCACCTCCTTTTTTATTCTTGTCTTTTCTGAGGGAAATTCTTAAGGTGGTGGGCTACATTTACAATTCCATGTTGTGCAGTTGACTGTCCTCTGTGTCTCTGGGGGGACATTAATCCTGCTCTGACATTTTTAGTTTCCCTTTTCTCAGTCAGCACTGGCTTATTTTCATGTGAGTCTGGTCTCCTCTTGTAAATTTCTGCTTCTGTTTCATAGAGGCTGTATCTTCCTGAATCCTGAGGATGTCAAACACGTTTCTACAATTTTCTTCTGGATCCTATGCAAAATGTTGTTGAGGTACAGTTTTCCTCTGACTATTCATGATATTCTCTTCCCTGTGTGTAGCAACTTGTTTTGAATGGCCCCATGTGGCTGGGTTATTGTTATTGTTCTTGCTTTTATGGAGGAGAGAGAGCTCTAAACCCAGAGTCTGCAGGTCACTCTTGGCACCTCCTACCCTCCTGGCTGCTATGGGAATCCCCTTCTGCTTTCAATAGGCAAAGCTTCCAGTGACTTCTTCCTGGGATTGCTCTGCTGGGTTTTGATGGACTTTTGTTCTCCTCACTGGATGGAGTGGACCGAAGTCTAAAATCCACAGTTTGGATTGCTCAGATGGTCCCTCTCATCTCATCCTCACCTACAACGCTTTGCTGTTGCTCTCAGCAATCAATACTCCATTGCCAATGCTGACTACTTTATACTGGGATTTTTTTGTAGTTTCTGACCCAGAATAACTCAAGAAGGTGGAAATAAGAAAGTGGGAAGGAAGAGGAGGACCTGTAGTGATGCCATAAAGCAACAGAAATGGAACAATGTGTTAAATGTGCACTGTTCCCGTTATTACTCGATGACCCCACTTGGGGTCTTGAGCCAAGGAGAGAAGCAGAAAGTAAAGGGTCTTCTTATCTCTTTTTATGTTAGAAATCGTAGAGCCACTGAATGTGTCCATTTATCATTCTAGTATTATCAACCTTTCATTTAGTTGAAATAAACCCCAGATTCCAGAAATAGATAGGCAGGTAATCCCATTCACAGCTCCACAGGGAGTTTATATATTTTGCTTTGCCTTCAGAGATATTAATTATCGATGAATTAGAATTCAAGAAAAGATGTTAAAGAACTGCTAGCTGGTGATGGTGAGGTTAACTTTTGCCCCTGGAATAAGCCAAAATTTTACTAATAGTACCTTCTGAAAATAAGGTACACACAGCTGTTATATGTTATGCCAATTATGTGTATCAGCCCGCTTCTGGATCAACTAGCTCCCTTCCAGAATTCCACCTGAAAAATGTAGTTTATGTATGTAATACTTTTCACACTGTGCTGGAACCGTGCATTATCTTGCATAGTTAATCACTATTCTTTGCTGAGTAAAGTTTGGCTTTCAGTGATGTAGACAGAGCGAGAAGAAGCAAGCTGAGTTAGATTCAGGATCAGTATATAATAGCAGAAGCCCAGGAAGGCAAACTAGGTTATCTACCAAGAGAAACTTTCATTGCTTCTGGAACTGTAAATGATCAAATTCATACATAGTTACTATTCCCTGACAGATCATGTTTACTGAATTCTGAATGTTTTCACTCATCAGCAAATGACCTCTAGGATGTGTCCTTAGAACATATCACTTCTCTCTTAACTCATTTAAGTATATTCCAAATACTTAAATCAAATAAAATTGAAAATCAATCCACCTTGGCCTACAGTACTCTAATGTGGACTGTTTTAATTGTAAGAGGTATAATCAAAACATGTCTTAGAAATTCTCTTTCTGGCCTTCCGTGTTTTCAGTGTGGCTATGAGGAAGAGACTCCTGAGAAGGCAGGGATCCCCAAATGAACAGTTTATTGTAAAGAAAAGAACAGACTTCCGGTATTGCTGCTGTTCTGGTGGGTGCAGGAGAAAAGGATAATGTACTCTCCAGATAGTTCCTGGGGAGAATGTTCTGGGCTTTTTTGTTTATCAATAAAACTTGTGCATCATCTTTAGAAAATGTAGCATTTTTACTAGAATTTAACATATTCAAAAATTATGACTTGTTAGAAAGAATAAATCACATTTGGAAAAGGTTTTAATATAACTCAGTATTATATATCCTTCCTGAAGGCCTTTAAAGATTAGCCCTTCGCTCAGCTGATGCATGAGGGGAAAGGAAAATTGGTTTTTAATAAAGTCGCTTTTGAAGAGTCATTTTTCTTTCCACATTGCTTTTCACAGCAGGTATCACTGTCCTCTTGTTTGGTTTCACTTTCTACGTCTTGGTGGAAATTGGAAGCGGTCAGTTACATATCTCTTACAGAAATCTCAAAGACATGAGAGAACATTTTAAAGTTGACTCAATTTACATAGTGACGGAAGAACTGCCAAAAATCTAGAACTCTAATGACACTTAATTCAAATCAATAAACTAGTGACCACGGATCAGATTAAGTAATCCAGACTATGGGAAATGACCCAATGTTGAACTATTTTGTTCTTGTTTTGGCCAAACCATATGGCAAGACTACCTCTGAGACAGTGAGGATGGGGTTCCCCTGTATCCTAGGAGACTAGGCAGGTGTACCGTCAATCATCTTGGCAGTGGTCCAGGTGGTCAAAAAGCACCGAGCTGATCTCCCTGTGCTATGCAGCTGCTTCCCACTAGCTATCTATTTTACATTTGGTAGTGTATATATGTCCATGCCACTCTCTCACTTCATCCCAGCTTACCCTTCCCCCTCCCCATGTCCTCAAGTCCATTCTCTATGTCTGTGTCTTTATTCTTGTCCTTCCCCTAGGTTCTTCAGAATCATTTTTATTTGTTTGTTTTTTAGATTTCATATATATGTGTTAGCATACAGTATTTGTTTTTCTCAGAAACACTTTTAAAGGGGTGCTCTCAGACAACTAGTCTGTAGGGACTCAGGCCAGAATAAATTGGCCACAAAAAGGAAGCACAATCTCATTTTATAGACAAACAGGTAAAGCCAGTGACAGGATTACTCGAGAGACCCCCCCAGATAATCCACTGTAGACAAAAAAGTTCAAGTATTTAATAACATTGATCTTTTCTCCATTCCAGATTTTTTTCTTAAAATTATGAATTCTGCTGCATAAAAGATACTAAATATAATTGTGTTTGTATTGTATATTATACACTTTACTTCTGAATGTACAAATTAATGTTAATGCTTATGTCTTTACTATGAAACATTTTAAGTTAGTGTAAACCCCATGCAATTTAGTTTATTTATGTCGCTAAGCTGCATTGCAGTATCAATGATGGGATATATTAGGAGATTTGGGATGTTTGGCCCCATAAGGCAATTTATAAAAATTATTGCAAAACCTGGGGATAGCCTCAGTCTGTTGTATTTTATTGCTTAATTATCAAGTTGTCAAAAAGTGGCACCATATAAACTGAGTGATGCTTTTTTACCTGTTCACTTACTTTTTATCGGGATAATGAGCTGTGGAATGACAGGAAGAATCTTGTTCCCCCCGTGTTTCAGCATGTCGTGGATTCCTTGCCGAGCAAAAAATTCGTAGGGAAATGTCATTTCACAGAGCCCATCAAAAAACAGAGGCAGATAATGATGGTAATCCAGCTTCTCAATTTCTACCTGAAAGGAGAGAGAAAAAATGCTATGTGAAAACAAAAATGAGGCAAAGCATGGCTGGGCCAACCGTGAAGCTGTCACTAACTTAGAAGAAGCAAGTTCTTCAGAACTTCAGGAAGATTTTATTAGCCAACTCATGTAACAACCTGAAGTATGTTGTCACGTCTTTAATCTAGTAGTAATGAGGTTAAAATCATTGACCTTTAAATATTAACAGATTAAAATCATTAATAATCTACATTGGGAGCATTTTAGTACTTTTTGGGGGGGTTCTTAGGTTAATTTTTTACCATTTGGCACAAAGGCAATACTGAAAAGGGATTCAAAAAGTCCATGGTATGTATGCTGAAAAAAATATATATCTATATATAAAAGAATAAAATGGGAAAGAAACAGTTGAAAGGAGATTAACATCTGAATTTCCAACAAAAATCTAATAGGTATTGCACATTAATATATTATTGTGAGATATGTCTCTTCAGGACCTGGCAAATATGAGAGTAAGGGGTAAAATATGATTCTATGGATGTCTCCTGGAGCCTGCATGTCAGGTAGAATGTTGGTGCCATCAAGAAAAAATGGGGAAGACACACACTGAGCTGAACCTAAACAGACCATTGACCCCTCAGAATTAAAATATCCCAAACTCTCCTCTGCTTCTTCTGGGACCAGAGATATACCACTTCTATATACTTCACTCTCAATAATGCTTGCATGACCTCTTGTCCAGATCTTTGCAATAGTATCAGGCACCGAAAGGAATAGGAACAAAATTTCCAGAATGGAGAAAAGAGATGGCACTTTGGCAGCTGTTCAGATATAGATTTGCTCTAGCCTGGGTCCTCTACTATCTAGAGTATCCATGACCTGACTTTCTACCTGCAAGGTGACAGGAGTGATGATGATATCATGGATGGAAAGATGTCAACAGACAGACTGTGGATATAACACACCTACGGAGCAAAGGATGCAGTGTTCCCAGTAAGAGGTGCAAATTTCCCTGATTTTCATGTCCTTATGAAGGTACCCAGCTTCCAATTATCACCTTATAATTAAGTGAGGAGCCCAACGAGACCTCAGAGAAACCTTTTTACATTAGGAGGTTTTCATACCCTCCAGCTGTCTCCCAGAATTCTGGAGTTTCTAGCCATGTGCCTGCCTGGGCCTGGGTGTGAGTAACTGATAACAACCCAACCACATTTCTGAGTGCTTACTGTAAGTCCGGGTGAATCAAATGTCCTACAATTCCCCAAGCAGGAGGTCTGTCTCCAGACTGTTCATGAACTACCCAGCCAACTAAGGAAGTAAGCACTCAGATTCGAATATTCATGCCCTTTGGGAAGTGCAGCTTGGAAAATGAATCCTAAATGGAGGTATATACAGATATGTTTTACTTTATATTCCTTTAATAGTTGTAAAAGTTGCTTTATTCATAGTAAAAGTTTATGAAGTATATATTTAATACCAACCTTCTCAAGGGTTGTTGTGTATCTGAGAACATTTTAGAACATGATTTTGCACAATTAAAAAAATATTGTTACATCATTCAGCTCCAAAAGTATTATACAATGTTGTTACCTATAATTTTACCTTGTAACTTAACTTCATAATTAAAGTGTCATCTGTACTATATTTTGACTTGTACTTTTGATATTTTGCTAAATATTTAAGCCCATTGCCACAGTTTTACATATGTCTCTTATAAAGTGGAAAATCATTAAATTTTCTACTTTAATATGATCTAAGACTTTGTATTTTAATATATTAAGCATTCACATTTATGGCTATGTCTAGTTAACTTCTGTCATCTTATTTTTTTGGTCTCTGAATTTCATTTTTCATTTACATTTTCCTTTCAACTTTGTATTTTTGTTATGTGGATTGTTTTCTTTACATTTTTGTGTCTGATGATTTGAAAGATAAAGCCTATTTAAATATTTTATTGGAGCTATCTCACAGTGTTCTCAAATATTTTAAAACATATGTATCTTAGAGAAGTAAGTTAAAAATCTCCTACTAAGATTACTGACATGCCAATTTTTCTTTGGAATTTTGTTGGGTTTTTTTTTTTTTGGTATGATTTTGGGCAGCAATTCCAACATCAACAACAGCAACAATAAAAATGCCATGTTTATGATACCAGACACTATTGTAAATACTTATGTGTATTAGTTCACTTAATCCTCATAACAGTTCTAAGAGGTAGGTATTACTGGCATCCCAATTTTCAGTATAAGGAAACTGAGGCACAGAGAGGTTTAATAACTTGCCTAAGATTTTCAGCTAGTTAGTGATAGAACTGGGATCCAAACCCAAGCAGTCTGGCTGCAGGACATGATACTACTTATCAGGCTATGTAGTGAGGCATGTCAAGGTTCAGGATTGTTGGAATCTCCTTGTGAACTGGTCCCTTTATCCTCCTGTCTTTATCCTCTTTATTATTATTAATGCAGTCTGTCTTAGTCTAATCTAATACTAATATTGCTATCACTGGCTTGTCTACTTTATCTTTCTCTCTACTTTTACTTTCTTCCTTCCTCTGACATTATGTTTAAGAATATCTTTTTTAGGTGGAGCTCCAGAAGCAAAGTCATGAGAAGGTTGGAGGGAGTGGGTACAACTTCCGTGGGCCATGTCTGGTAGTCACACTCCAGAGGGAGACTATTGCTTACTGCAGTGCTGCACGCAGGACAAGGAACATCCAAGATACCTGATCCCAGAGATTTGCAAATGGTTTTACCATTTGGGCTGGGTCACTGGGACTGGAGGAGGAATTAGCTTGAAGTGTGGCCATGTGGCTGACAGGGTGTTGGTGCTGCAGCCGGGTCTCAGGCCTGAGCCTCTGAAGTGGGAGAGCCAGTTCAGGATATTGGACCACCAGAGACCTCCGGGCCCCATGTAATATCAATCAGTGAGAGCTCTCCCAGAGATCTCCATCTCAATGCTAACACACAGCTCCACCCAAAGGCCAGCAGGCTGCAGTGTTGGATGTCCCATGCCAAACAGCTACCAAGAGAGGAACACAACCTGACCCATTAGCAGTAAGGCTGCCTAAAACCATACTAAGTTCACAGACACCCCAAAACACCAACGGATGAAGCCTTGCCCACCAGAAAGACAAGATCCAGCCCCACCCACCAGAAAACAGGCACCAGTCCCCTCCACTAGGAAGCCTACACAAGCCACTAAACCAACCTTACCCAAGGGAGGCAGACATCAAAAACAACGGGAACTACAAACCTGCAGCCTGCAAAAAGGAGACCCCAAACACAGTAAGTTAAGCAAAATGGGAAGACAGAGAAATATGCAGCAGATGAAGGAGCAATGTAAAAACCCACTAGACCAAACAAATGAAGAGGAAATAGGCAGTCTACCTGAAGAAGGATTCAGAGTAATGATAGTAAAGATGACCCAAAATCTCAGAAATAGAATGGAGAAAATACAAGAAACGTTTAACAAGGACGTAGTAGAACTAAAGAGCAAACAAACAATGATGAACAACACAATAAATGAAATTAAAAATTCTCTAGAAAGAATCAATAGCAGAATAACTGATGGAGGAGAACAGATAAGTGACCTGGAAGATAAAATAGTGGAAATGACTACTGCAGAGCAGAATAATGAAAATAATTGAGGACAGTCTCAGAGACCTATGGGACAACATTAAACACACAAACATTCAAATTATAGGGGTCTCAGAAGAGAAGAAAAAAGGGTCTGAGAAAATATTTGAAGAGATTATAGTTGAAAATTTCCCTAACATGGGAAAGGAAATAATTAATCAAGTCCAGGAAGTGCAAAGAGTCCCATACAAGATAAAACCAAGGAGAAACACTCCAAGACACATATTAATCAAACTATTAGAAATGAAATACAAAGAAAAAATATTAAAAGCAGTAAGGGAAAAGCAACAAATAACATACAAGGAAATCTCCATAAGGTTAACAGCTGATCTTTCAGCAGAAATTCTGCAAGTTAAAAGGGAGTGGCAGGACATATTTAAACTGATGAAAGGGAAAAACACACCCAAGATTCCTCTACCCAGCAAAGATCTGATTCAGATTTGACAGAGAAATTAAAACATTTATAGATGAGCAAAAGCTAAGAGAATTCAGCACCACCAAACCAGCATTACAACAAATGCTAATGGAGCTTCTCTAAGCAGGAAACACAAGAGAAGGAAACGATCTACAATAACAAACCCAAAACAATTAAGAAAATGGTAATAGGAACATATATAATGATAACTACTTTAAATGTAAATGGATTAAATGCGCCAACCAAACGACACAGACTGGCTGAATGGACCCATATATATAGGTTGTCTACAAGAGGCCCAGTTCAGACCTAGGGACCCATACAGGTTGAAAGTAAGAGGATGGAAAAAGATATTCCAGGTAAATGGAAATCAAAAGAAAGCTGGAGTAGCAATTCTCATATCAGACAAAATAGACTTTAAAATAAAGACTATTACAAGAGACAAAGAAGGCCAATACATAATGATCAAGGGATTGATCCAAGAACAAGATATAACAATTGTAAATATTTATGCACCCAACATAGGAGCAACTCAATATATTAGGCAAATGCTAACAGCCATAAAAGGGGAAATCGACAGTAACACACTCATAGTAGGGGACTTTTTACCAATGGACAGATCATCCAAAATGAAAATAAATAAGGAAACACAAGCTTTAAATGACACATTAGACCAGCTGCACGTAATTGGTATTTATAGGATATTCCATCCAAAAACCACAGAATACACGTTCTTCTCAAGTGCTCATGGAACATACTCCAGGATAGATCATATCTTGGGTCACAAATCAAGTAAATTTAAGAAAATTGAAACTGTATCAAGTATCTCTTTGGACCACAATGCTATGAGACTAGATAACAATTACAAGAAAAAAACTAAAAAATACAAACACATGGTGGCTAAACAATACACTATTAAATAACCAAGAAACCACTGAAGAAATCAAAGAGGGAATCAAAAAATACCTAGAAACAAATGACAATGAAAACTCAAGGACACAAAACCTATGGGATGAAGCAAAAGCAGTTCTAAGGGGGAAGTTTATATCAATAAAATCCTACCTCAAGAAACAAGAAAAATCTTGAATTAACAACCTAAACTTATACCTAAAGCAATTAGAGAAAGAAGAGCAAAAGAACCCCAAAGTTAGCAGAAGGAAAGAAATCATAAAGGTCAGATCAGAAGTAAATGAAAAAGGAATTAAGGAAACAAGAGCAAAGATCAATAAAACTAAAAGATGGTTCTTTGAGAAGATAAACAAAATTGATAAACCACTAGCCAGACTCATCAAGAAAAAAAGGGAGAAGACTCAAATAAACAGAATTAGAAATGAAAAAGGAGAAGTAACAACGGACCCTGAAGAAATACAAGGGATCATGAGAGATTACTACAAGCAACTATATACCAATAAAATGGACAGCCTGGAAGAAATGGACAAATTCTTAAAAAAACGCAACCTTCCAAGACTGAACCAGGAAGAAATAGAAAATATGAACAGACCAATCACAAGCACTGAAATTGAAACTGGGATTAAAAATCTTCCAATAAACAAAAGCCCAGGACCAGATGGCTTCTCAGGTGAATTCTATCAAACATCTAGAGGAGAGCTAACACCTACCCTTCTCAAACTCTTCCAAAATATAGCAGAGGGAGGAACACTCCCAAACTCATTTTATGAGGTTACCATCACCCTGATACCAGAACCAGACAAAGATGTCACAAAAAAAGAAAACTACAAACCAATATCACTGATGAACATAGATGCAAAAATCCTCAACACAAAGCTAGCAAACAGAATCCAACAGCACATTAAAAGGATCATACACCATGGTCAAATTGGGTTTATCCCAGGAATGCAAGTATTCTTCAATATACACAAATCAATCAATGTGATAAACCATATTAACAACATGAAGGAGAAAAAACATATGATCATCTCAATAGATGCAGAAAAAGCTTTTGACAAAATTCAACACCCATTTATAAAAAAAAAAAAACCTGTATACAGGGAACTTACCCCAACATAATAAAGGCTATAGATGACAAACCCACAGCCAACATTGTCCTCAATGGTGAAAAACTGAAACCATTTCCTCTAAAATCAGGAACAAGACATGGATTCCCACTCTCAGCACTATTACTCAACATAGTTTTGTAAGTTTTAACCACAGGAATCAGAGAAGAAAAAGAAATAAAAGGAATGCAAATCAGAAAAGAAGAAGTAAAGCTGTCACTGTTTGCACATGACATGATACCATACATAGAGAATCCTAAGACTCTACCAGAAAACTACTAGAGCTAATCAATGAACTTGGTAAAGTAGCAGGATACAAAATTAAGGCAGAGAAATCTCTTGCATTCCTATATATTAATGATGAAAAATCTGAAAGAGAAACTAAGGAAACACTCCCATTTACCATTGCAACAAAAAGAATAAAATACCTAGGACTAAACTTACCTAAGGAGACAAAAGACCTGTATGCAGAAAACTATAAGACACTGATGAAAGAAATTAAAGATAATACAAACAGATGGAGAGATATACTATGTTCTTAGATTGGAAGAATCAACATTGTGAAAATGACTATACTACCCAAAGCAATCTACAGATTCAATGCAATCCCTATCAAACTACCAATGACATTTTTCACAGAACTAGAAGAAAAAAATTTACAATTTGTATGGAAACACAAAAGATGCTGAATATCCAAAGCAATCTTGAGAAAGAAAAATGGAGCTGGGGGAATCAGGCTCCCAGACTTCAGACTATACAACAAAGCTACAGTAATCAAGACAGTATGGTACTGGCACACAAACAGAAATATAGATCAATGGAACAGGATGGAAAGTCCAGAGATAAACCCACACACATATGGTCACTTTATCTTTGACAAAGGAGGCAAGAATATACAATGGAGAAAAGACAGCCCTTCAATAAGTGGTGCTGGGAAAACTGGACAGCTACATGTAAAAGAATGAAATTAGAAGACTCCCTAGCACCCTACACAAAAATAAACTCAAAATGGATTAAAGACCTAAATGTAAGGCCAGACATTATCAAACTCTTAGAGGAAAACAGGCAGAACACTCTATGACATACATCACAGCATGATCCTTTTTGACCCACCTCCTAGACAAATGGAAATAAAAACATAAATAAACAAATGGGACCTAATGAAACTTAAAAGCTTTTGCACAGCAAAGGAAACCATAAACAAGATGAAAAGACAACCCTCAGAAAAGGAGAAAATATTTGCAAATGAAGCAATGACCAAGGATTAATCTCCAAAATATACAAGCAGCTCATGCAGCTCAGTATAAAAGAAAACAAACAACCCAATCCAAAAATGGACAGAAGCTTTAAATAGACATTTCTCTAAAGAGGATATACAGATTGCCAACAAACACATGAAAGGATGCTCACTCTCACTAGTCATTAGAGAAATGCAAATCGAAACTACAATGTGATATCATCTCACACCAGTCAGAATGGCCATCATCAAAAAATCTATAAACGATAAATGCTGGAGAGCTTGTGGAGAAAAGTGAACCCTGTTGCACTGTTGGTGGGAATGTAAAGTGACACAGCCACTATGGAGAACAGTATGGAGGTTCCTTAAAAAACTACAAATAGAACTACTATACAACACAGCAATCCCACTACTGGGTATATACCCTGAGAAAACCATAATTCAAAAAGATACATGTACCACAATGTTCAATGCAGCTCTATTTGCAATAGCCAGAACATGGAAGCAACCTAGGTGTCCACTGACAGATGAATGGATAAAGAAGCTGTGGCACATATATATAATGGAATATTACTCAGCCATAAAAAGAAACTAAACTGAGTTATTTATAGTGAGGTGGATGGACCTAGGGTCTGTCATACAGAGTGAAGTAAGTCAGAAAGAGAAAAACAAATACCATATGCTAACACATATATATGGAATCTAAAACACAATCCAAATTGTTTGGATCTGATGAAACTAGGGGCAGGACAGCAATAAAGACACAGATGTAGAAAATGGACTTGAGGACACGGGGAGGGGGAAGGGTAAACTGGGATGAAGTAAGAGAGTATCATTAACATATATATACTACTAAATGTAAAATAGATAGCTAGTGGGAAGCAGCAGCATAGCACAGGGAGATCAGCTCGGTGCTTTTTGACCACCTAGAGGGGTGGGATAGGGAGGGTGGGAGGGAGACGCAAGAGGGACGAGATATGTGGGTATATGTATACATATAGCTGATTCACTTTGTTATACAGCAGAAACTAACACAGCAACGTAAAGCAATTATACTCCAATAAGGATGTTTAAAAAAATTAAAGAATATCTTTTCCAAGTAGCTTATAGTTGAATTTCTTTTTTCCTCTCGCATTTTATAATATGTCTTCATATTACATATGAATATGTAATATGTCTTCATAACAACAAATATCAAGCATACATATGATTCTTAATTTCAAAAGTTTTGAAAAAGAAAGAAAAGCAATGGGAGCAAGGATAAAGGAAAAGAAAAAAGAGAGGGAGCATTTGAAAGACAGTAAAATTGAATGAAAGACTGAGTGAAAAAGACCGAGAAAGAAAAAGATTTTCTCTGTGTCTTTAACTCCTCCTAGCTCACTGACCACAACAGTTCTTTCATACCGGAAATTCTTGTAAGTTCTTCTTCTGATCTGTTTATCAATTATTTGGCATGTCTATTTCACTCAGATCTATTGTCTTAATGGAATAACAACTTGCCAGTATAGTTTGAGGTCAAAAACTTCTTTAAACACTGTAGACAGCTCTCTACTTGCCACAGGGTGACTTTTTTGTACATAACTCTTTTCTGTTTGCATATCTTCTGTTTCCTCTTTATTATTTTAATATTGTTTCAGTTGATGGATTTGGCTAGGGCTTGGGAAACATTCTCACATTCCATTTACAATCAGGAGCTTTGTCTGTATTTGTTTTGTTTTGTTTTTAATGATATATCTGACATGATATATCTGACTTCTCCTTAATGTATTTTTCTTTTTATCTGAAGAGCTCCTCCTAGCTAACACAATATTTTCACATTGTTTTCCACAATAAAGGTATCAATGCTTCTTCACTCCCATCTCTCTTCAACCTGGGAGGCCCTGGTGGGACATTAGTCAGGAGCCACAGCAGGTCGGGACCCGAGCATATGGAGAAAGGAAATAGGAAGGAAAAAATAGAAACAGGTAGATTAATTAAGAGACTGTTGCAGTAATCTGGGTAAAGAAAGTTGGTGGCTTAGGGTAAGCTGGTAGTAAGCAAAATGGTGGAAAAGTGAATGAAATAAGGACTTGTTTGGAGATAGAATCGATCAAACTGCTAATGGATTGAATGCAGAATTTGAAGGAAGGAAATCAAGGATGAATTCCAGTGATGAGGGTGTGGTGTCAGGGGGCCCAGGGAAAACAGTTTCACAAGGCCAATTACATCATGTTAATGAGAGCTGAAAAGGGACCAAAGGATTGAACAAAACGAAGGTCACTGGGAACGTGGATTGTTCCTTCACTGCATGCTGTCCTTCTGCAGCATTGTTCCCTGGAGACACTGGTGCCTTTTGTTCCCCAGACAGCAGTGCATCACTCATTCCTCCTTAGAGACTTCCTTTGAATGCACTCTTCCCTTTCTCTCCAGACCTCTCAGTTGCTGGCAACTCCTTTCATCTAGATTTCAGTTCAGTGCGGCCCTCTTACCACTGCCTACTGCCCTGTTTGATTTCTTTGCGGTCCTTATCATTTATACATTGCAATTTCTTAAGTTCTGTTGTTCAGGGAGCTTGTCATTGCCTAGAAGGGTGTTTGGCACATAATAGGTGAATACTCAATAAGCATGTGTTTGAGTTTTAATTCTGACCTTTTGAATCTGTCCTCTGAGCTAACTCTGAGAAGCATACTCAGCTAAGGAACAATGGCCAGATGATGAATGGTCATATCTAGAGCTGAGGGCGGGGACCATGGCAGAGTGCACAGAGGGCTGGTGCTGAACACTGACCCTGTAGCATGAAGAAGCATGTACATTTCTATAAACTTAGGTATCCTACAAATAAAATGCCATGTTTTTTCTATTAAGATTGCAGTAATTATTCACATTTCAGGAATTTTGTGAGTATTTTAACAGACAATCAGGATGGGCTTCTTGGTGCTTCTATTTACCCTCATTTCACTAGAAATCATTTAGGGTTTAATTTGCTATTCTGTTTACCTTTAAAACTTTAGAAGGAAAAGTTTCTGTTGTTTGTAGTATCATCAAAAACAAACATATTAATGTACATTTATAATTAATATATTGGAATAATACAAGATTGTCTTTCTAAAGTAGCTAGATGTTGAGAATAATTCAAGATTAAAACCAAAATTTAAACTAGAGATAAATTAGGAGATCCCTTATTTACCGTTGTGTGTGTATTTGTCAGATGGTGACTACTATCCCTTACAGGTCTTCTAAATTGCTGGCTTCATTTATTCATTTAAACTTACAAAAAATAATTTTTACTGTTTACTTAGCAATAAACCTTTTTCAGTTATGTAAATTATTTTTCTTCTAAGATAATTTCTTAGTAACAAATATTATACTTTATATTTCTTTACTATTACTGTAAAAATAGCAGGTTTCAAACTTTTATAAAATTTGGGAATCTTTCTTCAAAGTTTATGCAAGAATTCCAAAATTGAAAGAAAACTGTATGAAGTGAGACAAAGAACAAGGGCTGTTTTAAACATATCAGATAAAATTTCATGGTAAAATGCTGATTGATGACAGCTTGGCTATTAACTCCAGAAACATCAAGCATTCTACTCACATAATCTCTCTCTTTTAAATTTATGTTTTATAACTTTTTAAAGATCACATAGCACCTACAAGGTGATCTTTAAATCTTACAGTGACTTTTGGCCAAAAGCAATACAATTCTAACTTCACCTGTCCTATCAGATATGCCTTTTTATCCCCATAACAAATGTGCCAGGCAGTAACGCTGCATTAAGAGGTCAGAAAAACAATGAGGTTATGATTTTCATTAAAAACACTCAAATCGGAAACTTACTCTTACACTTTCCATATCCTTGCTTCAATTAACAAATGGAATATCATTTACAATATCTGTTATTACAAGTTCTGTAGTAATAACTGAGAATCTTGCTTAGAATCACAAAAATCTGAAAAAGTGTACTTATCTATTAACATACTATGACCTCATTTAGCCTTATTATGACATTTCTAAAATAAAGTTTTAACTTACTCTTTTCAATCCTTAAGGCAGCTGTTGAACTATTGCAAGAGGTCTTACAAGTTATATAGGCATTAAGCATGTTTGCAGATGATATATATAACATATTTCAAACATGGATGCACTTTTCTTTTTCAAATGTGTGGATGTGTTTGTGATGAGTCACTGAAAATAATTTATGTCATTTTACATTTTCTCAATGATACTGAATATTTAAGTAAAATCCTATAATAGTACATGATGCAAAAATTAAGAATTTTTAACATGAAAAATGTTCTTTGGTGTCAAAAAGGAGATTTCTTGCAGGATGGCAGACAAGGATAATGTGGATCCTTAAACTGTTATAAAGTCTAATAAACACCAAAACATGTTAAATTCAAAGTTGAGGTCAGGAAATCCTCAGATGCTAGAGATAAAGACAAAATCAAGAGTCACAGGGTGATGCCCCATGACCCTAGGCTGTATCAGACACAGACCAGATCAGAAGACTGGAAATGAGCTTTTAAAGTCTCAGGAGTTTAGGAAAACAGGGTGCTTGGCAAGAAAAGGGGGTTAAGCTGAAACTCCTGCACCCAACAGGACCCTTGAAGGGCTGTCCCACTTGTGAAAAGAAGACCAGAAACTCTCTTCCCATGAGTTTGTGGAAATAGAAAGAGAGCTTAGTGTTTGACAAAGCTCTTGATGGGAAAAACTTCATCTGAGAAACAGAAACCCAAAGGAATTAATCAAGGAAGTCAAGGAATTAAGAAAAAAAATTGTTTTCTGACCACTGAAAGGAAACTTTTGGGGCCCAGATAAAAGCAAATACAAAAATGTTAATACTTGCATAACAGAAAATATATAGTATCATTAACCTTAAAATCCAATAGTTGTTTGGAGAATAGATTGGCCACAAATGAAAAGAGTAGAGGGGTCTGGATCACAGAACTGAGGGACCAACACAGAGTCAGCACAGGGAGATAGGGCAATGGAAAAGATGCGGATAAGTCCCAACTTGAGATGCTCCCACACTTGATTCATGGGAGTTCCAGAGAGGACAGAGTATGGAGAAAGAAGGATTTGGAGAAATAATGGTTGAGACTCTTTCAAAATTGAATAAAGATGTGAATTTTCAGATTGAAGATGCATATATAGATACCTTTTGATAGAAAAACTATAAAACTCCAAAGTCAGGGAAAAGATTTAAAAGCAACTAGAAACAAAAGGCAGATTACATATAAAGGATCAAAATTAGACTGAAATTACATTTCTCATTAATAAAATAGAGGCCAGAAGACAGGGTAAGAATCTTTCAATGTGCTGAAAGAACAGTAATTGTTAATCTTCAATACAATACTCAGCTAAATCACCATTCAAAAATAAAGACAAATTAAATGTATTTGACTAAGACACAAGACTGAGAGGTTTTTTGTTTGTTTGTTTTAACCCAAGGATCATCATCCTAACCAAAGGATAAAATTTACTAAAAAGTGGAATGAACACAGGACAAAGAAGTGAGATGGAAGAGATAATAGTATACAAATTGTCAAACAAATTGATAAGACTAAATAAGTATTGACTATAAAAAATGTAAAAATTATTAATTACAATGATTTAAAAGTGAATCTGTAGATACTAGGAAGGAAAAGTACAGAAGATGAGAGAAAAGTGATCTGAGTCAAAGTAAGGTCCTTTTATTGATAGGGATGAGTATAAAATTATTAACTTTAGACTTAATTAAGCATATTAAAGTACAAAGATTCACACTGAAAGAATAGAAATAAAATTAACTTTCAAGAGCATAGAATGTAGTAGAGGGTCTTAGCAACCTTACAGAAGGCTGACTAAACATACCACCTGACTCCAGCAGAAAACAGGGAGAGAAGAAAATACATAGGATGAATCCAAATATATAAGCAATCATAGTAAGTGTAAATGGATTAAATTCTCTTGTTAAAAGATTCTCAAAGAGGGAAAATATGCTTTAGTTATAAATTTGTTTATAAGAGGCACATTCAAAATAAAATGTCAGAGAAAGATGGAAAATAAAGGTATGGTAAAAAATGATAATAAGGGGCTTCCCTGGTGGTGCAGTGGTTGAGAATCTGCCTGTCAATGCAGGGGACACAGATTCGAGCCCTGGTCTGGGAAGATCCCACATGACACGGAGCAACTAGGCCCGTGTGCCACAGCTACAAAGCCTGTGCGTCTGGAGCCTGCGCTCTGCACCAACAGAGGCCGCAATAGTGAGAGGCCCACGCATTGTGATGAAGAGTGGCCCCCGCTTGCCACAACTAGAGAAAGCCCTCGCACAGAAATGAAGACCCAACACAGCCATAAATAAATAAATAAATAAATAAATAAATAAATAAATAAATAAATAAAGATTAAAATGATAATAAGTGTGATGTAGAATAAATTCCTGGAAGAGAAATTGCTTTATCAAAGGGGATATATATATATATATATATATATATATATATATATATATATATATATATATATATATATATGCAGTATATATGTATTTGCAATTTTGATAGATATTGACAAGTGGTGTTTCACAGGGATGATACTAAATTATATTTCCATCAGCAAAGTATGAAAGTACCAGTTCCTTCATTGCCTATCCAAAGAGAATGCTAACAAAGTTTGATTTTTGACATTGTTATAGGTAAAATGGTATTTCCCTGTTATTTTAACTTGTATTTCTCTGTGAGAATAATCACATTTTAAAGATATTTTTGAAAGTCATTTTTATATCCTTTTCTGTGAATTGTATTTTCATATCCTTTGCCTTTTTTTTTTTTTTTACTCTGGTATTGACCTTTTTTTAAGGAGCTGTTTTATATTACGGGGATTCATTTTTTATGTGTGATAGGAGTTTCAATTTTTTCTATTGTCATGCAGAATTTTTGTTTTAGAATTAGTTTTTTATGGGTCCTGAAGTTTGAGTCATCATTGGGAACGTTTTCCTCCATTTTGTAGCAGAAAGAATAGAAACAATTAGAAAAGACAATTTATAATTGTTTACTCTAGTACTTTTATGATTTCTTTTTTTTTACATTTAAATCATTAATCCATTTGTAACTTTTCTTGGTGTAGGTATGAAGTATGCTTCCAATGGCAACTTTTTTCCAAGTGGCTACCCAGTTGTTCCAATGTATTTATTTAATAGTCTTCTACTGGTTAGAAGTTTCACTTTATAAGAAAGCCCTATGTCTTGACTTTCTATTCTATTACGTTGGCCTTTCTCATTCATGAACCAGTATTATTTTAACTATCACAACTGTTTAATAGATTTTAATATCTTGTAGGCTAGTCCCCCTATTATTACCTTTTCTATTCTGTTCTATTATCATAATTTGTTTACTTTTCAATATGAAATTTAGGCATACCTTTTAGACATAACATTTACTTAATGGGTCTGTATAAAAACTTGCATTCAATAATTAGACAAAACACATTCTTTACAAGCATACATGAGAGAGTTTAGAAAACCAAATGAATGCTAGCCACAAAGTAAGTCACAAGAAATTCCAAAATACCTTTGCTATATGTAAAATTTTTTGAAGAAAATTAAATAAAATAACAAATCATTAACTAAAAGATAGCCAAACTTTAAGCCAAACTTTAACCTCCATACATTTGGAAACTTAAAAACATTTTAAATTACTCATAGATCAAAGAGAAAATCCTTATAGAAATAACAATGTGTTAAGAATTGAATCACAGTGAAATCACTTAACCTGAAAGAATAGAAAAATGCCCATTTATACAGACTCTTTTTGAGAATAGAGAAAAGAGGAAAACTACACAGCTCACTATATGAGGCCAGAATAACCTTGCCACTAAAATCATATAACTACAGGCCAATCTCACCGAATCAAAATAAAATAACGGGCAATATTGAATTCAATAGCATGTTAAAAATTATGGCCAAATTGACTGTATTGCAGAAATATCAGAATATTTCAACATCATGTTTAAATTTTTAAAGGATGAAAAATTAGATCATCTCAATCGATGCAGATAAAACATTTGATAAAATCATTCATTAAAAATTAAAAATGCTAAGGAAAAACCTACAGCAAATATACTTTATGGTGAAACTTCAGGAACGTTCCCATTATGGAAAAATCCATAGAAATCCATAGAAAAGAGACAAGAAGATTTTTATCATCGTTTCTATTCAACGTTGTACTGGAGGTTCTAGCTAATGTAGAAAATAAGATATATACAAAGATTGGGGGAAAAAAACCTCTTGTTATTTGAGGATATTATGGCTATATAGTATACCGAGAGAATCTATAAGCAAGTTTAATTAGTAAGAGAGTTCAGAAAAATCGTTGCATAAGAGATCAACACACTAAAAATAGTAGCATCCCTATATGCCATTAAAAATTATTTAGAAAATATATATTTTTAAATGTCCGCAGTAGCAAGAAATGAAGAAAACAAACCCTTTAAGTTAGCTGGTAATAAAAACTAACAGTCAATATGCAAGACTTTATGGAGACAATTACAAAAGATTATTGACAAGTATAAATGGAAAGCAAGAACAGTCTTCTATGAACAGATGAATATATTGACTATAATCGTGGATGGGCAGACTGAAACTTATAAAGGTGGTGATTTTGTCCCAATTAATCTACATATTCAACCTAAACTCAAGGCAGCTTCTTCATTCTTAAGGAGAGAAGCGGAAGATTTGAGAGGCTCAGTGACCTGTTGGGACCACTTTCCAAGCAGTGACAGAGTGAGAATCCAAACCCAGTGTTTCTTTCCATTGACCTGTTCACCTTTTTTTCACTATCTTGATGGCTTGCTGTTTTACTACAAATACTGAAGGCTTTGTCTAGCTGGAAGATATTAATTACTGAGTAACAAATCTGGACTTGGGATGGAGAATCAAATTATTTTATGGAATAACCTTATTTCAAGTTTCTGTCAGAAGTGCTAACAAGACAGCTAAAGGTCAGTTGTAAGCAGATCTCGAATTTATGCACACTTAACCTTTATTACTCAGGAATTGTGTGTTCCTAACTGCAGCAGTCAATGAGTGATGCTCTCAAGTGTAATAAATAAAAAGAAATAATTCCCAGTTAAAGGAATCTCCTAAAACTTTTAAAATAGCATTTTTTTTACATTGGGAGGGTGGATGAAAAGGAGTAAAATATGTATTAAAAAACATCTTTGAAGTTTCTCTTTCATTTAACACATTTCTGTATAATGCTAAAAATAGTATAATTTTGTCAGGGGTAGAGAGGGAATAATTATATTTTGGGATAACTGATGTTCATTAAATAGAAGAGCAAGAAATATATGATAGGCCTAGAAAGTTCTAGCACTGTTTTAGGAATTGAGACAGAGTTAGAAACAGATTATTTGTGGCTTTTACCATTGGTGTCAATTGCAAAGCATGGCGTTATTTTACAAAAACTCTCTATGAATTAGATAATTTACTGTGAACTTCAATACACTCAACCAAATAAGTAGAATTAAAGAGGTTTGGAAAGGGTTGATTTAGGTGAAGTTAATGCCGTGAAGCAATTTTAAGAAGAAATTACTGTGGTAGCACTACTGGCTGTCTCTTACATCAGCATATAATTTTGCTATGTATATATTTTGCAGGGATTAGCGACAAATTTATTAAAGTTCTTTATTCTCAGGAGTTCTTATATTTCTCAAATTTTACACCCCCCCAAAAAAAACAAAGCAAAAAATATGCTCAATCACTGAACTAGTTATAGTGCTGTGTTGAATGTTGGAGTGATGGAGTTAGTGAATAGGAAAAGAACATGAAAGTGTGTTCAGAGAAATATACCTTATTTCCTTGGATTCATATTTTACTATTAACAGTTTGTTGAAAAAGTAAATTAATGACACACTCCCTTTATGGAGAGCAGCCTGGGATTGGAATCAGGCAGATCTGTGTTCAAATCCAGCACTCGTATGTAGTGAGTTCTATCACTTTCAAACTGTGACTAGTAGAAAGTTACTGACCTTCTCTGGGGCTTAGTTCACCATTTATAAAAAGATACCTAATTCCCAGGTTTATCATAAGGATTATATGAGATACTGTGTGCTAAATGATGTTCATTCCCTCTATTCTTTGCCAAGAATATAATACCAAAAGTTAAGTAATATTTCAAGGTGATACATGAGTAAACACCAAATGAGGGGTACAGACCAAGAGGATATAGGAAGAGGCCCTAGTTTAGAGAAAGAGAGATAGTTATGGGTTGCAGTGAATAGGTACAGTTTCATTGGGGAGGGAAACCTTGATAAGTCCTGCAGTATGAGAAGAGATCCGCATTCTGGACATACAACAGGCTACAAGTTCAGTTTAGGATATAGACTATGAGACCTCTGGGTGGACATGACTCAGTACTAGTGACTTCAGAGTCAGTTCATAGAGATCATGGTCTCGTAAGAGTGTGAAGTGAGAAGATCTTCAAGAGAACCTGTGAGGACTGTCCTCAGTGAGAACAGAAGAGGCAGGGGACTTGGTCAGGGAGCTAAGAGAATCATGCAGAACCACCAGTGTTCATGAGCTTTGCGTTAAGGAAAAATACGGCTTGAATGCTTTACTAACCCATCACAGTGGAAACAAACGATAATTATTTGATTGGAAATATGAAAACTGACAAAGTTTATGAAATAAGGTACATAAATTGTGAAAGTCTTCATGGTACTAATGGTTTCAGGGCAATATAAAAAATGTTTCTCAATGAGAGGACTAGTTACAAAGGAACTTGAACCATCCCATGGAGACCTATTATCACCACATAGAAAGAGTATGTTTCTCTATCTCAAATACTCATGCTAGGCCTATGCGTGGCATGGCAAACTTTCTGGTCTGTGAATCCATTCTCCATTCTGTGCAACACGCCGGGGAGGAGGGGAGTCATGAGCAGAGGAGGATACCTGGGAAGAACCTAGAGTTAAAAACATCCCCACAGGGCTTCCCTGGTGGCACAGTGGTTGGGAGTCCGCCTGCCGATGCAGGGGACGCAGGTTCATGCCCCGGTCCCAGAGGATCCCACATGCCGCAGAGCGGCTGGGCCCGTGAGCCATGACCGCTGAGCCTGCGTGTCCGGAGCCTGTGCTCCACAATGGGAGAGGCCACAACAGTGAGAGGCCAGAGAACCGCAAAAAAAAAAAAAAAAAAAAAACACAAAAAAACCACAAAAAACCCTCCACAGATTTATCAAAGTTTTATTTCATTTCTTTTTAGAAAAAAAATACCCTTAGGTATGCTTCAGTTTACAGACTGTTTATATCTTGAGGTAAAACTAAAATTAGAACATCTAATTGCTCTTCTCCAAGTACTGAAAGAATGGGACTGTGTGCTTGGGTAAAGTGAAAAGAAAGGAGAGGAAATTTTGGTGCACGGAGCCAACGGGAAAGGTTTCAGGGGAGATGCCACCAAACTACTAAAAAGCACTTCAGTTTGCCTGATGACGTTTTGGCGTCTGTAAGGGAAGTTAACGTGAACCGTGCGTTCTCAGTAGGCAGGGAGGCAGGATAGAGGAGTAACAGCATGTGGCTCTGCAGTGGAGCCATGGCTCCTCCATGACTAGCAGATGGCCCCTCCCAAACTACTCCATCTCCTCACATCTCAGTTTCCTCATCTGTAAAGTAGGACAATAATAGTACCTGCCTCCCAGGGAATGTTGTGAGCCAATCCGTATAAGAAGCTGAGAACAGTGCCTGTGTGGTAGAAGGGATCAATAGGTGGACGCTATGAAACAAAGGAGCCCTCTGTTGTTTTCATTACTGAGTTACTTCTTTATCAACTGCAATTGTCAGTCTGGTTCCTCTATATTGACTACTTTCTTTAAATTTTGCTCTGTTCCTTTGTAGAGGAAAAAAAATCTTCTGGGTGTACCAACATTTTCTTAAACTATTCTGGTCCTGCTGTCATTTTGTTTAAAGTGACTGAAGAACAGAAGTCATCTGTGAAGGACACAGAATATTGAGCCCAGAGAGCTCACAGGTTAAAGCGGGGTGCACATCAACGGCTGCCAGTGATTCAGGGGACTTTCAAGTAGGTCAGAGTATCTTTACAGAAAATGACACCAGCTTTCTGTGTTTGCGTGGTATAACAATAAATCTAGGTGGTAAAAACACAAAATGCTGAAAACTCCATCTTTATTATAAAAAACACTGTTATTCGTAATAACATATGAATGCACATATGTATTACATAACATAAAAAGACTGCAAAAATGTATATAAGCTGGTCAAATAACTGTACCTGAAATTACTGATTCCATATTTATCAGCTGAAACCTTTGCGAATTTTTAAATGAAAAAATATTATCTGCCTCATTGAATCTCTGCTTCAGAGTGTAACCTTAGGCCACATTCCTAAGTGTACTCCTTTTATAGCAGATGTGATATTGACAATCAAGTTATTTTGACATTTTAGAATTGTATACCAGTGACACTTGGGAAAATATACAATCTGTACACCAGGCTGTAATTCCGGAAACAAGCATTTTAAATCACAATATCTGAGCAGAGCTCTAAAAATGTTACTTTGTTTTCTTTGTCATGAGAAAGACTGAATTTCTTAGTATGTAGTATAAAGAGCATTTCCTTTAACTCAGTGAAAGTTACAGAGAAAATTCAAAACCACACAGAGTGAAAGGCTCATTTTCGTTCTTCTCATTATACAGTTTGGGGAGTTGGTATCTCTCTTCCTACAGTGAACTCTGCCTTCCCACGTCTGTTAAGACAGTTTCTTTAGAGAAGATCAAGCATTGCTATTTAGGAAGTTCTTTGCAATTCTGTTCTTTCTATCTCTAAATTCCTTGCACCACCTATTCTCTCTACTCCTGGGTTCTCTAGACTGTGCTTATTGCTGTTTGTTATTATTTTTACATGGTCACTTATGTAGATACTGTTATGCCATCCTGTTTCATCTGCAACAAGGTTTCTGCAGAGATGTCTGCGTGCTCCCTCCAGACAGGGACTGTGTTTGGTTCACTGTCGATGCCTCATATCACTTGCCTCCTATGAGTCTTAAAATTTGCTAAAGAGGGCTCCCCTGGTGGCGCAATGGTTGAGAGTCCGCCTGCCGATGCAGGGGACACGGGTTTGTGCCCCGGTCCGGGAAGATCCCACATGCTGCGGAGTGGCTAGGTCCGTGAGCCATGGCCGCTGATCCTGCGTGTCCGGAGCCTGTACTCCGCAACGGGAGGGGCCACAACAGTGAGAGGCCCACGTACCGCAAAAAAAAAAAAAAAAAAAAAAAAAATTGCCGAAGAAATGGATCATTTTTAGTTTGGGAGTAAAAACAACACTCTAGAGCAATGGTCAGTGAATACCCATTTCACTGTACAACAAACATGGTCAGCTAAGATACCTGATTTGCAAATCCACAAAATATTTAATTTTTATGAAGAACTGTGGGATCCATAGTTTTATTGCTACATGTTCCACGGAGTATGACACTGCGCCCAGGTCAGACAGCCTTCCTTGTCCTCCTCTCCAGGAAAAGTGAAGTCTTTGTAGCACCAGTGTATTTTGTATATGCCTCTACCAGCATATTTATTCAGCTTAAATATTTGTTTACATTCTGTCACCTGCACTAACTTGTGAGCCCTGGATGCCATATTCCATACATTTTTTTGATCTGTAACATTTCATATTAATTCCTGGTGTATAGGCCACCTCATGTTTGTTGAATGAATTAATCAATGAGCAGATTCTCAAATGATCCCTTGACACCAGTCTCTCTTGTCTTTTGTTCATTCTTCAAAGTGCTGCCAGAACCTCCTTTCTAAAAATACATTCTGTTCTATGTCACTTGTCTGCAAAATGTCCTTCACCAGATGTGTACAGGATACACCCTAACCTCTTCACTGTGGTGAACTCAGTTCTTCGGAATCTGTCCCCAAACTCTCTTTCCAGCTTCATGTTCTGATATTTTGCTCTCACAACCTAAGTTCCAGTTACATCAAATATCTTACTCTTTTTTTGTGGCCTCTCCCGTTGCGGAGCACAGGCTCCAGATGCGCAGGCTCAGCGGCAATGGCTCACAGGCCCAGCCGCTCTGCGGCATGTGGGATCCTCCCGGACCGGGGCACAAACCCATGTCCCCTGCATCGGCAGGCGGACTCTCAACCACTGCGCCACCAGGGAAGCCTCAAATATCTTACTCTTTGATGAATATGTCCTGCTTTACTGTATGCCTGGAGTACTTTTTCATTTTTATGTTTATTTATTCTTTGTGAAAACGTATGAATGCTGCATCCTCTCCACATAAAAGGAGTTAAGATGATTTTGGAGCCTAAGTCCCAATTCTCCTCCTGCTTCTGCCACTGATTACTTGTATGTCCCTGGGCAAGTCCCCTCAGTGCCCTCATTAAAGTGGGGATAACAGAGGCATATACTTCAAATGTCTGTTGTAAATAATACATCAGTTCATTCATGCAAATCATCTAGAACAGTGTCAGGTACACATTAACCATTATTATTGTCATTGAGCTCTTCTACCATAGCATTAGACACATTATATTATAATTACATAAGTAATTATTAAATGTGCATACCCAAATATTTACCTCTTTGGTAATATGAACTAGATATCCTGTTGCCTTTCTAGCTAGAGTGGGGAAGCAGGAGGAAGCTCCTTCCATTCAGGGATGGTGTAGAGGTGGGGGAGGGGGGATGGTGAAGAGCAGGTGGTCAGTGTTAGAGTCCCAGAACCTTCCACGCAGGATGGGAACAGAGTGTGTGTGTGTGTGCAGACATGTGTGCTCACGGGTGTGTTGTAACAATGAGAGGGTTGAGGGACATCCTAGGGTACATGAGTATAGTGTTGGCCAGCTGTGCTTGGTTTTTCACAGCACAGACCAGGGAAGTTTCAAGTCACAGCAGAGACTGGAGGTGATGGCTCCAAGCCAGACAGGATGGCAGACTTGGTTGAATCTCGGTAGCACCCCTGTGAGCTGAGCTTTGGGATCCAGCCAGCAGCTAAGCTTCAGAAGCAGCCATCAGGCATTATCAATGCCGAAAGTATAGACCAAGAACCAGTTTCAACCATGGATATCTCCACAACAGATAAAAGCACAGAGGCCCACACCCAAGGACCCTGTGAGATGACCTATAAGCTCAACTAAACGTCTGTGGAATGAAAAGAGAAGGACAGCATGAGGTTGATTCCAAACAGTGCCTCACTCTTGGGAGGCCATCTGAACCTCCTCCTGCACCTAGGTGGTGCCCACTGAGAAGGAGAGATGGGAGCAACGGAAGGGAAACATTCAGACAGAATCGGTCTCAACTGCCTCTCTTCCCCCATCCCCCATCTCTGAGTGAAAATGGAATCTCCAAAACAAGAAGAGAACAACTACAGGCAATAAAGGGGCTACAATGTTTTGTACGTAGGTGGCGTTACTGCCAGCACCCCTCAGTACCCCAGGACACATGCGCGTACACACCCCCACACATACACTTGTTTACAATTTGTCTCTCATTAAGTCTGTCTCTCTTTATGATGGTTTCATATCTAGACCACAACTTAGCATGTCACAGGGGCTGTCACATAGACTTGGATGGATGGATGGATGGATGGATGGATGGATGGATGGATGGATGGAAACATGAGTAACTGAATGCATGGATTTATCTTTAATTTACTCTGTATCCTATCTGGATCAAATGTCTTCTATTTTAGAGTGTTTTTCTGGGAATTTTTGAAAAATATGTCAAGCAAGTATTGCTTTCAGACCTCCTGAATGCAGTCATCTGGGAGCAACATGTCATTTTGCATGACTTTAAATCATTCATTTCAATCCCCTTTTGATTCACAAGTGAGAACCAGAATTCCATTTAGGGTAAAATGACTTGCCCAAAGGCAGAAAGTGACTGAATTGCTCACTCATCAATCCTAACTTATTTAGGCTCACTGTTCTTTTTTCCAACTGAAAGGGGCCTTTGATTTCCTTTAGTCTCCTGCACTTTGAGCTCGTGAAACGTGTCAAACAAAGCCCAAATTATTAGGTCTATTAGATCCTGCCTCATTCCAGGGTTATGTGTTATAACCTACAATATGCAGCCTGGCAGTTTTCAGAATGCTGGTGTTTGTTAGATTGAACACAGTGTATAGTTATATTCCAACTCTCTTCAAGGCCTGGAAGTATGGGAAACAGGAGAGCTAAGGTATTCCTTAGTGTTAATTCCTGAGAGTCTACATAGTTTTCATATATAGAGAGATGGAATATAGAGAAGAAAAAATTGAACAAAATAAGTTTGAGAATATTTCAAATAGTTAAGCCTTCAGTCTCGCAATGTACTATTTGCATTAGCAACTAATTTTAGTAGATCCATTCATCAAATTTGAGCAGATTGATTTAGTGAATTAAAATATTAATCATGTCATTATATTATGATTAGAGGTAAGGAACAACCAAAATAATTAAAATTCAAAATCATCAGTGAAGGTAGAGACCACATCTTTACTACCACTCCTTCCAGTGATGTGCTGGTAAATGTGTTAACAACTGGCTCTTGGAGAAGAGAGTTCTGATGAGTAGCATTTGATGATTTTTGTGGTGTAAAAACTCCCACCATGGCCAGTTTCAATCTACCAATTTGAAATCAGTGGATGTGGGGTTAGGAAGAAACGCTGTCACAAGCCATAAGAAACCTTATGCCATGACTTACTGTATCTTAATAGAATTTTGGCTAATTCTATACATACAGAGATATATATGTCTCATATAAAAATTTCTCAGATACTTCTCATACTGTATACTTCTCATATCATATAACTTGATAGGCCATGAAAATCCACAAAATGTTGGATCTATCTCCTGACTGCCTTCGATCTGTCTCCTGACTGCCCTGACACTCTGACCTTCTAAAGCACAGGTAGAGTTTAATATAAAAGTGATGCACATGGGGCTTCCCTGGTGGTGCAGTGGTTGAGAGTCCACCTGTCGATTCAGGGGACGCGGGTTCGTGCCCTGGTCCAGGAAGATCCCACATGCCACGGAGTGGCTGAGCTCGTGAGCCATGGCCGCTGAGCCTGCGTGTCCGGAGCCTCTGCTCCGCAACAGGAGAGGCCACAACAGTGAGAGCCTCATGTACCGAAAAAAAAAAGTGATGCACATGTGATTCTGATTATGTATTTTACATCAGAACAAGATTTTATCTCCTTCACTCTAAATGAAATAAAAATAACTGGCTATACAAAGAAATACGAACATGGAAACAACCTAAATGTCTATCAACAGGTGAATGAATAAAGAAGATGTGGTACATATATACAAGAGAATATTACTCAGCCATAAAAAATAATGAAATAATGCCATTTGCAGTTACATGGATGGACCTAGAGATTATCATACTAAGCGAAGTAAGTCAGAAAGAGAAAGACAAATACCACATGATATCATTTACATATGGCATCTAAAATATGACACAAATGAACTTATATAAGAAACAGAAACAGACTCACAGACATAGAGAACAGACTTATGGTTGCCAAGGGGGAGGGGAGGTATGAGAGGGTTGGATTGGAAGTTGGGGACTAGCAGATGCAAACGATTATATACAGAATGGATAAACAACAAGGTCCTATTATATAGCACAGGGAACTATATTCAATATCCTGTAATAAACCATAATGGAAAAGAATAATAAAAAAGAAAAAGGAAAATGCAAGTCAGTAAACAAATAAACTTTATTTTACTAAAGTTGTTAAAACGAATTTTCCTCCTGGTTTTACAAAAGATCTGGCACCTTTTATGATCTGGTATCTTTTATGTGATTCTTTTTCCTTCCACTTTCTCTTGTTCACAATTACTTTCCTCCTGCCCCCTATTTACTGCTGGAAGATCTGAAGCAATGACCCAGAAATTCCTACTCAGCTCTATGAGTTAGGCTTAGTCAGCAGCATGAATCAAGAAGTCCCATGTTAGGGCAGCTCCAAAGTTGATTGGCTAGTTAAATTGTTCATCACTATCATCAAGGAGTCAGCTTATTTCCAGTTTTCTTCTGTGCTATTGTAGAGGGTTCAGCTGGTTTCCCTCCTAATCACAGAATGGCTGCAGAAGTTGCAGGAATCACAACTAGCTATAAAAACATCCATAACAGAAAAAGAAAATAATTTTTCCTTTTATCTCTTCTTAATAGCTAAGAACAATTTCTCAGAAAAATACACTTCCCCTTTTTACCTTTAGAATTGACTCAAAATCTCTTTACTAAGCAATGCAATCCAAATCACTGGCAATGAAAATGTATTTACCACAATTGTCTCAGACTATCTTTATCCCCTGGTGATAAAGGAGAGAATAACTGGTGGATAAGGTCATTTAAAAAAAAATCTGTTACAGACAGTAACTTTGAGAAATTAGAAAGATAGAGATAAATAGACCATGACATGCTGGCTTAAAATATTTCGTATATTATATTCCTACAGCAACTTTCTACAAACTTAGGGGCTTAAGACAACACAAATTTATTATCTTATAATTCTGGAGCTCAGAAGCCCAAAATGGGTCCTACAAGCTAAAATTAAGATGTTGGCAGAGCTGCAATGGTTTTGGACGCTTTCTTCAAGAATCGGTCTCCCCGTCTCTTCCAGCTTCCAGAGGCTGCCTGCATTTCTTGGTTCACGTGCCCTTCTTCCATCTTCAAGGCATATCCCTCAACCTCTGCTCCCACTGTCACATCTCCTCTCTTGAACTCGGACCTTCTTGCCTCCCTTTTCCAAGGACTGACTACATTGAGTCCAGATGGATAACCCTCAATCAAATCTGCAAAGTCCCTCTTGCCATGTAGGGTAACATTTTCACAGGTTCTGGGAATTAGACGTGGATATCTTCTGGGGCCATTATTCTGTCTACTTCAGTTGTGGGTTATAAAATGACACTCTCTAACAAATCTATAAGAAAATGGTTATATTACTTCAAAAGTGAGACTTGAAATCGGAGTGACTGTACTAGGCACGAGAAAAACAGATTATTGCAATGCCTCCTTTTAGCATGTACATGGCCCAATAAAAATTTGTAATTTCATATCACACAAAGCATTACCAAGATCTTTATACTGTTGAAGTCATTTTCAATAATTTTAACTTTATACAAAAAGTAGAATTTTTATCAGTTAATTAAAATATTGTGGGTATGGAGCCAATTTTACTCATTAGCAGAACAGAAAGTAGTGGTGAAATCTGAGATACGAAAACAGGTCACTGTGGACAATGAGCTCTCTCCCAGGGCTACATGATTCTGAGGAACTGCTGTATTAGAATTACATGGCCTTCTGCCCACCAGTGGAGGGGCAAAATGATCAAAATCTAACTTTGGAAGGTGTGAGTTGAGCTCTAGAATGCCCACAGAGTGCCACTAGATACTTAGAAACCTTCCACAATTTTGATACAAAACCATACCAGGAGAGATTCTCATGAGCCTGTGACATTTAGATATGGACCCAACAATAGATGATCTTAGAAAGACTTCTTTCAATCAGGTATAATTTAATTTTTTCTGCTTATATTTCCCTGGCTTATTATAATGGGACAGAAACTAGGTAGCTGTTAATTTATTTCTGCTTCATTTGGGGTGCACCTCTGCACTACTTCCAGCCTCTTTTGGGGTTTAGGTATGACCATGTGACTGACTTCTAGACAACTGGGTGTGAGAGCAAATGATGGGAGCTCTCTCCAGTGCCGGACTTCCTGTGTGGTGTTCATGCTTTTGTCCTGTCCCTCAGCTTGAGGCTGGGGAGCATGGCTGGCCTGGAAGCCAGTGATGAAGATGGTGAAAGCAGAGATGGAGGCAGAGGCTGGCAAAACCACCAATCAGCTTTGCTTGTTCTATAAATGTGAAGGAGACCCATCCCGCTAGGTTTATGAAATGAACACCTGCTTCCTTCTAAGTTTTGCCTTGACCATGAAAAGCATGAAGGAAACTTTATGAAAGTTACTTCTGGATTATTCTCTGCTGAATCTGATATGATATCTTCTAGGGGAAAATCCACGTGGGTCTCTTTCAAACTGTGGGGTTGAGCTGTTATATTCTGTAGAGACTGAATAAGAGGGAGAATTAAGGAGCTGATATTCTAAAGCACACATATTAGGATTCTTTTATTCAGGTGAGGTTAAAAAAGTACACCGAGAATCACCTTGAAAATGTTCCCCTAACCTAGACAAGGGGGCCCATTAAATTAATTTTAGAAAGTCAGTTGAGATTTTGAAACAGTGATCTTGAGAGAAATGTTTCCAGATTTTAGCCAATACTTTTCAATTTACTTGCATCATTAAATATAGCATAATTTTCAGAGTAATGAACATGATGTTGTCCAGAAACTAGATCTTCTCAGTGTTAAAAGATGAAAAAAGCTGGAGCAGTCAGACAAACCTAGGGCAAAAAATGTTCTGCAAACCTCAGATAAATGAGAAGCCCTGCAAGCAGAGTTTGTATAAAGCTAATAGTTGCAACCAGAGTCACACTCTATTTCCAGCCCAGATAAAAAATAAATTTCTCATCCTTGAATTACGTGCATTTCCATTCAAATCCACTGCAGCTTTTAAAAGATGCAGGCACCTTTCAGACAAACCTAGTGGGTTCATCGTTCATCCTGAGTGCTCCCTTTTGTAGGAAGCACAGGAGGATACTATTGCTTATCCCACAGTTTTGATGACAAATGACCTACCGACCCCACGGCTTCTAGCAGGTGAACAATCCCGACAGACAACCTGTGAAAGACTTGCCCTGGGGAGAAGCTTCTGGATCATCTTAAATTTGCTGTGACATCTTTCTGCCCTGTCTTTGTGTGACCTGGCATGTGCCTCTTTCCTGAGGTTTTCAGCTGTGCCACACTTCAGTCATTCAACAAATATTTACTGAGTGCTCCGATGTGCTATAAACTAGGAACTCTTGGTAGGAGGTGGGTACAATTCTCCCTCCCCCACCCAAGGAACTTACAGTTAATTGGAGAACACAACCAAGTTAAAGAATGCTTACATGGGTGTGATGGGGTAACGTGGGAAGTGACTCATGGGAAACAACTGTCTGCTGTCCTGCCAACATGTAATTACAGCCACCACGCCGTGGTAACAGTAGGACTTTGATGTGTTTCAAACATTTAAAAATATACATTTCTTTTTTATTTTAGCATACAGCTGGCTACTGTGTGTCTTCTTGCTTAATGGTGTTACAAATGTTATTAATCATTTTATAAAATTGTTCTATCAAAGCAATGTAACAATTAGAAAGGTCACATTTGATACAACACTAACAGTTAAACTGCACCTGAATAATTTGAGGGAAAGTATAGTATTCATTAGTGTCTGTTATTAGATAAACAAATTCCATTAACTGTGAAAACAGATGAGAGTGGTAGCTCCAATTGCAGTTTTAAGTATCCTGTATTGTGTAAGTGTGAAATAAGCAGGGAGGAAGAAAGTTACTTGACTATTGTCTGCAGTGGAAGGACATTGGCTGGTTAAATACATGTAATTTTTCCCTCCGGGTTCAAATTTCTGGATTTATACACAAGGCTTTCAATGTGATAGTCTTTTATTTTGTTCTCCTTTGTCAAACTGATTTTTGACTTTAAAATGCCTTTCTTTTTTTTTTTTGCTCTTAATTGTTTAAATTGGCCATCCTTTGCATTTGCCGAACAACTTTTGAGCTCTTTACTTGGGGCCTTAACATGAGTATGGTGGACCCGTCCTGGGCAGTTCTCCTCCACAGGCACCTGACCCCCAGCTCGGCCCTGCAGGCTGCTATGGAAAGAACCAGTGGCCCAAGATTCTCCAAGGGAACTGGAGTCTCGGCGCTGCCTGGTTCTTTCCCCCGCAAATCAAAGGGAAAAACCTCGATCTTGAAATTCTAGAGGAAAATAAGTCCTAAGTACCTTGATTTTTAATGCTGGCAGGAAATTTCATCCATATTTTACTCTCAAAACTATTACAAAGTGGTTTGCTTAAAATAGTGGTTTGTACTAAGCATCAGAGAATTGCCGAAGACAAAGAGAACGGCTTAGAGAGCTAAATAGTCATGTTGACTCTTTCATTTATTTGAAAACAAGATCTAGATGTTTTGTAATTCTTCAGCAAGTAAAAGTAAAAACATGAAAAAAATTTGGAAAGATCTCTGAGAATAGTAGCCCTTGAAGACCAATACTCACACAAAATTCTCCCTTTCCTTTTTATAGGATGATAGTATCAAGGAAGTGGAAGCAGGAAATGATTTAAGCAAATTCAGCGTCAATTTTTTATAAGTAAACCATGACCCAGGACAACTCTAAGGAAATCTCATTATTCCTGAATCTCTGACTTGACACACAGATTCTTAAAATGTTGAAAACTGTGAGGAAAATGGCAAATAATCCACCAATGTGTGGGTTCAGTGCTATGGTTAATTCCATTACGTATAAAAATGGATAAATCACTGGAGCAGGTAATTAGAATTGGCATGCAGCCTACTTAGTTGGAATCCAGTGTTTCTTGGGACACTCGTGTGAGTGAGAAGCACGTTCTACAAAGCTGCTCCAGGAGAACCAGATTCCCTAGTTTCCACAGCACAACAAAGAGCCCCTGGCTGCCATACTTTCTTCCAGGTTATCCCTGGAATCTTGCCAGGAGGTGTCCACGCTAACCTCAGGAAGGGCTACCAGTGCCTCCACCAGTGAGAGAATCAGTGGGATGAGACACAGTATGAATGTGAGGCTACAAAGAGCTCAGCTTGGGCTTCCCTGGTGGCGCAGTGGTTGAGAGTCCACCTGCCGATGCAGGGGACACGGGCTTGTGTCCCAGTCCGGGAAGATCCCACATGCCGCGGAGCGGCTGGGCCCGTGAGCCATGGCCGCTGAGCGTGCGTGTCCGGAGCCTGTGCTCCGCAACGGGAGAGGCCACAACAGTGAGAGGCCCGCGTACCGCAAAAAAAAAAAAAAAACTCAACTGGAGACAGTGAGCATTCTCTTCCATGTGGTGCATGTTATATTCTATAATTACAACATAACGTGCTTATCTGTTGATGATCTGTCTTCTCCACTGGATTGCAGTTCTATGAGAGCAGGGGCTAAGGCTGTCTGCCTCGTTTATCATTAAATTCCCAATTCCTAATAGAGTGCACGTGATTGAACACCTATTAAATGCTCAGCAAGTATTCGTCGAGAATTGAAATGAACAAAAGGGTTTCTGGCCCCAGCCTCCTTCAAATGGCTCGAGTCCATTTTCCTCCCTGTGGCCAGTAGCAGTCCTTTATCGGCTGGGCCAAGCAGAATTGAGGATGGCTCTAAAGAGCACCAATAAGCTTATTGGGCTTAGCCTACCAGCAGACAGTCAGTAACTTGTTGCACATAACCATTCTTAAAATGTACAAATTCTAGGAAGAAGAAAAATATTTTGGGGTATTAAAATGGATTTTTTATAAGATAATGTTATGATAAAATTAGAAGTTATAAAAAGGAAACTCATATTTGGGGCATGTACAAGGAGGATGCCTAACTCAGGAAGGCAGGCTCCCTTGAGGCAGGAAGAGAGTCCCAGGAAGAGAGGCCGGGAGAGTAAAGATGGAAATGTTTGTGAATGTTGCCACTGGGGAACTGCAGGGTTCCGGGGGGCTGAGGCTTAGGCTAGAAAGTGAGGGACAATTATGAGAGATGAGGCTGGACATAGGGAAGGAACCAGGTTATGAAAGACCTTGCCAGGAGTCTCAATTTTATTAAGGAGGAAATGGAAGGATATTAATCAGAGAAATGAGAAACTGGATCTGTATTCCCAGGATGAACAATTAGGCTGGCATGTGGAGGATAGACTGGGAGAGACAAACCTGAAGCTAAGAAAAACATCGACTTCTAGTCCACTGCTGAATTAGAAATGTGGTCTGAAACTGTTGAGTTCAGTGGGCATGGTAAGGGGCAGACACATCTGAGAGATATTTAGGGGATAGAAGTGAAAGGTAGAAGTAAAGGATTTAAAAGTGGGAATAGGGAAGAGTTCATGGTCGAGGACAGATCCTGGTTTCTATCTTTGGCACCACGTGCATGGAGCTGTCACCCCAGGTCGAGGCAATGATGGAGGGCAGCTCTGTGAAGTGACAGGGGATGGGAGGGGGTATGAGGCCATGATTTCCATCGTGGACATACTAAGTTCTCAAGTGGCTACTATGCACCACACAGCGAAGTGGAGACGTCCAGGAAGCATCTGAATGAGTGGGCTTGGAAGGTAGGAGACAATTCTGGGCTGAAGTGACAGATCACCAGGTAGAGTGATTACAGGGAACTGGAAGAGGCTCAAGGACCGTATGCTGGGCTCTACCACAAAGAGGGGCAAACAGAAAGATGAGCCCTTAGCAGAAGCCTGAGGAAAGAGCAAGGCAGTAGGATGATTGGACTGTGAAGCCAGTGAGGGAGGTGTGCAGGCAGGAGTGTGACTGACACAGTGGGTGACAGCAACAAGGATTTGGAGAAGGCAGTGAAAGTCCTTTGCTGGCATTGTGTTGACTGATGATGGCAGGACTGTTAGAGGTACTGGACAGTAAAGAGCAGGTGGGAACTTCTCCATCATCATCTCCTTCCTCTCCTTCTCCTCCTTCTCCTTCTCCTCTTCTTTCCAAATGTGACATTTTTAGAATAGTTATAATACTAAGCTTGTATTGGAAAATATCACCTGAAAGCAATGGATCTTTCAGAATAAAACTCTGAAAGTGGGGAGGGGGATTGTCTCGGTGACTTATTCATTAGTAAATAAAAGTAAAAATGTGACAAAATTAAGAAAGATTACTAAGAGCTGGAGCCAGAAAATAGCAGGACTGCAATCCTAATGCAGGCTGTTGAACTCAAGGGAACCACTGTGTAGAATATCCACTGCTTAAATTGGTTTGGGTTCATTTCTATTCATTTTAACCAAAAGAACTTTAAAGTATAATGTCATTTGCCTCTTAAACTAGATGCAGAAACCAGGTTGGAGGGATATATATGCATGTTTGGCTTTATTTTTATTGTTTTTATATTATGGGGGTGACAGAATGGAGAACAGTTCAAGAGCAATTCCAAGTTGGCTTCTTTTTTTTTTTTTTTAAATAATTGGTTCATAGCTCCATATGTTGTAGGATTTCTTCTCTTCCCCCATAACTGACAAGGTGACTGGTATATTCACATAAGAAATATTTTCACATTCATAAACAAGTTATGCTAATTATCAAAACTGTTTTAATTAAATCTTGTAACAGCTGGTCTGTGCTCTTGGCAGTCAGCCATAAGATCACACCATTCCCTGAACTGGTAGAGACTGGAAGTATTATGTTTTCTTTACATTGTTATCCTGACAGTTTAAATGAAGAGCAACTTGTCTGAGTAATTGTTTCCCATAATTAAGATTCTCAAAGGATTCCTATTTTTTGCCAGTGCAAAGATATCTTGCCAAAGATATCTGAATTGGCCATGGTGTTCATTTTGCTCTATTTGAGGAGGTCTCATTTATCTTGAGAAAATTCAGAAAAAGTTCCTTAGCTACTGCTTTTAGCATAGGAGTCTGTGTCTATAGGCAAAGGGGAAGAACATGACAGTAGCATTGTTGTTGAATCTCTCCCTATCCCATCATAAAAACAGACAGAACAACTAGGACAGCACAACCAAAGCCTATATACAAAAGCTACAACAACACAGTGTGCAAGGTGCCCACTGGCCCTCAGAATCTGTGTCAGTGTGCAAAGAGCTAGGATCCATGTGGCATCAGCTGTTGTGCAGGAGGAGGTGGAGGATGGAAAGTGGAGTCCCCTGACCTGAGGACTGGAACTTCTCCAACAGATGCTGGAAGCAGCATGTGAAACTAGGAGAGGTTTGTGCCACTCCAATTCATGGAGAGTGAAGGGGTCTGAGGAAAGGTCTGAAAGGGTTCTTGAACATAAAATATCCCCAGTCCCTTCTGGTAAGAAGCTCTACTGAGGAGAATTCATTGGAATAGAATCCAAATTAAGCAGAGCAGCCCAGGTCAAAGGAGGAAAAGAAAGAGAATGTCCAGCTAAGAGAACAGAAAGACAGAAGGCAAATCATAGAAAGTACAAGGCCATTTTTTTTAAATCACTGTGTAGAGACAGTAGAAGAAGCTCTAGAGCTGTGAAGCTTGAAAAGCTAACCTGATCAATCTCTCCCTTCTGAAAGTGTAGGGAGATAGAAAAGAACTGTCAAATCTCACACTAAATCATTATTTAAAAAAGTGAATAAGAAGCATAATAATGTAACAGTAATGCAGAGACAGATAATGAAAGTATGCTAGCAAGACATGCCCCCAAAGAGAAGAACCTGTAAGCTAATGTTTCAAAAAAAGATAAAGTAGATTTTCAATCATAGAAGATATTTTAAAAAATGATTAGACAAAAATTCAAAAACAAAGTGACAGAACTCAAAAAGAATTTAAAATGCAAACAAACAAAAAAGAAAATTAGAAATGGAGCCTAAATTGAAAGAAACACAAGAAAGAATAGTCACAACAGATAACAGTTTAAGAGAAATAGAAGAAAAGGAAGAACATTTTAAATATCAAAAATCAACAGAGAATGATAAAAAGGAGTTAAGAGAAAGTGACAGATAAAGACAAGAAAATTGACTCAATAAACACAAACTCCCAAAGAAGAAACCCAGAGCAATAGAATAGAACATGTACTAAAATATAATTCAAGAAAATTTTCCTTAAAAAAATACAACTTGAAACTACATATTGAAAGGGAAAATCATATTTCTGGAAATTATAATCCTAAAGACCAACATTGGGCCATATTTTTAAAAAATTACTGGAGCTAAGCTAAAAATAAAAATAAAATCCAGGGAAAATTACCATTTCACATGTAAAACTTGTCATCATACTTTTTGACAATTTTGCTTTATGCCAGAAGAAATGGAGTAACTCAAGGGAAAAAATGTAAGCCAAAGATTTTATACCTAGCTGTAATAACTTTCCAATATAAAGTCTCAAGCAAACTGTTAAGGAATATTCAACAACTCATGGATGCTACCTAAGGACAATTTGGAGCTCAAGCAACCAAATGTCTGGAAAGACATTGCCATAAGGATTGGAGGTGAGGATGAGGAATATATTTACCTGTCAAATTAAGACTGACAGTTATGAGGAGAAAGGATGATATATAACAGCTATATGCTTTGGTGATACAGATATAGTAGAAATATCAGAACATGAGGGGAAGCAGAATGGGGAAAGCACGTGAAAAATAGAATGATCTTGCTGAATGCCATATGGCTATTACTCCAAATCAGATGCTGTGCGAGGAGGGAATGGAGAGAATTCAGAACTTCCAAAAGTATGCTAGCGAGTATGCTAGCATTTTTCTAAGCAATAGAAATATGAACACACGCACATAGGCCTATAGAAAAAAATAGAAGGTAGTTCCTATCATTTTACAACAGTTTCCTGTAGGGGATGGGAAGCAAAGGACAGTGACAGTGCTGCCAGATGTTAGGTTCATAATCTGTTTCTCTTCTATAAAGAGAGCAATCCAGAGGCATGCTCCCAGGAATGTTATTGACTGGAATAAATAGGGGCTGTGTGCAGCAAGTCATGTAGAGAAACCTGAATTTGAGTCTCACTCTCTTTTTTTTTTTTTTTTTGGCTGTGCCGCACGGCTTGTGGAATCTTAGTTCCCCTGACCAGGGACTGAACTCGGGCCACGTCAGTGGAAGCTTGGAGTCCTAACTACTGGATCGCCAGGAAATTCCCCTGAGTCTCACTCTTATACTAAATAAAGTATCAGGTGAAAAGGAGGATGAAAATAGTTTTAAAGTAGAAGTAAAAAGAAACTAATAAAATGTTTGCTAGGTTAAACAGAAAAAGAGGAAATAAAATATAAGAATGGGCAGGCATTTTTAAAAGTGCTAACTCTCTCCTCAAATGTATACTTGGCTTTAGGGCCTCCCTGGTGGCGCAGTGGTTGAGAGTCCGCCTGCCGATGCAGGGGATACGGGTTCGTGCCCCGGTCTGGGAGGATCCCATATGCCGCGGAGCGGCTGGGCCCGTGAGCCATGGCCGCTGGGCCTGCGCATCCGGAGCCTGTGTTCCGCAACGGGAGAGGCCACAACAGTGAGAGGCCCGCATACCGCAAAAAAAGAAAAAAAAAAAAAAATGTATACTTGGCTTTAAAAAAATACTCTCTTTCTTTTAATCAGGCTTCCATCAACTTCTTCAACAACTACCCAGATAGAATCTTTTCTCATTTTTAATAGTTGCCTAGCTCATATTTTTAAACTTAGGTGTAAAGGATGCAGGGTGTGATTTACTTAGGAAAGATAGAGAAATATTAAAATTTTATCTTTCTCCTTTGGAACTTTAACCTCCTTTTAATATCAAATATGAATTTAAGAAGGATACAAAGAAGGTTCTTAATATTTTGGAAACTTTTTTTTAGACCACCTCATAATGACCTATGCTAAGGTCAGCTCTTAGTACCTATGAATTTGTAAATAATTGGTGTTGTTTAATAACTTTATGTGAGCACAGAATATAGACATAGTGAAAGTCTGATTGCAAACTCTGCTCTCATAATTTATTTTCCATGGAGGTATAATTGATATTCCATGCATGTTTATATATATCATTGAGTACAAATTTTTATGTACAGTACATAGGCATGTATAAAATAGCTCAATCATGATTTGTGTTTAGTTTATACTTTTATATGCTTATGTCTGCTTTCTTTATTTTATTTATTTATTTATTTATTTTGCAGTATGTGGGCCTCTCACAGCTGTGGCCTCTCCTGTTGCAGAGCACAGGCTCCAGACGTGCAGGCTCAGTGGCCATGGCTCATGGGCCCAGCCACTCCACCGCATGTGGGATCTTCCCAGACTGGGGCACGAATCCGTGTCCCCTGCATCGGCAGGCAGACTCTCAACCACTGCGCCATCAGGGAAGCCCTATGACTGCCTTCTTTTAAACTTTATGAAAGTGATGGGCTCAAAAGAGTTAATACAGTAAAAAATAGATATGAAATAACCATTTAAAGAAGGAAAACAGGGCCTCCCTGGTGGCGCAGTGGTTAAGAGTCCGCCTGCCGATGCAGGGGATACGGGTTCGTGCCCCGGTCTGGGAGGATCCCATATGCCGCGGAGCGGCTGGGCCCGTGAGCCATGGCCGCTGGGCCTGCGCATCCGGAGCCTGTGCTCCGCGACGGGAGAGGCCACAACATTGAGAGGCCCGCATACCGCAAAAAAGAAAAAAAAAAAAAAAAAAAAAAGAAGGAAAACAACTCTCCTGACCATTAATAGTTTTCTAGAAGATAAGGATTTTGAATATATTTTAGGACCAAACATATTTTCTGATTTCAATTTTATATTAGTCAATGTACCTGAAATAACAAGAACTTCATATTGACCTGATCCTACTGACTTTATAAAATACTCTCCAAATATTTAAGTTTAATAGACGAGAAAGGGACAGACCTAAATAAGTTTGAATAAGTTCACATACCCAGTATATATATAGGTACTAGAACTTATACTATTATGGAATTCCAATATATTTGAACTCTTAAAAATTACATTTGCTGAAGTCCAGCTGAAGAGCTAGCATATAGTGTTCAATGAAAAACAAACTGATAGTTCTAGCTTTCCTGTCAAATAAATGAAAGATGGGAATGCTGCCATTTTGTAATTTCTCCATGTTTGTCATATCATTAAATTTTTTTCTAGATCCTTTAGGCAGTATGTTTTATCTAAACCCCATATTAATCTTTAGAATCATTAACTAATGGGAATCTAATCAAAAGGTTTTTTCCAAGGATTTTACAAGTCTACTATCATTACAAATGTATTTCCAGTTCTGTAAACAGGTTTAGCATAAATTTTCTAAATTAAGTGACCAAATCTGGTGGCAGACTTGAGGAATTAAAAAATAAAAAAAAATAAAGAGTCTGGCATTTATCTATTTCTACTCTATGCTGCTAAAACAAAAAGACCAGAGGTTTTCAGACTTCCAGGAGTAGCTTTCATCTAATCTTATCACTTCTCACTTCTTTCTTTCCCTTCTCCCTGCCCCCTCCCCATCCTGAACATAGTTAATGATTGAGGAACAAATTATATCTAGCTCATCCCTCTTTAAAAATTATATTTAATAAAAGGTACATCAGGGAGAAATAAAATAACACTGTCAAATTTGAAAGAAACAGGCAGTAGAAGTTAGCTACTCAGAGACCCATGGAGAGTCTAGACACATGACCCTTGGAAGGTGTGCTTCCCACAAAGTGATGGTCATCTTTTATGTCTTATTTGTTTAACAAGAGGGGGACAAGGAAAATAAGAAAAAAGGAAAGAAACACAAGGTACTGTATAGGTTATACCCTCTATCTTTGCTCAGGATTCAACCAAGCAAAGGTTTATAAAAAGTTACTAAGACTTAACTAGCAATCATAATGTAATGATTAATCACTCAAATACATTGAAGATAACATTTTTTTTTAAATAGTAAGGTATAGATTTTCTATACTGGAAGCTGATTTACCTTTTCATGTGCAGTCTGCATGTTTAGGAAATGTGCCATTATAATTCTTAATAATTAGGATATTATTCAGAAAATACTGGCTTATCCTATGATGTGCAGCTGTTGTTATGGGATTTTATCAGTTTAGAATTTGAGTTCAGAAAAGCTGATACAGCATTGCATTTCTGGTAATGTAAAAGATAACTAAATAATTTATCTATAAAAGACAAGACTTTTATTGTAGATAGTACCTATTGCTTAAAAATATTTTCAACAATATAATTCATTGTGGTAATTGGAAATAGTTGGTTAAAGAAATGCTTACTGAATTATATTTGAGTAAGTTTTTTCAAAATATCATAAAATTATAAGGAAGATGTTCCTGTATGGCATATATTATAAAATTTAGCTGAGACTATGACAAATGGTGGAAAAATTACCCACATAATGTTATCACTTCACAAAACAACTTTTCATCAAGTATGCAGCTATTATATTATTTTGGTTTTGATCCAAAGTCAAGATTTGATCTAATTTTTAAAAGTTAGTTTAAAGCAATTGTTTTCTAATAAGTCAATTCAATAAGGTAGAATTGCTTCTCTAGCCTAAAGAATAGTTTTCTTATCTATTTATAATTATTTAAGTGTGGGTACATTGTCTTGATTTTAATATATTTTCAAATAGTGTTAAAAGTTAGATGTGTTGGATTTTGATACCAACACAGCACCGAAATACATTTGTTTGCATGCCCACTTGTGTCTTCCAGAGTCTAACATGCAAATTTGCACAGACTGCTCCTGAAAATCTGAGTTTGTCCAAAGCCTGACATCAGATCATTTTTAGAAGGACCTCCAAAGCATAAGTAGCTTAAGTATATCTGAAGGTAGCTTCAGAAAGGGAAAACCATCCACACTAACAGAAGGTAAGTTACCCCTAAGGTGAGTAGGAGTCCATGTAACAGCTACTATTGCAATCTTTAATCATTGCTGTTATTGCAGGGCAAATATTCTTTATATGCCATGGTGAAAATATTATGTGAATTTCAATGACAGTAAAACTTTTACACTCCATTGTCACAGTGATTACTTGTGTGTTATGGCTACCAAGGAAAAGCTTTAACTCAAATCACTACCCAATTTTTGTCTAAAGCAGCATTGTCCAAAAAAAAATATCTGTCACCAATGCCAGCCAAATCAAATCTAATATTTTCTCACAGTCAAATTAAAAAGTAAAAAGAAACAAGTAGAGTTAATATTATTATTATATTGTATTAACTCAATATATACAAAATGTTACCATGTTACCAATACAGAAATTAATGAGATGTTTTGTATTTTTTCATTCACGTAAAGTCTTCAAAGCCTGTTGTATATTTTATAATATTTTATAATTTGGACTAACCACATTTAAGCCATGTCAACTGTATGTGACTATGTGCCCATTAGCCATATGTGGATATTGGCCACTGTGTTGGAAGTACAGGTCTAGAGGTTCAAACAGACCCTAAAAGTTTTGGTTCACTAAATGAACATTTATTGAGCACCTGCTGTATATCTGGAACTGTGTTGTGTATTCATAAGTGTGCAAAGGTAAACAAAAGAATGTGCCTGCACTCAGGTGTTTACACTTTTGTCAGGGAAATGGATTAGTTACATAATTAGAGAATGATAATGAAACCATTTCAGTGCTTTCTTCCTGGAAAGTTAGCCCATTATAGGGTTGTAAACATGTGCACCGCAAAGTACAGCCTTGGAGGGCACATGCAGAGTGGGGCCTATGACAGCAGCCCCTAGAGTTGTGCTGTACACAGTCAAATACACAACAACAAGAATGTACATCCTAGAGCTATGCACCCTGGTAGCCCTGGTGTGAAACACCTGTGGGTTTGAAACAGATTCAGATCTACTCTTTAAAATAACATATACACTTATGGATACATTATTGGTCAATTTCCAACTTTCTTGCTAGATTTTTGCTCTTTGTGCTCTCACTATTTGTCAATATTGGCAGTACAGGTCACTCTTCCAAATCGATTTAGTTCAATATGTCCTTAGCTCTTATTCAACAATAAAAAGCAAGACTTTATTTTTTCTAGCTTTCCAGATGCTGAGTTCCACTTGAATAAATTTGAAATGTCACAACAACAAATGCATTCATAGTCCTGTTTTGACTGTGGGAAAAACATATTGACTAAATTTCTTTTGGACCTTAGGATTGAGATAAAAGGGGCACAATATGTTAATTGGGACAACAAATATTGAGCATGTATATACCAAAATGTATAAGGTTTCCTTTTGTCCTTATGAAACTGGAATGATGTTACCATAAGCAACCCAGTTAATCCTTCCCAACTTCACCAATAGAATCAATCACTCCATTACCTACGTGGCAGAGTGATCGAGGAGGAGGGCCAGGGGTCACACTAACTGAACTTCTGTCACATGAAAGGAAACATCAGGAGTAAAGGAAAAGAGTTCCACCCTAACATCCACAAGTCCTTCTGATCCTTTTTACTCTGCTCCATTTTGTCCTCCTATGGCAATCACTACCTCCTAACACACTATATGACTTAATTATTGATGTTATTATTTATTTTTTGTCTCCTCCAGGTAGAATGTAAGCTCCAGGAGAACAAGCAATTACATTTGTGTCATACACTGGAGTCTCCTGATTAGAAAAGCACTTGACACACTGTAGGTACTTATTGTTGAATGAATTAATTCACAATTTATTCAGAATTCTGATGAGGAAGAGGGTGATATTTATATAAAAAAAACCCCTCAGATACCCAAACTTTGAAGATGAGAGATAGACATAAAAAGAAAACTAACATAACAGGGATCATCTAACAATGATTGAAAGGATGTCATTGGGCAGAAAATATGATTGCATGTCAAAATAAAGATACTGAAATTATTTTCTTGCAATACAAAAGGAGAATGTCTGAATGAGGCTGGTTAGGTAGGGCAGGTTTCAGAGAGGAGGAGGCACTGTGCTGATGGATGAGTAGGATTTCACCTGGAGTGTGGGTATTTGCATTTAGGGCTATTTTCTTCCCCTCTTGTCACAGGGAAGGTCATCTACATTTAAACATGCTAATTCATTAGCATGACCTCCTCATTTCTTTCTGGCAATTCTGAGGGAATGAGATACAAAAAACAACTAATAATGGATTTTGCTTTTATATAACACTAGATAAATCAGAATCTAGTATTTTGCTTATTAACTCTGTAAAGAACAATTAAATCACAGTTTAGTCTCATCTAGTATAGCAAAAACAATTTGATTATAGTGGATCACTCTACAATCCTTTGGCTTTTAAATTTAATTTATGAACTCTGTCTTACAGCATATTTGTAAAGGAATCTGAATTTTTTCTACTTGATGAAATGCTATTAGAAACTTAGATCTTCTAAATAACCTTCAATCCAAATCATTAACAAGGCCAGAATTTTAATTTCTTTTGAATGTGAATATTCTATGTTTTCTACTAACACAAAATCAGCTATGAAATGGACAAAAATACATAAATGCCTGAAGATATGAGTATCTCATTTTACTTAAATATTAATAGTATGTTTCATGTCACTGAAAACAGAGAACCTGAAAATTTCAGTTCTTTCTACTCACTGAACTTAACCTTCTTTTCTTTAAAAAAAAATGGTGATGCCTTAGTAAATGAAAAAGAACTCAAATCTCATAAAAATAAAATTTTATAACAATAATAATGCTTATACTTAAAGTTTTTCAGCAGCTTTTAAAGTATGAGTTTAAAATTCTATTGCCAGGAATGATTTAGTTTCAGGTGTGTAAGATTCTGTACAGCTTCCAGATGTGTAAATAACTCTATCACAGTTGGTTAATCACCAATGGAATGGGCCACAGCACAGTTATTTAGCTCACTGCTCATCATATGAAGAAAGCAAGTGGTGAGATGTGCTAATAATTTCCATGATTTGGATTGTCAAAGAAATAGTGCCTAGATTAAAAATTCTGGAGATAATCCACCCAGGAAAGCAAAATCTTTTTCTAAAGATCACGGGAAGAAAATCTAAGTGATTTTGGGGGGACTATGGTCTTTATTTTTATCAAAATCATTAAATATACTGAACCACATTAATGCAATGTTGAATTTGAGATTCTAATAGTGCAGTGATTTTATATTTTCAATTCTGAAATTGAGATATTTCAAATATCTCAATGAGTGAAATGTTTTCTACATGAGTTAGCTTCAATAAGATGTGAAGAGCTACACTGACTTAGACTTTGCCAATTATCTGGATTTGTTGTTGTTGTCACATGGACCCAGGATATGGGTCCACATGCTTTTTTAGTCTTCTACTTTATAGAATTTACTGAATAAAATACGGTATTCCATTCTCATTATAATTTTCCCAGTATCAAAACAAAACTAAACAATCAAAGACTTTTGGAGCTGGAAAGAATCTTAGAAATCAAGCTGTAATGGCCTTTTCTTTACTAACAGATGAAGAATCAGAAACCAGCCCAGGTAAAGTACTTTGCTCAAGGTTAAAGAGCTAAAGCTAGTTTGAAGTTCACTTAAGGAGGCAAGTGGTTCCATGCTTCAGTCATAGATGATGTCAGGACATGATACACATGGATGTTTTGTTTAGCAGGTTAGAAGACTTTTTTGTGTTATCCAATCCAGACATTCCTCAGTCCCCCATTGTGTGAGGTGCTGAGTCACCACTCAGACAGGATGAATGAAGTTTCTGGTTCTCAGGGTCTCCTAGAGAATCCTTAGACCAGTTTTGAATAAACTTTGGCCAAATTTCATTAAAACTTGAAACAAACTATCGTTTGTCCACCCATTCTTCTGTGTGCCTCTCAAAGTGAAGGAAGGAAGAGATCTATATAGGGGATCATCTGATATAGATGACCCTCTTCATCTACGAGTTTAGAGAATCTATGAAGTAATGCTAGCCACAAAAGATCATATGTGGATTTGGACAAAAGTCTGGTCTACAAAATTCTGAATCAACTAGCTGTGATTTTGCTGAAGAAATGTTGTTGTTATAGTGGTTTTTATTTAAGAGATTATGGACAAAAAGTAAGTGCTGAGAAAGCATCTCAGAGAAGTACATGTGGTAACCTATCTTTGAAAGGCTGAGCACTACCACTGTATATGTGTCTCTATGTGTGTACTTGAGTGTGTGAGTGTGTGTGTGTGTTGGAGAATAAGCTATAGAAAAACTTGGGACCTAAATGGATGCAGGAACACTGAGGACCTGCAAGGGACTAGGTAAAATTTATCAAAGTTCCTGTTTGCTCTGATGTGCTTCTGAAGGTTGTAAACACACAACAACAACAAGAGCAATATTCTAAGCAGTGTCCAGGAGCCAGAGAATTGAGATTTAGGAAGCTTTGAGAGAAGGCAATTAAAAATAAACCATTTAGCAGTGGAGCCCCAGCTAAAGTGGGACTGCTGAGTTGCTGTTCTTCTGTGACTTGGAACCAAGACTCCTGGCTGCCCAGTAAGACAGCTGCCTTCTATTTGAGGCTGGTGAATGGGGATGGCCCCTCAGGAATATCTATTCAATCTGGAGATCAGTGACTTCCACATCTGACCAAGATGGAGAAAGATGAACCTGATTAACTCTAATGCCTGAAACAACTAAAAATCCAGACAATGGTTCTGAAGACAATGGGCCTCAGACAATGATGCAAGGAATGAATGAGGTAAAACCTGCTATTGCCCCCACTCACTGCCTGGAGAAAGTTTGCAGTCAACAGAGCAAAGAGGAAGAAACCAGTGGTCTCCTTGAGTCAAGAGGACAGAGCAGGGAGTCCAGGGAGCCTAAGGCAGCTGGAATTCCAGGGGAAGAATACCAAAGAGGAGAGAACCACAGAGATAGGGAGCTCTGTAGATGAGCAGTGGCTCCTCCAGAATATTCAGCTGTGTTCTGAGTGGCTCGTGTGTGAGGAAACTACCTGAGCCTGAAGAAAGAAGCATCTGAGAATGTTAGTAAGCACATTCCAGGGAGCACTCATGGCTGGGAAATTTGCCTGTTACCACCAGTCTGAGTGGAAACCTCATAAATTGTAGGTCACTGGGTAGAGTACTCAGAAGGATTTGACTCAATAGGGTAAAATCAGCCTTCAATGAAATGCTGCCCTGGTTCTACCTAACAAAGCTTAAAAGCAGAATCTAAAAGGACCAAACTCTGGTCAAGTAACTTGACTGTGTTCCAGAATAAAGCTACACCACATTAACAGAAATCCAAAAATATCTAGCATCCAATAGTGTTTTAAACTCACAGTGTTTTCACATAGCAGATATACAAAGAAGCAGGAAACTAAGACCCATGATGAAAAGAAAAATCAATCAATTGAAACTGACTCAGAATGACACAGATGATAGAATTAGTAGACACGGATATTAAAACAATCATTTTAACTGTATCACATATGTTCAGGAAGCTAGAGGAAAGAATGGACATGTTAAGTAGACATGTGGGAGATATAAATAAATCCAAATTGGACTCCAGAAAGGAAAACTAGCAGGTATGAGATGAGAAAGACAGTGGAAACAAATAATGGCAAATTAGACACTGCAGAACAAAAGATTACTGTACTTGAAGACACAGCAATAGGAAGTATCCAAATGAAAAGGGACTGAAAAAGTTGACAGAGCATCAGTGAGCTGAGGGATAACTTCAAAGAGCCTATTATATGTGTAAGTGGAATCTTCAATGGACAGAGGATAAGGAGGGAAGAAGAAGAAATGAATAAAAAATTCCCAGATTTGATGAAAACTATAACTTACAGATCCAAGAAGCTTAACAAACCTCAAGACCAAGAAACATGAAGAAAACAACACAGAAGCACATCACAATCAAATTGTTTAAAACTACTGATGCAGGGCTTCCCTGGTGGCGCAGTGGTTGGGAGTCCGCCTGCCGATGCAGGGGACGCGGGTTCGTGCCCCGATCCCGGAAGATCCCACATGCCGCGGAGCGGCTGGGCCCGCGAGCCATGGCCGCGGAGCCTGTGTGTCCGGAGCCTGTGCTCCGCAACGGGAGAGGCCACAGCAGTGAGAGGCCCGCGTACAGCAAAAAAAAAAAAAAAAAAAAAAAAAAAAAAAAAAAAAAAAAAAAAAACTACTGATGCAAAGAAAACCTTAAAAGCAGCGAGAAAATTTAAAAAACACACTTAATATAATACTAGGTATCTTTACCCAGCAAATATATCTTTCAAAAGCAAACATAAAATAAAGACTATTTCAGACATATGAAAGAATTAATAACCATCAAACCGGCACTTCAAGAAAAGTTGAAGAAAATCATTCAAGCTGAATGAAAATGATACCAGATGAAAATCTGGAGCTATGGAAAAGAATGAAGAGTATCAAAGATGGCAACTATTTGGGCAAATATAACAACTTTTTTCTTATTATTTTAGTCTCTGTAAAAGATAACTGACTGAAGCAAACATAGTAACATGTGTTGTGAGGTTTATAATGTATAGAAGTAAAAGTTATGATATGGAACACAAAGGTTAGGAGGAAAGAAATAGCAGGATGTCATTATAATATTCTTATAATATATATGAAGTAGTATAATATTTTTAAAATTTTTAACATGATAAACTATAGTATAAAGTTTATAGTATAAAACTGTATACTATAAACTTTAAGGCAACCATTAAAATAACACAACAAAAACTCAGAGCTATTAAACAAGAAAAAATAAAGTCACAAGAAAAAATAAAGTCACAAAAAATACTTACCCCAACAAAAGATTTCAAAAAAGAGAAAAATTTAAAAACAACCATATCATAGTAATATTAAAGGCAATTAAATTAAATTAAAAGGCAGAAATTGAGAGAATGTATAAAAGACTAGGCAAAATTATATGCTGACTCCAAGAAACATACTTTAAATATAAAGACACAAATAGATTGAAAGTCAAAGGATGAAAAAAGTTAAGTAATGCTAAAGTAATCAAAAGAAAGATAAAGTGGCTATATTAATATCAATTAAGTAGATTTCAGAGCACAGAAACTTGCCAATGATAAATAAGGTCATTTCATATTGATAAAAGGGTCAATTTACCAAGAAGGCATAACAATCCTAAAGATTTATGCCCCTAATAATGAAGCTTCAGAATACATGAAGCAAAAACTGATAGAACTGTGGGAAGAATTAGAGAAATTCATAATGATAGTCAGAGGTTTCAACACCATTCCCTCAGTAATTGACAGAACAAGTACTGATTTTTTAATCAGTAAAGATACAGAAAACTAGGATGATATTATCAGTCAACTGATGCGAATGACACTATCAATCAGTTGACCTGGTTAACATTTACAGAACACTGCAGTCAACAAGAGTAGCATGCACATTCTTTAATGTGCACACAGGACATTTACCAAAATATTCTGGATCATAAAACAAGTCTCAATAAATTTTAAGCAATTCAAGTTATACAAAGTATGCTACCTGACCACATGAAATTAAATTAGAAATTGATAACAGTAAGATATCTGGAAAATCCTGACATATTTGGAGACTAAACAAAATACAAGTGTCAAAGAACAAGTCAAAAGAATAATTTTAAAGTATCTTAACTGAATGAAGATAAAATATATCAAAATTTGTGGTATGCAACTAAAGTAGTACTTAGAAGAAAATTTATAGCAATAACATCACTTTTAGAAAAGAAGATGAAATATGTGAAGTCAGTGACCTAAGCTTCCATTTTAAGAAACTAGAAGAAGAATAGAAAATGCAAAACAAAGTGGGAAAACCAAAGAAAGTAACAACTATCCATGTGGAAAGTAATGAAACAGAAAGTGAAACAATATTATGAAAAACTTTGTGTCAATAAATATGACAACTTAGATGAAACTGACAAATTTATTGAAGGACACAAACTTATTGAAGGCACACTCAAGAAGAAATAGATAACCTGAACAGTCTTATATATATATTTTCATTTTGTTTTTCAAATAAAAACTTGAACAGGTTTTATAGATAGTAAGTGGCAGAGTCAGATTTTGTGTCCAGGGTTGACTGATTCACAGCCCATGCATTTGTCTATATGTTACTACCTTGAACAAATAAACAAATGAACAAATAAATACATTCATACATAGATTAAATTTTCCTATATAAAAAAGTATATCATACACACTAGAATTTTATATATACTATATATTATAGACAATATATTTTATATAAAATGTTGTGTTTATACGTATACATATTAGAAAACTATGCAATACAAGTTCTGAAATTTTAAAATCTTTTCATGTGTTAGTTTGGGAAAGTAAAGACAAACTGTGGCTTAAATGATAGTAAGAGAATCTTATTTTGTAAATTATACTTCAGGATCAATGAACTCTGAAACAGACTGATATGGGTTGCTTTTTTTTTAAGCATGAGTTAATGAGCTAGTTGAAATGATTAGCCAACTATTAAGCAAGTCCAAGTGAAAAGAGCATGCCCAGTGCAGTCATGTAGCCCTAATTTGAATTTTGGTTCTGCTTTTATTAGCTGGGAAAAATTACTTAACCATCCTAAGCTTCAGTTATGTCATCTGTAGAAATGGGGATAGCAATGTTACCTTAAGTAATTATTGTGAAGATTAAAGCAAGTTTATTTAAAACACCTAAACCAGTGGAAAGCAGAGAGGAGGACAATAAATGACAGCTATTGTCATCAATATTACTGCTGTTAGTGCTAGATTTCATTTCCTAATAAGTCCATCCAATTTTGGTTGTTGATAAAATAATTTCTGGGGAAAGATGGGAACAATAAGAACAGTTAAAAGTGGAGAAGGAGAGAGAGAGGTAATAATTAAGAAACAAAACAACAATATCCAGAAAGAAGCAGATAGAGGAAAAAAGTGAGATTTGAGTTGGAAGTATTTCCTTTCTTCCTTTATCTCCTGCTATCTATACTCCCAGATTTTTCCAGCTCATGTCATTTCTAACTCTGTTACTGTTTTGCAAACAGACTCAGTTTTCTCTTCCTTTCATCATTAATATTTGTAAAGCAAGAATTAAAATTCAAATGCTTATAGGAATTATGCAAGTAAAGTGAATAATGGAAGCAGGCTGTGTTATAGTCTTTCCCCACAGACATACTTTATTTGCATATTAATTGATGAGATGATTATTCACTTCCACACAAAAATTTGCTCTCTCCCATTTTTCTGGCAACATGCAGCTCACCCAGTCAACCTGGGCCCATAGAAATATTTCTCTACTTTAAGAAAAATAATAATGCAAACAGGATAACTAACATCAATTGACATTACATTATCACTTTGTGGTTAGAAGCAACTGGTGAGAAGGGAGAAAAATGGGGCACACATGCCATCTAGAAGGGGGAGGTGTTATTTGCCTCTCGATATTTACTGATACACAGGAATGTGGGTCCAGTATTGCCAGACCTTGCAGTATTCAAGAGAAGCCAGAAATCTCGACATGGAAACTCCCCATTTTTAGAGGTCTCAAAAAATAACATGACTCAGACTTATCAAATACATCTGAGAGCTGGATCCAAACTTCAGACCCTCTCATTACAGAGGATTTAAGTTTCTCCATGATTTGAAAGGCATTGCTGAGTAGGCCTACCTAATAAATCAAATAGAGTCTGATTACAAGAAAATGATTTGCAAAAGAGCAAATATTCATTTATAGTCACTTGATTGTTTATAGTAAATATTCTCTATTCATTTGTCAATAAACAGAACTTCCCCTAACTACTCAAGCAAACTGTCTTACAAAACACAAAGACATTTCTTTCATCTACTAATTGATGAAGTCATTCATTCATTCATTCAATGATTATTTTTCTGAGCATTTATTTTGATCAAAGCACTGTGGGCAACACCAAGATAATTAAGATACAGTTGCAGCTCTCTAAGTTTCTGTCCTTTTTGTTTTTTAACCTGAAAAAGACTTTTTCTAAAATCACTCTGTTGCTTGGTACAAATAATTTTTCTTTACTTCCCTCTTTCTTTCACTCCCTATTGGTATATGTGGCATTAGAGAATTTGTTGAAGGTCAGATGGAAGGAAGGTGTCAAAGATAAACATGTGAATCTTACTGAGAGTCAAACAAGAAATTTTCCATGGAAAATATTATCTAGCAACAAACAAACAAACAAATGCTGTGATGGTCAGCAAGTCAGAATGGCCCCCAAATCACCATGCTTATATTCAACACGCTCCACAAGCATTGATTCATTGTCTTCTAGATAGGCCTATAGTGTGTAATATGGGTCAACCTAGGGGACTTCTTAATTAAAAGTTCTTAAGACTTCCTACTTCCAAATAAATGATTACAATATTTTTATGTCATTCTGAAAAAGTTGACTTTATTCAATTACAGCAGACAGGGTACAAAATGCTCTCAATATTTTTAACATCATAGTCAGGATTTTTTTCAATTCATTTACAACTCACTGCAGTGATTAAAGAAGGTTGCCTAACTCTCTTTAAACACATTATTTTATGCATATAGGATAATTATATTAAATGAGTATACTATCAGTGGACTTCTTGGATGAGTGAGTTTTCTTGGGCTAAACAAACGCCATAATGTATATTAGATGATTCTGTTTTGCCACATTAGGCCAGAATTTAATCAACTTATGTAAAAAGTTATCAACAAAATCTTATCAGTGTAATTTTTTATACTTTCTTGTGTGAATAAGTGAATGCTATCTATTGCTTAAGCCCTCCAAACCAACAAACTAGATCATATAATGAAATCAAATTCCACCAAGAATCAAATACAGTGGAGACAATTTCTTAAAGTAGTAATTGTACTGTGTAACTAGGAAAGGGTATCATGTTCTTAGAAAGACTGCTTATTTTCAAGTTATAAAATAGAGACTGAGTCAAATCAGAAGTTATCTGTAGAGGTCTGTAGTTTCCTCTCCTTTTCTTCTCTTTGATTTGGTCTGATGGCTTTCCAACCTGTTACTTCTGCTTTCCCTTTATTGGGTGTCACTCCCACCTCATTAAAAAAAAAAAAGTCTTGGTTCACCCTAGTTCTCATGCTATGTTCTCTGTAGCCAGGTCTGGGAAATATGCATACATTCAAAATTGCATGCATGGTGGAGAAGGCAGGTTTGTTGACTTCTGCAGTCCAGATTCCACCACCAGCAGCACTCTCACCTGTCTTTAGAGAATTGTGCTGTTGTTCACTATTCAGCTCATGGAGAATAGAGGAGATCCATTTCCTTCTTGTTTAGCTTCATTAAATCTTTGGACAATGTATAAAATAAGTTACTGAATAATGAGTACCCCATCTATTTAAAAGTCTTCAACCTTCACTGCAGGATCCAGAGGACTCAGCTCTCCAGTCATACTGGGGTCTTTGCAAAGCCCACAAACATGCTTGATCCCTCCCATGGCCCCTGAGTATGCTACCACCTCTGCTGAGAAGGCTTCTCCCCTCCTCCAGACTCTTGCCTCTCCTTCAGAAATTGGGTCCAGGAAGCTATTGCTGGCAGCTCCTACAGCTGGGTTAAGAGCACTCCTATGGGTTCTAGAAGCCCCCACTATTCACCCCAATCTCAGCAGTCATCTCACTGAACGGTAGGTAATTTCATGTTTTCTTGTCTCTTTCCTCACTAAACCATAAGCTCTCCGAGGGCAGAGACTACACTGTTCATGGTTGTAGCCTCAGTACCTAATATAGCTCCTGGAGTATAGAATGTTCAATATAGACCCTTGAAAAAAAAGTAAACAGTGATACTCAATAAAAATAACACAAATTACCACTTACTGAGTTCCTGCTTGGCCAGAAGCTCCCCTGTGTATGACATCCTAGTCCTTACATCAACCTGCTGTGTCCTCATTTGACCGATGAAGACACTAAGATAAAGTCAAGATACAAGTCCAAGGTCACAAACCAAGAAAATGCCAGAGCTACAGTTTAAATCCAGATCAATTGATCTTCGAAGACTTCAAACATGACAAAGTGAGGAGGCCACCACACTCTCCTGGGTAGGAGTGAGCAGTTCTGGTCTTAAAGGGGCCCTTTGGAGAAGTGTAGGGTAGGGAGTGCTAACAGGGGCCCTGCTTACTCAAGAGCTGTGGGAAGTGGTCAGCATCAACACCCTCACAGGGTGACTTCCAGGAAAGCCATTACCTGTCATGGAAACAGAAATGGCACAGGAAGAGGCCGAGGCCTTCCAAGGACCCACACGGAGGTCAAAAAGAGGGTAATCCGCTTTGGTGACTGGGCACTACCTACTGACTGAAGAAGCCTGATCCCATTTAGAGACTATCAGCCAGTTCTTCGATGGAAGAAGAAAAATAAATCTGGACTAAAATCTAGGGTCTAGGGGCTTCCCTGGTGGTGCAGTGGTTAAGAATCCGCCTGCCAGTGCAGGGGACACGGTTTCGTGCCCCGGTCCAGGAGGATCCCACATGCCGCGGAGCGGCTAGGCCCATGAGCCACAACTACTGAGCCTGCGCGTCTGGAGCCTGTGCTCCGAAATGGGAGAGGCCACAACAGTGAGAGGCCCGGCCACAACAGTGAGAGGCCCGCACACCGCAATGAAGAGTGGCCCCTGCTTGCCGCAGCTGGAGAAAGCCCACGCACAGAAACCAAGACCCAACGCAGCAAAAAATAAATAAATAAATTTAAAATAGTAGTGTAGTATTATTAAAAAAAAGAAAAAAAAAATCTAGGGTCTAGACTAAAGTTATTCAGTTCATTGATATCTCAGATTTAAAACCCAGTACAAGGATCTAAATTATCAGGCTAATCTAAATAGAATTCAGCTTACGGCTCACTCTTTTGCAGTCTATTTAAATGAATTCAACCATAGGATGTTACAAGTACATCCAGTTGGAGGTTTCTGGTACAACTGTGAGTTGTAAAATGATTACGAATGTAGGCATTTGTGTTTATAATTATGTTTCATAATTAACGTTCCTAAGTAATACTTTAGGTTCGCACCTCCATTTGCAGTTTTCCAAATGAAAGATTTCATACTGAAGACTGCAAAATAGCAGGGCAGGTCAGGAATCATTAGGATTAATAATAATCCACTCAGAAATTTTGAAACACTTAGGTTAAACTCACAAAAAAATTAGTCATATTTAGTGGATTAAACCTCACATGGGAAGAGCAGACATCATAAAGTAAACACAATCTTTATAGTTAAAATGTTTTACCATATAGAATGCTAATCCTCTTTAAGAAAGGAAATTTTGTGTGTCACCATAATGTTAAGAAAATATATAGAAGCCTAAGCCTACTTTATTTCTGAATTTTTATCATGTTTAATTCAATTTAAGTTTAGGTGGGCAGTGAATACCCAATCTTTTATTGAGCTTCCACTATGAGTTGGGGCTTTGGCACACACTTTTCTGATACAGGTTACAATTAAGTTATCTAAACCTCGTAGGCCAGTGAACAGCTTGAGAGCCTTACAGTGCTTCACACAAGTGTTCAAAAGAATCTGCTGAATTAATGAAGGTGGTTACATGAAGTGTCCAGTGTTATTGTCAATGAGTGCCAGGGCCAGGATTTGACTCTGAGTCATATCAGTTCTAATGAGTGGTGAATGAAACCTTGACTGCTTTCTACCAATAAGAATGGACCTATCAGCAACCTCATGATATCCACTTATTTATACTTATTTCCAGACTCCTCCAGAACAATCCCTTCCCACCCTAATTATTTGGATATTTCAGGTCAAATATGGTTTTGGACTGGTTGCACAAGTAATTACAGATGCTATTTTTTCCTATCCTGTCAATATGAATCTCTGTCCATTAGGAAATACAGCAAATACCTTACTATTTGGGTGGGAGAAAGAACAGACTGGTGCTTCCTCCTGTTGGCAGTGGCCCCCAAGAGGACTACAAAACACAGCTGGCAACAGAATTGTTGCAAATTCCCAAATCTAGAGCCTTGTCTATCAAGGAAGGAATGATTACTCAGTAATATGGGACATGACAACTCACTAGACACTTTGGTGGAGCATTGTTAGATTCCCTGATTGATTTCATGGGCCCAAATCAACTCTAAATGATATTTAGTCTCATTGATGTATAGCAAGAAAATTTAAATAGTATAAAAATGAATACAAATCAGAAATCATAAAAATTGCTGGATTTTACTATTAAACTTTTCTACCTAAAAAAGCATACCTGCAATATGAGAGAAAAATATCTCATATGGTTAATAAAGAGTGAATTTTTGTAAATAAGGAAAAGAAATGCCACACTGCAAGAGAGAATTAGAAAAAGACATCTACATCCATCAATATGACATACTGAATATTTTAGGAATAACTTCCATCTTAAAATTTGTTTTAAACTAGAAATGTTGCAAAAATAATAACAAATGTCTATTCATATTCATTCTTTAAGAAAACGAAGGCCAGAAAAAAAGGAGAATCAAGGAAAGGTGAGCCATGTGATGGTCGGACCACACTCTCCTGGAGGCATTCTCACTCCAGGAACTTGGGTTCTGAGGCCTGGATGGCACAAGGACAGAAGACAAGTCCTTGGGTCCACACAAGTGGGGATTTGGAATGAAGACTCCTGCTTAAAGCCATGACTCCCAAAGGATGGCCCCCTTAGTGAGAGGGTGGGCTAGAAATAATTCACCTTTGAGGGAGATAACAATAACAACTGCAACAACCAGAGCTCACATTTAATTAGTGCTTATGATGTACTGAACGGGTTTCCCAATGCTTTACATATTAACTCATTTAGTCTTCATGACAACCCTTTTAGGTAGGTTACAGTATTATGCCAATTTTACTTGGCTCAGAGAAAATTAAAGCTCAGAGAGGTTAAGTAACTTGTTTAAGGACACACTGTTAGTGAGTGTGAGATTCAGGCAGTCTGGCTCCAAGAAGGGAGAGAAAAGACTCTCCTAGCAAGGAATTAGCATTTAGAATACAAAAAGGAACTCCTCCAAATCAATAAGAAAAAGATAAACAACTCCAGATAAATTGGGCAGAAGGTATTAGTGGGAAACTCATAGACAAGAAAACATATATTGCTGAATAAATACAGGAAAAGATGTCCAACATGACAAATGTAGATTAAAAGTTAAGACAGTGTCAAGCATTGTCCTGCATGAGGAACAGTGGGGACTCTTTATGTCTTGCTGATTAGAATGTAAATTGAAATTACCACTTCGAAGAACAATCTAGTGAGTTTATCTGAAGTTCTCTCTTCTTTAAGACTAACTTGCTTTCAAGATCCATGCCCAGTCATCACCTCCTTCATGAAGTCTGCATGAACCCGTGGGCTCATAGTGACATTTCATTTCTCAAGTTTCCAACATTATTCTACTACTTATTGGAACACACGATTTGTTGCCTTCTGTTGGTAGTTTTCATCTGTTGCTTAAGCGCCAGGGTGGTGTTGTTTTCTAAGTTTTCATTCCTAGCATCTAAGTAGGAGCTAAATAAATATTGCTGGTTTGACTATAAAAAGGACTAATGTAACCAAATAAACCATATTTTGGCTTTCTCACTATTCCATTAGCATATGTTGGACACATACTGACAACCCAATTATAGTGAGCACAACATATCTTAGGGCAAACAAACCTTTAGTATTTTTGTCTTATGTAGACTTGCTCTGTATTTTCTTGAAATTAAATTGAGCATGACATATTTTCTGAAGGAAAGTAAGAAAATGAATTACTGTACATTAATGTCAAGTTTTGTCTTTATCAGATCATTTTGAAAACTATGTTCATTCCTTTGAACATCTGAACATGACAAAGGCCTAAGGTTCTAATTGACTTTTGATAAACATATGCCTGAATCATTAAAATGTTTCAGTTTATTGTATAAAATCTATATACTAAACAGGTATTAAGAGAGAAAACATAATCTCTCTCTGGAGATTACTGACTACCCATGACTTTCACTACTACTTACATATGGATGATTCTCAAATCCACATTTTAGCCCTGATCTCTCAGCACATACTCTTTCTCTTTTTTTTTCTTTTTAACCTTTTGTTATAAAAGTAATACATGCTCTGGGTAGAAAAAAATGGAAAAATAAACAAAAGTTAAAGGGCAGTAGGATTACCCATAACACTACCACCAAGAGTTGAGATAATTACTGTTAATACTTTGATATGTAATTATTCTAGTCTAATTTATATGACATTTTACAAGATCAAGGTCCTACTGTGCATATAATTTCAATACATTATTTTAAAAACTTAACATGTCTTCTTTTATTAATATATTATTTGTAATTGCTATGCAATATTCCATTGAATGGATTCAACAAAATTAACTAAAACAAAATTAAATAACCTTCCCCTATTTTGGGGGGAAGGCTTTGTTTTCCTCTCTTTCTGTTTCTCTGTTTTAGGCAACATCCTACAATGAACATCTTTGTAAATAATGATTTTTTTTTGCCTATTTTGGATCAAAGTGCATAATGAATCTTCCATATTTGCTTTGAAGAACATGAACATATTACCAAATTACTTCTCATTGCCTCCATCATGAGAACAGAAAGTGGTGTTTTAGTGTATCTTTGTGAGTACTGAACACTTTCATCTCCGTCTGCCATAAAGATACATCTTCTGGGTATCCTAAGAATCCCTCCAAGTAGACATATTCAATATGAAATATTAGTCTCCTCCTGTACTACCCTTCTTCTCCTGCATTTGCTGTTGTGACTGCGAGCATCACCATCTAACCAGCTTAGGAGTCAGGGCTGTGGCATCATCTTTGCCTCAGATCTTTCTTATCCTCCATGTACAGCAGAACAAGGTGCTGCCTTGAATCTGAGTCTGTCCCTTGCTCTGCATTCACACTATGGCTGCTAGGTTCAAGGATTCGTCTGCTCTTGATTGTGTTACTTTAAAAGTTTACTGATTTTTTTCATTGCATAACTAAAACATGCTTAGGGAAATGTATTGAACCCTGTAATGTAGAAATAAAAAAATCACCAATAGTCTCACCTCTTGGTAGGTCCCACTTCACTATTTTGGTGCATCTCATTCTAGTATTTTTCTTACACAGATTATCTGTTTCTATCTATTCTTCATGTCATGGCTATATAGAACCTTCCATAGGACATAGCTGATCCTACTACTTCCCTTCGCCAAACAGGTGACGGCTGGGTGACTGGTCATTCATATCCTATAAACTAAATCTAAACTCCTTCGCTTGCCATTCTAAGGCCTTTCACACACAGATCCATCAGATCCATCCATCCTCTCACCTTCACTGCTTACTCTCCTTTTCAGCTCCAGCATCCAAGCTGCTGAGCTGTTCTTTTTTCTTCAAATAAACCTCTATAATTTTATTCCTATCTCTGTCCCTACGTAGATGGACCTTTCTTTTTTTATTCACTTTTAAAACTTTATTTTTTAAGAGTAGTTTTAGGTTCACAGCAAAATAGAGAGGAAGGTGCTAAAGAGATTTCTCATGGTCCCCTGTTCCCACACATGCACAGTCTTCCCCATTATCAACATAGTTCACTATAGGGCGCACTTCTTACAACTGACAAACCTGCATGGACACATCATAAACACACAAAGACCACAGTTTACCTTAGGGCTCACTCATGGTGGTGTACACTCTATGGGTTTAGACAAATGTATAATGACATGTGTCTATCACTGAGTATCATACAGAGTATTTTCACATCCTAAAAGTCTTCTGTGCTCCACCTTAGTCACCCCTGCCCACCCCCAATACGCTGGCAACCACTGATCCTTTTATTGTCTCCATAGTTTTGCCTTTTACAGAATGTCATATAATTGGAATCATGTAGTAGGTAGTCTTCTCAGATTGGCTTCTTTCACTTAGTAATATGCATTTAAGATTCCTCCATTATTTTTCATGGCTTGATTGTTTCTTTTTAGCACTGAATAAAATTCCATTGTCAGAATGTACCACAGTTTGTCTATTCACTTACTGAAGGATATCTTGGCTGCTTCCAACTTTTGGTAATTATGAATAAAACTGCTATAAACATCCATGTGAAGGTTTTTGTGTGGACCTAATTTTCAATTTCTTTGGGTAAATACAAGAATCGTGACTACTAGTTCCTATGGCAAGAGTATGTTTAGGTTTGTAAGAACCTGCCAAACTGCCTTCCAAAGTGGCTGCGCCATTTTGCATTCCCACAAGCAATGAATCAGAGTTCTTATTGTTCCACATGCTCACCAGCATTTGTTGCTGTCAGTGTTTTGGATGTTGGCCATTCTAATTGGTGTGTAGTGGCATCTCATTATTGTTTTAATTTTCATTTCCCTGATGACATATGATGTGGAACATCTTTTCATATGCTTATTTGCCATCTGTATATCTTCTTTGATGAGGTGTCTGGGTACTTGGCCCATTTTTTAACCAGGTTGTTTATTTTCTTATTGTTGAACTTTAGAAGTAATTTGTATAGTTTGGATAGTAGTCCTTTATCAGAGTGTCTTTTTTAAACATTTTCTCCCAGTCTGTGGCTTGTCTTCTCATGATCTTGACATTGTCTTTTGCAGAGCTGAAGGTTTTAATTTTAATGAAGTCCAGCTTATCAATTATTTCTTTCATGGATTGTGCCTTTGGTGTTGTATCTAAAAAGTCATCACCATACCCAAGGTAATCTAGGTTTTTTTCCTATATTATCCTGTGGAAGTTTTATAGCTTTGCATTTACATATAAGTCTCTGATATATTTGAGTTGATTTTGGGGAAAAGTGTAAGGTCTGTGTCTAGTTTCTTTCTTTTTTTTTTTGTCTGTGGATGTCTGGTTGAAACCATTTGTTAAATAGACTATATTTGCTCCATTGTATTGGTTTTGCTCCTTTGTCAAAGATCAGTTGGATATGTTTATGGGGTGGGGGTGGTCTATTTCTGGGTTCTCTATTCTGTTCTATTGATTTATTTGTTTACTTTTTTCATTAATACCACACTGTCTTCATTACTATAGCTTTATAGTATTTATTGAAGTTGAGTAGTGTCAGTCTTCCAACTTTGTTCTTCTTCAATGTTGTGCTGTCAATTCTGTGTCTTTTGTCTCTCTATATAAACTTTAGAGTCAGTTTGTCAATATCCATAAAATAACTTGTTGAGGTTTTGATTGGGATTGCATTGAATCTGTAGATCAAGTTGGGAGGAACTGACATCTTGGCAACATTGAGTTTTCCTATCCATGAACATGGAATATCTCTGTTTATTTAGTTCTTTGATTGTTCAACAGACTTTTGTAGTTTTCCACATATAAATCTCATACATATTTTATTAGATTTTTACCTAAATATTTCATTTTTGGGGAGGGTGCTATCCCTTCTCTTTATTCAGTTAAAATCTCTGCTTCAAAGCCCAACCCAACTCCTTAGTAAAATTTACCCTAAAACCTTCCTCAATCAAAAAATAATTGCTCCCCATTTCTGCTTTCTATTCTCATGATATATTTTATTTATATTTCTATTGTAGCAATAGCCACATTTTTTGTAGTATATTTTATTATAGGTAGATGTAGTGTACTTTTTAAAGGTTTCTAAAAACAATCTATTGCTACTATTTGCATCAGGTTTAGTGTCCTCCACACAGTTGATGCCTAGCAATGTTTATAAAGCTATATTTAGTTTAATTTATGCAAGGTCAACAAAGTCAGATCTTAAATGAGCCAAGTACTCTTTTGCATTAGTTTCTCTCTGAAGCTTGAGTAGCTAAAATAATATTTCCCTGTTGTTATTTCATAAGATATTTCTAAAGTAAAACAATTAATGTATAAATATGCTTGGAGATTCTAAACAAATGAATGTATATAACCAGAGTATTATAGTTTCCCCTAATTCTACCTTATTTATGACCCACTTCGAACCAACCTAATTTGATCCTGATAGAAAAACATCATGATAGCATCTTATTGAGATGTTTTCTTAATGTAAGGCAAGAAAGCAATTAGATCCCAACTGCCTTGCTGAAAACCAGAGGAATGAAAACTTTTCATGTTTATTTTTCAGGGAGTAGATAAAACAATGGGGAAATGACTAGATAATATTAGGCACAGACTTGTAATTTGGACCTAATGACATGAAATATGTATGCAATATTATTAAAGTTATGCCAGTAATTACATTAGAAATTGTGTGTGTGTGTGTGTGTGTGTGTGTGTGTGTGTGTTTCACAAAATGTTGATGGGAACTTGTATTGGGAAAACCTTGACTCTTCTTAATATCATAAATTAGCTGAATGAAAGAAGCTACTATACTGACCAGCTATTAAATGCCACCATTTAACTGTATAGATTTCTAAAACTCTCAGACATTTAATCTTTCTATATATAAATGTTATCAGTTTATTATTTTTTCTCAATTTTTTAAGTTTTATTTTTCTGGTCTAAATATTATTTGCCAATTTTAGGCCTTTAAAGCCCTGGGTAAGTGGGGGGAGATCTTAATACTTGTTAATTTATATTACTTAAGTAAACTTTCTAAACCTTTAAAACAGAAAGTACATAAGTGACATTAAAATGATTAATTTCAAATTTATAAGAAATGAAATCACATCAAGCAATTTTAAAGTAATTTAAATTCACTAGCACTATTTTAAAGAGGACTATCTGATAAATAAATAAAATAGAAAAAATAACATTCACTATTCTTTTATTAAATAAATAACATTTACTAGAATCACCTAACAGCAGGCACAATTTGAAAGCTATTAGTAAGAATTATGGACTATTTGTGTAGATTAATTGAGACACATTTGTACAGAGCAGCAAAACTGCATTATAAAAATCCAAAGCCAAAAAAGCCATTCTGCTTCAGGTTCCCACCAAAGTTAGTGCAAAGTCCATTCAACTTGACATTTATTGGGACGTACTATTTGCAAGGCCCTGTGATAGGTGTTACAACAGATTTAAAATGATCAAGATATGAGTTCTACTTTCAAGGACCTAGTAGGCCAGTAGATAAGACAAGCCATCTATGCAATTAACCATAACATTATATAGATGTGCTAAGAAATATGGTGGAAATAAAAACAAAGCACTGTGGGGTCACAAAGATAGCAAGTTTCATTCCAGCTGATGGACTAGAGGAAGATTTAATTAAAGAAATGACATTGGAACTGGGACTAGAAGAGTGGGTAGGATTTAGACAGAAAACAGTCAGATGGCTGGGGGATGGGTAGTGAGAGGGTTATTTTAAGCAGAGGCAAAGAGTTGATCAGATAAATAAACTCCCAGAATTTAGATTGTGTTTGGGGAATTTGGTAATAATCTGGTTTGGTTGAAGTGGAAAATTTAAGAAGGGAGTAAATGCATTCTATACTGGTGGGATTGGGTTGAATTCATTTTAAATATTTAATAGTGAAATACACATACTCTTCATAAGAAATTAGGTGATGCTAAAAATAGGTTATTATCAAAACAATGAGAAAACAGGACATAATCAAGAAATATTTGTTTTAACTTATTTTCAATTGCTTTTAATTAAAAATTAATCAGAAGACTTGAGAACAGGTGTTCATAAAACCTATGCAATTATATGCAACTTATGGATTTGAGAATTCATGTACATTTATCTGAGAAAGGAGTTTCATCCGATTCTCCTAAGGGTGCTTCATCCGTAAAAAGGCTAAAAATCATTGCTTTAGAGGAGACTGGTTAGTTTTAAATACAAGTAAATTTTTATGACTTTCTTTTCCTACCAAATAATATAACTTGTATTTAATTTGTCATGCTCTATTCAACTCTAAAAGATGGCACTCTCTTGCTTCCTCTTTGTCTTGCGTTTCTACTTTGTTTATTTTTTTTTTGGAAGGGCAAAAATAAAGTACACATTAGAGAAATCTTAAAATACAGAGGTGTATTGAAGAGAAAGTTAACACCCTGCATAACCCTTTGCACTCATTCCTCCCACAACTGGGAATGTATTTGTTCACAGATTTTAACCCTCACACCACACAGATTTATGTTCACACTGTGTGTGTGCACATGTATATGTGTGAGAAAGAGAGACAGAGACAGAGAGACTGAGAGAGACAGAGACAAACAGAGATGTTTTCTTCTTTTTCTAAAATAAAAATGGTATTCTTCTAAATAAAAAGTACAAACTCTACACATTTTTGTTTTAATTTTTAAACAATGCACCATGGACATCTTTCCAGGTCAGTACACATGAATTTTAAAATTTATTTATTTATTTTATTTTTGGCTGTGTTGGGTCTTCATTGTTGCACATGAGCTTTCTCTAGTTGTGGCGAGTGGGGGCTACTCTTTGTTGCAGTGTGCAGGCTTCTCATTGCAGTGGCTTACCTTGTTGCAGAGCATGGGCTCTAGGCACGCAGGCTTCAGTAGTTGTAGTGTGTGGGCTCAGTGGTTGTGGTGTGCAGGCTCTAGGGTGCATGGGCTTCAGTAGTTGTGGCATGCGGGCTCAGTAGTTGTGGCTCACGGGCTCTAGAGCACAGGCTCAGTAGTTGACTCGCACGGGCTTAGTTGCTCCATGGCATGCGGAATCTTCCCAGACCAGTGTCCCCTGCACTGGCATGCACCACCAGGGAAGTCCCCAGTACATATGAATTTAATTTATTATTTTAAATAACTATAAAATATTCCATTGCAGAAATATATTATAATTCATTTGTCTATTTTCTAATTGATAAACATTCATGTTGTTTATGGTTTTGGGTATTTAAACGGCTGTTATAAACATCTTTATACACATATCATTACAATCAAGTGTTTTAATTTTTATAGGATTAAAAAATAAAGTGTGATTGGAATGTTAATAAATTAATAGACATTGTAACATAACTTTTTGAAAAGTTTTAGCAATTTATATTCCTACCTGCAGTATTAGCAAATACTCATTTTGTTGTACCGTTGCCCAGGGATAATATTTTAAATATTTAACAACAAGCAAGGCAAAAACATTCAAGAACATTCAGGTGACATGCATTAACCTTCTATCTACTGCATATTGAAGTTGGAAGGGTCTGACCAGTCAGAGAAGTGGGGGATAGAGTTCTAGGAGAGGAAGGGAGCTCAAGGTAGCAAATACTTATGAACTGAAATACTAATATTACAAGGGTCATATTGAACTTATCAGATAAATATCAGTCCTGCCATTGCTAGGACTGGGTATTACCAGAAATTTTTTAAAAATTGCAGAATTAATGACAGAAAATAATATCTCATTGATATGTTTAATTTATGTTTCCTTAAGTTTTAGTTTAGAAGAACAACTTTTGGATGTCAATTTACGTTTGTTTACCTATTACTTTTTAAAATTTTTGTCTGCTTTTATTTGTGCCATATACCTTTTTATTATCAATTTGAAGGAGCTATTTGTATGTTAGTGATATTATCTCGAATGTTTACAATTACATATTCTCTGGGTCTATTCTTCATCTTTATATTTAAGTTAACTTCAGCTGTACAAAAGCCTTAATATTAATATAAAAATATTCTTTTAATCTAAATGCCATTACATTTATGTTTATTTAATACATTTATAGCTTTTTGGGGTTTTTTTTCTACCTAAGTCCTGTAATTTTTTTGCTATATTTTTCTTAGGAACTGTATAGTTCTTCAGTCTTTGTGATTTTCCCCCATTTTCATTTCCAACTGGTTGTCGATATAAGAAAAGCACTTTTTTGTATATTTGTTTTATACATTCATCTAACCAAATTGTTTTGGTACTTCTAATAGTATTTAACAGTATATCTCGTTTTTTTCAGTTGTTGTTATATGATGCAATCATAAAATAAAAATTTTTCTCTTCATTACTTATGTCATATATTGTATTTTCTTGACTTACTACATTAGTCTCTAAAATAATGTTAAATAATAAAAATGAAAGCATGCATACGTGCCTTGTTCCAAATTTTAGCATCAATGACTTGACTTCTTTATGAATAATTGATTTTATTGGATTATGTTAAACATAAGTTTTTTGTTTGTTTCTATCATATTTAATTTTTTAAGGCATTTGATACTTATATCTTGACATATTTTTTCATTTCTGAAAAAAAGCATCTTTAAGTTCTCCTACCTCCTTGACTGCTTTTTCTCAGTTTATATGAATTGCTCCTCCTCCTTTTTCTGAATTTAAAACCTTGGTCACCCTCAGAACCAACACTTGGTTTTCTCATCTTACACTCACACTCTTTTTCTGAGAAGCCAGCTTTTCATTACCTGTGGCTTCAACTAACATTTACACGCCACTTATTATAGACTGAATGTTTGGGTCCCTTTCCCCCACAAATTTAAATGTGGAAATCCCAATCCCTGATATGATGGTATTTGGAGATCGGGCCTTTTGGAGGCGATTAGGTCATGAGAGAAGAGCCCTCATGAATGGAATTAGTGCCTTATATGAAGAGCCAAGGGAACTTGCTTCCTCCTCTCTCTGCTCTGAAAACCAGGAAAAGGCTTCTCACTTGACACCAAATCTGCTGGAACCATGCTCTTGGACTTCCCAGCCTCCAGGACTGTGAGAAACAAATGTTCATCCTTTAAGCCACCCAGTCTACTGTAATTTGTTACAGCAGCCTGGGAAGACGAAGACACCAGTAGTTTCCATAGCTACAAACCTGGCTTTAAGCACTCCTTCTCACCTCCAGATTTTTTTTTTAATTGAAGTATAATTTATTTGCAATGTGGTGTTAGTTTCTGGTGTACAGCAAAGTGATTCAGTTATACATACACTATATATATATAACATATATATATATGCACATATATATTCTTTTTCATTATGGTTTATTACAGGATATTGGATATAGTTCCCTGTGCTATACAGTAGGAACTTGTTGTTTATCTATTTTAAATATAGTAGTTTATATCTGCTAATTCCAAACTCCTAATTTATCCCTCCCCCACTTCCTTTCACCTTTGATAAACATGAGCTTGTTTTCGATGTCCTTGAGTCTGTTTCTGTTTCATAAATAAGTTCATTGGTGTCATATTTTAGATTCCACATATAAGTGATATCATATGGTGTTTTTCTTTCTCTTTCTGACTTACTTCACTTAGTATGATAATCTCCAGGTCAGTCCATACTGCTGCAAGTGGCAATATTTCATTCTTTTTTATGGTTGTGTAGTATTCCATTGTGTACACATACAACATCTTCTTTATCCATTCATCTGTCAATGGACATTTAGGTTGCTTCCATGTCTTGGCTATTGTAAACAGTGCTGTTATGAACATTGGGGTGCATGTATCCTTTTGAATTACAGTTTTCTGTGAATATATACCCAGGAGTGGGATTGCTGGATCTTATGGCAACTCTATTTTTAGTTTTTTAAGGAACCTCCATACTGTTTTCCATAGTGGCTGTACCAATTTACATTCCCACCAACAGTGTAGGAAGGTTCCCTTTTCTCCACATTTATTGTTTGTGGACTTTTTAATGATGGCCATTCTGACAGATGTGAGGTGGTACCTCACTGTAGTTTTGATTTGCCTTTCTCTAGTACTTAGCAATGTTGAGCATCTTTTCATGTGCCTATTGGCCATCTGTATGTATTCCTTGGAAAAATGTCTATTTAGGTCTTCTGCCCATTTTTTGACTGGGTTGTTTGGTTTTTTTTTGTTATTGAGTTGTATGAGTTGTTTGTATATTTTGGAAGTTAAACCCTTTTTGGTCACATCATTTGCAAATATTTTCTCCCAGTCCCTAGGTCATCTTTTTGTTTTGTTTATGGTTTCCTTTGCTGTGTGAAAGTTTATAAGTTTGATTAGGTTCCATTTGTTTATTTTTGCTTTTATTTCTATTGCCTTGGGAGACTGACCTAGGAAAACACTGGTATGATTTATGTCAAAGATCACCTCCAGACTTTTATTACCAGATTTTTTACCTGATATCTTAATCTGGATGCCTCACTACTATTCATTCTCAACATTTTTAAATATCATCATACCCTCTTCTTTCTATGTCTCTTAATAGTTAAGGACAGCACCATCTACTAAGTCATTCAATCCGGAGACCTGAAGTCTATGTTCAACTACCTTTCTTACCTGCTCAACTCTAATCAGTTATAACATCCTGTCAACTCTACTTAAAAATAACTCTCAAACTCTTCTCCCTCTTTCCATCCATGACACAACCATTTTATTCTGTTCTCGTGGCTAGACCTTCTAGTATTATTCAACTTCATTCTTAGAACTGTTCCCAAAGTTTTGTTAAAACACAAAACTGTTTTCTTCCCCTGTTTAAAAATCTCTAATAGCTCTTATAAACATTCAGAATAAAATGTAAATTTTAAACATTGTACACAATGCCTTTCATATTCTGGAACCAAACACTCCTCTTAAGCTTGTCTTGTGCCCCTGGCTGCCATCTCTCACTACAAGGCATTGCTCGCTGCCTGTGGTTTCAAGATTTCTCAAATATACACTCGATATTTTTCATCTCTGTGCTTTCTCTCTGCTCAGCCTGCTCTGTACAGCCATGGCCTTTCCCCACACCTCTATGCTTCAAATCCTGTCTCAGAAACACAGCCATCTCTAGACGCCTGTTCCACTCTGCTCTCACAGCACGGTCTGTTCTTCTCACCGCACGTGGGAACTCCTGAGGGGCAGGCTTGTTAATTTACAGCTTTGTATCAACAGCACAGCACTCAGTATGGCAGGACTTTAATAATATTTGTGAGTGGAAGGAGGGAACAAAGGAAGGAAGGAAGGAAGGAAGGAAGGAAGACTTACTAAAGATTTTATTTGAATTGACATATTTTAGAACCAACTAGTCCTTAAAACAGAGCTAAATCAATAAAAAAAAAAGTTGAGGTGATTAAGAAGGATACACTAAACAAAGCTGATTTTTAATATACAAAAATTGTAGGGCAGAATTGAGTAACTGAGAGAAAAAAATGAATAATTATGCCGTATGTCAGCAAACTTATCTGCCGTGAAAAGTGGTTTAGAGAGCAAAAACAAAAAATAAATGAAAAAGCTGAAGGAAAACATGAAAAATGAGCTCAGTGCTTTATGCTTTGTAAACACTTTATTGCATTTAAAGTATAAAACAAAACATAAAGAACAGATACCCTGTACAAGTGAATTTTGGTAAAGAGCAAATGATTAATTTTCTCATATAGTTCTATAGTACTTATTGCAATACCACCTTGTACTTTAAGACATGTTTTAAATTTAACAAGGGTTAATACATGCTATTCGTTTGTCATATGTCAGGATATGTATATATTTACAATATCACGTTTTAATTATTGCTAAGATAACTAAGCATAGATGACAGTAGTAATTTACATGAATGTAGCTGGGTCACTCCCATGGCTTGAGTCACCATCTGTTGGTTTATAGCTCCTAAACGTGTATCTTCAGTCTCTTAACCCACATGGACTGAGTCTAGGCATGCTCCAGACAAGAGAGCAGGAGAACATAACAAAGTCAGCTCAGATTGCTGTAGTGACATGCTTGAAATTCCACCAGATCTACGTATTTTCTCTAAGTTTTCAGTGAAAGGCAGAAAACAGGCCTTGAGTATCAGAGAGCTCATTTCTATAAGACTCACAGCCAGCCACAGCAAACAGCCATAGTTAACGAACCCTGATTGACAGGCATGGCCTAGGACATGGACTGTGGGAGCGATCGCCAGGTTCAAGTCCTACTTGTCACTAACTTGTTATAAGATGGGCAAATGACTTTATCTTTCTATTACTTGGTTTTATCATTCATAAAAAGGAGATAATAATATCTACCTCATAAGGCTACCCTTGTGAGGATTAAACATAAAGGTCTTAGAAATACACTAAGCATTATGTAAGTATTAGCTATTATGGAAATTATTATTTAAGGAAGTAGGATGCGTGTCAACATAAAAAAATAAGGCAGGAAATTTGAAATTTTAAAAACAAAAATGGCTTGCTATTTAATTATAATACTGCGCCACTTATGTTCATTACAGGGGTGGCATCTTGTGGCACTCCACCCTACATTTGCAGTGAGAAATGATGGTTACATTAGAACTAAAGTACTTAACGTGCACTCCATTATATGCATGCAACTTTCCCTTTAGTTTCAAGCTTTGTTAGTCTGTAAAACACTTTTTTTTGTGACTATTTTATAATGTTACAATAAATTCTTCTCCAAACTTTCAACTAAAATTTCAAATGAAAAAGGATAACTAACTGAGAGAAAATTTAGAAAATAATGACTAAAGGATATTTAAATTACCTGAGTAAACTTGTAGCTTTGGGGCTTATTACATTTTCTTTCTTTCTTCCTGAAATCTAAGTGTCTCCTGACTGTAAGAAAGCTGTCCATTTAACCCCCTCTGCCTAAACAATGGAACTTGCACGGTTATTTTCCTGTTGTTCAAAAGGTACATCTTTGTAATTATGTATACGTACACACATGTGCACATGTGTGCACACGCACACACACACGCAGAGTCATTCTTGATGTTTTGTGCAAAGCAGGGTAACTGATGAGTTTCTAATACTGAATTTCTCTCTTTATTGAAACAATGGTTTATTACATCATAAATATGCTCAATAAAACCTGAAAAAAGTAGGTAATGGTTGAATATCTAATTCTGTGGGAAAGAACTCAGAAGGAATCTCAAGAAGGAAGATTAACAACTTTAAAGACAATGTAAAATTTCAAAAAAAATAATTGCTTGGCTTGCTACAAATCAATAGTAGGAGTTGTCAACCTGACATTCAGTTATAAGGATGGGGAGTGACTGGAGACCCCTGAGATTTGGTCCTATAAGCTGCAGTCAAACGGAAGAGTTACATTGCATGAGATGGGAAAGGGCTTTTTTCATTAGATAAGAATAATTCATCAGACTTGCAAAGAATTTTCACTTCCATTCTCCCATTTGGATTTCAAGTCAACAATGTGAAGTAGTTAGGGCAGATCCCCTTTTACTACTTTTATAGCCAAAGGACTGAGACCAGAGAGAGGCATGACCTGTCTGCTGTCCCATGACCGGTCAGCTCTAATGCCAGGTCCCGGGGGGGCTAGACCCTGACTTATCTAGTGTTTCATCCAAGTCCCATGCAAAATCTCATGGCAATCACCATCATTAACATTATTTTACCATACTAGGAACTGTGTGTGTTCTAGATTTTTGTTCTCTGTAAATGTTACAGGCTTAAAAGTAAGTTTATCCATTTTAGAGTAGAGGACGCTTCCTAGGAATATTCCTTTATCCTGAGGCCACAGCTTCTTTGTGAGTACTATATGGTAGATAAAACATAAAAGAATTTGATCTCTAAAAGCTACCATTTGTTTATAAACAGTTGGGTTTCCTAAATGCCATAATAAACATTTAAATTTAAAAAAAATCAGCATAGCAGCTATTATGAGTTCAGGATTCTCATATATCAGAGCACATTGTTTTCCATTATAAAGTGTTAGGTATAGAAGACCCGTCAAACTGCACCAAATATTGAGTAGACAGTTCTTCAGCTTGCTGTGTGATCACTCTCTAGAATCTCAAGAAGGTATAGTAGGCCTGAGATAGCCAGGTCAGCAGCTGAGTTATGAGATCTCCTCATCTTTCAATCTGAAGGAAGTTCATACTTCAGTGGATGCTGCCCAGGGGGAATCAGAGGGTGAGGGTGACTCGATGGATAAGTCCAATTTTCTGCAAGTTCAGGGGATGAACTGAAATGATCTCTTTAGTTCATGATTTATAACAGAGATAAAGCTGGGTCAATGCAGTTGCAAGGATATATAATTCCATACTGATATTAACAGAGAGGGCAGAGTTTACTTAGATCATAGTGGACTAAGAAGGATATGATCATGATAAATAGCCAACTGAGTGAAGTAAACATCAGAAAAAAAATGTGGAGCAGACTGGACTGGACGGCTGAGGTAGGCAATCTTTTAAGACCTCATTCGTGCACAAGTCAGGTGGTAAAGGAATAAATGGCCTTAAGAAGCTTTACTCCTCAACCGATCTATAGGAAGCTGAGACATATATTATTTTATAACGAATCACTGCAGAAGTAGAAATGATCTCAAAGATCACCTAATCCAATCTTTTCATCTTATAAATGAGGAAGGCTGAATCTTGAGAATTTGAGACTCACCGAAGTCTTAAAATCTGTGATAGGCAGATTCCTGGTCCAGAATTCTGCCTTTTGTCATTCTGACCTGTCCCCACATAGGAGTCAGAGCCCTCATGACCACACGTGGCCACAGAGCGAGAGGAATACAGATGTGTCCCTTAAGAAAACTGTGAGTCCGGGCTTCCCTGGTGGCGCAGTGGTTGAGAGCTCGCCTGCTGATGCAGGGGACACAGGTTCATGCCCCGGCCCGGGAAGGTCCCGCATGCCACAGAACGGCTGGGCCCATGAGCCATGGCCGCTGAGCCTGTGCGTCTGGAGCCTGTGCTCCGCAACGGGAGAGGCAACAACAATGAGAGGCCCACGTACCGCAAAAAAAAAAAAAAAAAGAAAAAAAAGAAAACTGTGAGTCCTCTGGTTACAGTATAGACAAGACACAGAGAGGGAAAGAGAAAAGGCAGCACAAATACAGGGCAGCTCCCTTTTACAGGGGCTTCAGAGATGCAGGAACATTCAGGGAAATGTAGGAGCTTCTCCCTGGACCTAATGACAGCTGGGCACAGCAGGGTTTGATAACAGAAACACATGTAACCCACCCCCACAAGCCCTAGTGATATTGGTATGGAAAAGAATGATTGTTTGTGGTTTTGGTAATATTAAAAACTTTATCCAGTAAGATTTTACTTTGGAAACAGGTTGTGTTTTTTCTGACCAATATTTTCTAGTAAAATATTGACGCAGTTTATGTGCACCTCGAGATCCAGGGTACAATTCTGGAGGAAGATGCACAGCTACCATGAATCTCCAATCTCAAGAAAGGTGATTGCAAAGAAATTTGAGGCTGCCACAGTTTAGTGGTTTCTCTTGTATGTTGTGTATAAATTGTTTGTGTTTCAACATTGCTTTCCTCCCTAGGCATTTGGGAAGCTCTGTAAATGCTCAATTACAGATCTTAATAATACTGCTGTGGTTGTGAGAGGAGGGTGCATTGGCTCATTGCTGGTTCTTTATCTACAATGAGTGACTTCATAGGTTATACAGATTGACAATATGGCCCATAATCCATATTTCGTAAAGGGCAGAGCTACAGCCCAGATAGGCAGGATGACATGAGGCTACACAGATCAATATCAGGGCCCTAGACAGAAACTCGTTCCTGTTACTCCTTGTCCACTTCTTTATTTACCCACCTTTCCTCTCTAAAACTCATGTCAAATGCAACTTGCAAATAAAAGCCTTCACCGAGAATGCTCTGTGACAGTGAAGAAATTTCAGTCTTTACAACCTGAATTTGGGTTAAGGAAACTGTCAATACAAAGTGAAACTGCAGAATGGTTGTGGAGACTAGATCAAAACTATCAGTTTTCATAATCAAGTAAGAATGATATCCACATCTTTACCCAAACTTGTTTTTCAATATGGGGATATTAAAAATGGGATGTATTTACAAAACCCACAGCCTCTGAAACAATCATTGAATTAGAGCACCAGGATACCCTCTGGTTGATTACTTCAGTGAAGAACATATGGTTTAGGTGACAGGGCAATGCCAGTATTAAATTTTGTTTTATGTTGTAATATTTACCTGTTTGTGGTCTGAATTGTGATGAGAGGCATTTCATTCCTTTGACTTACAATGTTCAGAACAAGGATTAATGATAGATAACTTATTTAACTCTCTCAACAACTTTCAATAGATAAAGGGCTGTGAAAAGATACTACTGGATGCTCCACGATTGCTTACAAAATTGTCCTGAACAGACAACTAATGAGAAGCATTTTCTTAATCTGATATCCATTTGGCATGATCCTCCTTGGATGAGGATGTGGCTAGGGGTGAAAATAAGTGGAGGAAGAAATGAGTTTTGAAACAGTATAAACATTATTGCACTGGCTACGTGGATAAACAGCTCTTTTCTTCACCGGTAGCTGAGATTCTTGCCAAACGAGACAATACGGACGAGATGAGCCATTGTAGGTTCCATACAGCCAGGCTACTGCAAGATAACCTGCTCTGCAGAACCTTAACTGTATACCCCAAACGTAGCTCTGAAATACCAATGGGTTCTTCCCCGATACTCTATGCAAACTGTGCTCACTTATTCTCTCATTTATTCCTTAGTCACATGTGGTGTTTTGAGGCACTTTGGGGGCAGGTGGCACCTGCACAAACTGGAGGATATCTGCAAAACAGCTGAAGATCTCAGAGTTGGAAGAGTACCTGGTGATAATCTGCTCTCACTTCTTTTCTTTCACATGAGAAAACTGTGGCACACCTCACTGAAAATCTAACTCACGTGAGAAGGCTGCATGCAGAGTCTAAAAATCCAGTTTAAGTGGTCATTGTTAAACCTCACATCCAACCAATTTTATGTAAATACATTAGGCTCATAAATCTCTAGTATACCTGGCTTACTGGCACTGTTCACCTGACCGTTCACTCATTAATTCAATAATGCTGTGTGCAAACACAGTACAGCACAGGCATGCTGCCTGCCCTCAGAGAGCTTGCTTTCTCTTAGGGAGACATACAACAAACAGGCAGACAAATAATTGCAACTTGTGATAAGTGCTCTAAAGCAGACACTTTTTGCTTAATTCACAGCATTTACCATAATAAATTTCAACTGAGGTTATAAAATGGGGAGGGAGATGGCAACAACTAACTGCAACTAAGAGGGCTGACAAAGACCTCTTCCTTTTGGAGGGGGAACATTTAAGTTGCGATCTAAACAATGGGAAAGAGCCAGCCCTTTCATGCAGAGGGAGGGGCATCGTAGAGGCACCCAGGGCTTCATGTAGGACACAGCTAAGAGCTCTCAAGGACTGAAAGCCAAAGTGGATAGAACTTGGAGAGTGAGAGGCAGGCAGGGTCCAGGTAAGAGTTTGGTTTTTTAAATAAGTATGATGAAAAGTCATTGCAGTGGAGTGACATGGTCTGATCGACATTTTAAGCTCACTTTTGTGTTTTGGCGATGGGGGCAGGGTGGCAAGAGAGAAGATGGAGTGACAAGTAGGGGTCAGTTGCAGGGTTCAAGACAAGAGATGACAGTGGCAATGGAAATGGAGGGCAGTGGTTGGATTTGAGATACATTTGGGAGACAGAAAACACCATCACTTACTAATGGCTTGAGGGTAAGGGGAAAAGAAGGAACCAAGGGGACTCCTGGTTTTCTATCGTGAGTACCTGACCAGCATCAGTAACAAACAGCTTTACTTTGAAGTTTACAAGATGAAAATATAACAAATATTATTTGAGTGAATAAAATTAGTTACTGTACTTTTATTAGTGTCTAACTTAAAACTGGGGAATAAGGATGATATAGGTGAGTAAGACTCTGGCCCATTTATTTCTTTCTAAGCTTTTTATTTATACTAACCTGGACTTCTGGCTCTCCTTTCTTTGAATATTATATACCTGTATTCTAGTACTTGATTGAAAGTGGGGTGACGATGTTTTTCCCACCTACTTGGTTCCTTCATTTACTAGAGTTCTGTCACATTGGAACATCAATAATTGGACATGTCTAAGAAAGCTGGAAGATAACTCATAAAAAGGTATCATTCTGACTGCTTTCACAGTAAAACATGTGCCTTTCAAAAGAAAGTGCTATTTTGTTCTTGCTTTGAATTTCCTGGAAGAACTGCACAATCTAACTACAAACATCTTATTAATCCTCATGATATTTCAGTGAAGGAGAAAGGTGCAGGTTTCTTTTGTTTTGACAATATTCTTGATGAGGTCAATTGTATAACAACATCATTATAATTTCATAAAATAAACTTCAGGCTAATGTATATGTGGGTATATTTAATTTTGGACAGTCTGTGCTGTCCAATGAAGGTGAACCACATACTTAGATAATCCCAAACAGTGCTAGATCCCTCAATTTATTTGGCTTTCTAACAAAGAGAAAGAGGAAAACACTCTGAGAAGCACAGAAGGAGACACACAAGCCATAGACATTCTTCTGCCTACTTAGTTATGATGGTCTGAGTTCCAACCTGACAGAGGAAGAGAGAGGTGCTGTGTATGTCACCATATAAATAATCCACAGATTAGTGTTAGTTAAATAAAAATATCATTTAGAAATATTTATAATATTCCATGTTTAAGAGTAAGAAATATAGAATATTTTAAATGTAAATAGTGATTTATTTTGCAAAGTATGCATTCATATTCTATTCCAATTTTAATTTATGATTGGTTTTATCTGATAGACTCATTATTGAAGAAAATTTTTGTATTGCTAAGAAAAGTAGTTTACATTTTAGAATTTTAAAAAGATAATTAGAAAAAAATAAAGTTTGCCAGCATTCTCCAGAAATACATTGGTTAGAAGCCTAAATGTAATTGAAATGTGAAGACCACATAGTGGATGAGACATAAGTTTCATATCTATAAAACTAAGCTATGAAATTAGGTAGACAACCTAGAGAACAGTTTAACTTTCAATAACACACTTTCAGATTTCAATAGAAAATACTAGAGCAAGAGTTCAGAAGTCAGATGTGTCACCGATTATATACATTTGATACCTGCAAAGGGTGGCGGTGGTTTGTTTTTTTCAGATTTAGTAATAGAACCGCTACCAGATGTATTCTAGCAAAATATCCGTTTCTTCATTTCAAATCCCAAATAACAAGCATCTGTTCTTAATGCAAGCATTCATTTCTATAATAAAACACATCCTGTGCCACTTATGAGCATTTTCCAGTTTGAAACACTTAGTATAATAAAATGTGTAGTGGGAGGAAAAAAGAGAAACCACAAAGAGTGTCAAGTATAGGTGCAATAATTATAGAAGCTAGATTTAAGTTGCCCAGAAGCTAGTTTTAGATATATGTATTTGTATATCTAATCACTGTGTAATTCCCATGCAATTTGGATATAAATACACAAATTCCCATCCCTATGAGCCAGAAAGAACCTATACTCCAATGGAGTATCATTTGAAATTTAATTTGTTACTCTTCTTCCTAACAAAAGCAATTCACAAAACCTTATGAGAGACCATAAAGCAACAAAACATTTAAAAATATGTCATTCCCTCAGTTAAAATATGTATCGAACACTGCAGATTTATTGAGCAGCTACTATGTGTAAGCATTTAGAATACAATAATCAACAAAACAGAGATGAAAGACCAATGGGGAAGTGGACATCACAAAAATCATCATGAATAATCTACTGATTGATTACAAGTAAGCGAAATGCCTCCAAAAGAAGACGACAGGTACCACTGGGAATACAAGGTAGAAGGGAACCTACTTGGGGGTCACATAAGGCCTTCCTGAATAAGGGATGTCTTAGGAAATAAGATTATTTACTTGTTTGTAGATTTTTACTTTTTTGTATAATATCTCCTAATAAATTCCTTTCCACGGTGTCCAAGAGTATTTATTCATCCAACAAATACTGAACACCTGCTTAGCCAGACCATATCCTTCCCTGAAACTCTCTGCAAATCCCCAAGCCTAGATCAACACAACCTTCAACTTGCTTTGCTCCTTAACCCAGGCAGCAGGGGAAACAGTGCAAATCTGCCTATCAGAGATACACGACTCTTCTCTTAGGTGATTCGGACGCTTTTCCTCTCCCATCCCAAACTTTCCCTACAACCTCACACCCACCAGTCCATTTTGCCTCCTTATTTTCAGGAGATGCCTTTGCTTTCTACTTCAGAAGGAGATAAAAAGAAGAGGCCAGTGAGTATAAATCCCTTCTCTTCTTTCTACCAAACCTACAAATTTATTTGAAGCTAGACCTGTTTTGGCATCTGTGAACTCCACCCCCTAACCATCACTGTAACCCACTCCTTGCTCTCTTTTCCCTCACCAGCACCTTGGAACAGGCGTTCCTCACCTCTGACCTGAAGACTTAAAAAACTCATTTTCTGTTCTCTCTCCATCAGTCTTTCCCATTCATCTTCTATGACACTATCAGGGAGATATTTCTCAGTGCAGTTATGCTCATATCATGCCCATGCTTTCACAATCTTTCTGGGCTCCCCAGAGGGATAATATCTAATCATTGATGTGACCATTTGTTTCTATACCTGCTCTCCACCCTACCCCACCCCAGCTGTGAGTCCTTGAGCACTTCCATCTTCACCTCCAGCCCCACTGCACACACTTCCAAATCACAACTCAGTGGTTCCCCTGTCCTACCACACTCTCTATAGAGGGAGGCAACAAGAGGTAAATAATCACAGGACCAAGTGAGGTATTCAAATTCAGAAGTATTCAAAGCACCTGGAGAATTTCACAGAGGGAAACTCCTTGTGAAAGTGTCACCTCCTGAGACACCAAATCCTGCCATTTTTTGATGACTAAACCCATAATTCTGAACCCTTGTTCACCTGGTGGGTCACTTCCTAATCTTAGCTCAAGATCTTGCTTCAAAAACTGTCTTCTTTTCCCTCATTCCTTACTGCATATGGTAAAGTTACTTTTCTACATTTGACATTGGCCATGATTTCTCCCTTCCAAGAGCTCAGTTTTGACCTCCCAATGCATTCAAGTCCAAGTTAAATGCTCCATGCTTTGAAGTCCTCAGGTGTCCAGAAAACATGCTGATTACTCCAAGTCCATGCCTCCAAACTTCACTAGCCACACACTACTCCAGAATGCCCCCCTCAGAACTTTAGATCTTCCCTTTAGAGGTTCCTAAAGGCACATCTTTCAGTGAAATTGCCAATGATTAACAAAACGGAGGCCTGCGTGATAGCATTAATTTAATATTTTTGTGATTATTACTTTACATAAAAACAGTAAAAGTAATCAGAGTTTCCTGTGTGCTGAACATTTTGCTAAGCATTATCTCATTTTACCTTCAGAGAAATTCATTTGTTTTATAGATAAGAAAACTGAGCTTTAATGAGATTAAGTAATTTGCCCAAAGTTATTTACCTTGTAAATGGCAGAGCTGAGATGTGAAATCAGGCCTGATTCTACAGCCCAGGATTTTAACCACTGTAATACATTATCTCTCCTATTTTCACTATCTTGTGTTCCAAAATTACTAGTCTTCTAGTAGATTACTGTTGTGTTTATCTATTTGTTTTCCAACAATTCATTAAATAAATATTTATTGAGTTCCAGCTCCTCCTGGCAAGATATATCTCTAGTCTCTATGGGTTGACAAAGATGTGGAATACAAGAGTTTTTTCCCACAGGGAATTACTATCTAGTTTGAAACAATGTTATAAAAGTGACTGTGTATGTAGTTTCAACTCATGATATAACTGACATATTACAACTGCAATGAAATATAGTAGGAACATAAAAATGCTGAAGATATGCAGGCCTGGATAGAGTTCTCTAATATGGAAAACACTCTTGAGACTGCTGAATTTCAAGGTCAGTAAAAATTGTTCAAGGTGCGTAAGAGCATGTATGTATATATACATAGTTATCTATAAATATAGATACCTATATATACACAAATATACTTATGCACATATATTTAAATGTTAATTCTTGTTGTAAATTCTATGTCACTATGTTCATATTATTTTGAGCTGAAAATTCCACACAATATATTTGTGATCCACAAGAGTTTTATTGGCACCTTACAATTTTAACACCGCAGAACAAGAGATTAGAAATTCCACACTTTGATATTTGCACACCCAAGACATGAACATCTTTTAATAACTGATATAATCACCTCTCAGAGAATCTTTTGTTACACAGAATTAGTCATTAAGAACTACATTCCCTAAACAAATGTGATCTTTCATACTTTGAATTCCCCCACCTGTCTTCACCTGCCAAAACAAGTATCTTGGTGGTTTTTATAAGCAGCTCATTATAGAAAATCTGCCTTTCTTTCTGTAACTATATTTTGCCTCAATCTGACTTTTATCCAATGCTTCCCTAGACATCTTCATTTTATTGTAGCAAACTGGTATCATTTAAGCTAATAAAGCTCTATAAACAGAATGCTAGCCCTCAGAGGGACTCCTGAGGTCTTCTAATCACGGTGCCCTAATTGTGAGATGAGAAGTCATATTCACTCTGAGCACGGGCATGGTCATGGCGAGGAACTCTGTTCAGGTGTGCCATCCACCTTGTCCCCAGGGACTGTCCTTTGCCTCCCCACTCCCATTTCCAACACACATATTTAGCATTCGGTGCAAGCACGTTAGCCACACCTTCAGAGGAAAGAGTGGTGTCAATAACTTCCTCAGAAAAACAAACTCACTCATCCCTTCCCCTTAAAACATTTATTCAATGCTCATTCATGTTAGCCACTGCAGGTAAAAGCATGCCTCTGCTTTTACAACCTCAGTAAGATATGGCCTCTGCCTTCGATGAGGCTTAGAGCCTGCTAAGGGGAACTGGGCGTGGAGATGGATAAAAATCACTAACATGCTGCAGATGTTGGAGAGAGGGGCCCGGGTCAAGGTGGGGTCCACAGGAAACAGATTGTTAAACCCTGTAGGACCAGGAAAGGGTTCATAGAGCCCGGGCCTTGGCAGAAGAATAGGCAGATGTTCATCACTCAGACGAAAGAAGAAAGGGAATTCAAGGTCGAATAGGAGAGTGAGCAAAGGTGTAGATCATGTTGGTTCAGGAATGGCAAACCATGTAAGTTTGGCGCACTAAACGGGTGCTCAGGAAACGCAGTGGGAGCAAAGACTGAGAGTTAGGTAGGGGCAAGCGCAGAGAGCCTGGCAGGCTCCACAGAGGAACCTGGGCCTTGACTTGTAAGAAGGGGAGAGTCACTAGAGCATCTTAAGTAGGGAATATGCAGTCGGGCTCTCACCTCAGATGGATCATTCCAGTTCAGGGGCAGGTCTGATTGGAGAGCTAGTGGATTGAGATGGGGATGGTGAAGGAGCCTCCAGGCTTGGGTGGCAAGGCAGAGCAGGGCTATCAACCCAAATGGGGAAATGAGAATAAGATTAGATATGGAGTGGGGTATGGTGGAATCAGGAGTAGTGAAGAAGACAGGATGAGGAATTTGGTGCCAGAGGAGTTGAGTTCAAGTTGCCCATGCAACCACTAGACTAAAAAGGCCAGGATGCAGGAAAATAAAAGGATCTGTAGCTCTGGCAGAAACACACATTTGTTAGTCACGAATACAACCATGATAGTAGAAACCCTAGGCTGTGTTTAATCATGAGGTCAACCTCACTTGCAGTCACGCTGTGGCACCCTTAGGGTGGGGCTGGGTACTTTGCAATCGCTCGTGAGACAATCAGGATCTGGGGGAATCTCATTCTTCCTTCAGAAAGTTTACTTAACAACCTGAACAGTCAACATGCTACCGGCAAGCCCTGAGACTGTGAACATGACAGGGATGACCTGTCCTGAGAAGCTCATGAGCAGCTTTCACACTGTCCATGGATGGAAACACTGCAGCTTCCTTCTTCTCTCATTTGTGTACATCTATGTACCATGTTGTGAATAAACTCATAGGTATATGAGTGACAGCAAAAATTCAAACAGCAGGGCTTCCCTGGTGGCGCAGTGGTTGAGAGTCCTGCCAACGCAGGGGACACGGGTTCGTGCCCCGGTCTGGGAAGATCCCACATGCTGCAGAGTGGCTGGGCCCGTGAGCCATGGCCGCTGAGCCTGTGCATCCGGAGCCTGTGCTCCGCAACAGGAGAGGCCACAACAGTGAGAGGCCCGCGTACCGAACAAAAAAAAAAAAAAAAAATTCAAACAGCAAGGGAAGTATGCAATCCAAAAAGTTATTCTATCTCCCTAGGCCATAGGAATTGATTCAGGTATGGGCACATGGCCTAAACCAGGCTAATGTGCTGCATGCTAAATTTTGGCTTTAACTGCTGGGAAAGAGAAATCATCCTCCTAATGGGGTTGCTAAGCAGCCTGAGAATGAAGCCAACACCAAGGAAAATACCTGAGCAATGGAAAAAGAGACTGAGTATTCATGGTACTGTTTGTCTCTGGATCCAGCTGTGCCAGAAGCAATGTCATCCCTGCACTTTTTAGTTATGCTAGCCAATAAATTGTTTTTTCTTATTTAAAGCAATTTGAGTTAGGAGTCTGCCACTAGTGACCAAAATCGTCCCGAAAAACTAAGAAGGATACTGTGTTCTCTAAACCTAACCCTTGGGATCACATACAAGGTTAAGATAAATTCAGTTATGAAGTCTGACATATGCAGACAGGGCCAAGCTTTAAAGCCTACCTGACCCCCCACAGAGTAGGTGCCTGGTGGCTGATTCATGCCAGCCCCCGGCTCTCCAGCTGCACTCACAGAAATTATTCCTGAACTGCTCACTTCCTTCCCTCACTAGCTCTCATGTCCTGACTGTATCATTTTGTTTTCAACTTCTTAAGCTGAGGACTGAACTCCCATTTTTGGCCCAACTCTTTGGATTTGACAATTGCATTTGGCTGGCTGTGCTCTCTGGTTTTCTCAACTCCTGAACTATCCTCACTCTAGTCAGCCCCAGCTGTGACCTTCAGAAGCAAACGTTAGTACCTGCCCACCTGGCAGAGGTGAGTGCCTGCAGAGCCTGGTGGGATACCCTGTGGACACAGAAGGCCAGAAACCAGATAGCAAAATTCAGTTGTTGAATCCACTAACAGAGCTGAAGCATTAGAAACCTGGGGGAAATTAGAACTCTGCAGAGAACAAAAGCAAGTAGAGTTGAAGTGACTAGGTTCTGGGTGATAGCCACAAACAGAACTGAAATGTTCCTGGATTTTTTTTTTTTTAACAAGTTCCCACTACTCTTTATTTATTTATTTATTTATTTTAGGAGGGTTTTTTTTTTTTTTACGTCTTTATTGGAGTATAATTGCTTTACAACGGTGTGTTAGTTTCTGCTTTATAACAAAGTGAATCCGTTATACATATACATATGTTCCCATATCTCCTCCCTCTTGCGTCTCCCTCCCTCCCACCCTCCCTATCCCACCCATCCAGGTGGTCACAAAGCACCGAGCTGATCTCCCTGTACTATGCGGCTATGTTCCTGGATTTTATTGGGCACTTGTTCCTGGTATGCAGGTGGATCAGTATAAAGGTACAGGGTAAGTTACAAACACAAGAAACTGTGAGTTTGTACAGTTATGGCCAGTTGCATACATACTGAGTGCTCCATTTCATTATACCGTTGGAACAGCCAGAGAAGTCCAGGACCCCAGCACATCTCACCACCTGCTCCCTTCCCACCCTGGTCCATCCACTCTCTCCTGTGTTAACATGTCCGCCTCCTAACTAGCATCCCTGTTGCTACACTTATTCCCTTACAATCTCTTCTCAACACAGCAGCAGAAGGCTCTCCCTAAAACATGAGTCAGATTGCATTATTCCTCCACGCAAACCCTCCATTATCTCCTCCCCTTATCATTCAGTCTTTACAATGGCCTGCAAGGCCCAAAGGATCTGGCCCTGTGACCTTGCTGACCACACCTGCCATTTTGCCCCTCACTGACTCCCCACCAGGGACACCACCAGGGACACTGGCCTCCATCCTCTTCATGGATTTACCAGACCCCCTCTCTGTGCTCAAATGTTACCTTCTCAGTGGCATGGCCCCTGTTCACTCTAGTTTTGTTAGGCCTGCCCCCCAGCTCCAGCCCTGAACTCCTCAGCCCCCTTCTCTGGTTGACCTTTTGGCAATTATCACCTTCCAACACACTCCATAAAATCCTTATGCATTTCATGTACCGTCAGCCTCCACAGGCCTAAGCTCCACAAACAGAGGACTTCGACTTCTGTTTACTGAAGCAACTCAAGTCAAGACCGTGTCCAACATATTGTAGGAACTCAAATAAATATTTTTCCAGCGAACGTTAAAAACAAAGCAACACGTTTGACCATGGATAAGTAGGGCAGATGCTACAACAAAAAAAGACCACCATGGTTCAGGTCATTCAGAGGACGTACCAAATGCAATGCAGTTGGAGGTAGGAATATATAAACACACATCAGGTGTGCTTGGGAATTTCACAGTTTACATTTTAAGAATTATATATGAGCCATTGTGGGCAACAGTCTGTCATACAAATGAGATATGTTGTAAAAAATCCTAAACTGAGCTATTTTTAAAATGGGTTTTTAAATGAATATTTAAATATTAATATGGGATATGAATATTTGAAATTCATTCTTTTTCAGAAAGTAGAGTTAATCTTGAGACTAGCATACGTTTTAAAACCTTTTGCTAGCTAGATTTGCAAAGCACCACCATCAAAGCTCCAAATAGTCTGTGAACCACACCAGTCTAATTAATGGCTGTTTGTTTTATTAATTTAGTTTCTTTGCTTAAAGTTCTGGAGGATATCTAGGGGACTCATTCAGTTAAAAATCTGGTTATTCTCAGGATTTCAAAGCCTTTCCCTTCTCACTAAAGCATAAATATGTGTTACATCATTAGCAAACATTTTTCAATACCTTTACTAATGAAATTAAAATACCTTCCATTGAAATTCCAAGTAAATTTCATCTTGCCTTTTCTGACACCCAGAGTAATATATGTGGCCTGTTTCTTTAGCAAATGACTGGGGGGTCTACTTCCAGCTTATTTATATTTTCATCTCTGTTTACTGGGATTGTGGCTTGATATATGCCCTTCACAATTAAATGTTACATTTTCCTAACTCAATAGATAAAATGAACTAAAGTTCTTTGCTTCTTGATTTTGAAAGGAAAATCTTTTCAAGTGATCCTCATTCATATGGATGTTGGACAAAAAGATAAGTAAACAAATAAATTAAAATAAGACCCAAGAAAAAATAAACACAATGCCCTTTCACCTTAAGAAATACACATGACGCTAACAGATTGACCCGTTGCAAATGTTGGAACCATGGTTCTGTACAGCCAACGACCAAGTGACTTAATTAAGTGACATTTGTTACTGGGTGATGGAGAAGAGGTTACTGAACCTTTGACAAGTTTTTGTTTTTTCCGGTTTTTACAGTAAATGTGTTGTATTTTAGCTGCACAAATATTCACAGTGGCTTTTGTATGCCACGTAATAGCATAACCAGTATTTATAATATTGTTTTTATGGCCCAAGGAAGGCAGCAAGCCTCTGCCCCCGATCTTCTGTCTGGACTGCCCATGACCAGAAGATGAAGTTGGGGATGTGTGGGCCCTTTCCCTGCACTGGGGTTGCTCCTAATCCAGACACCACTTACTTTTGTGCTCCCACTTCTTGTCAAAACTTGTTCTTTAATAATGTAAACCCATATTAGGAATAAATGATTAATAACAGATTAAAGGGGTTTCCACAAGGGTAGGTTTAGAATATCAACCAGCAGAAACATTTTAAATGTTTGGAACTTGAGAACATCAGTTAAGAGGTAAGAAAGGATGAGTGGGTCTCTCAGGACCTGTATAATATCTCTGAAATCAAATCATAGAGGTTGCCACCTCATTCTTCTTCAAATTTTGTGCCTCAGGCCAGGTGATGGTTGATGATGAAAAGCACAGCTCTTGCAGTAACGCTGAGAAGCCTTTCGAGAATGTCTGTCTTCTGCCCTACCCATACTCGATTACACCTAAAATCAAATGGCTTTACATTTCCAGCAATTATTTCTTGCAGGCACCTCTGGGCCCAGGGCCTCCACCACGGCAAGGTCAGGCTCACCCTCTATCTGGTAACAGGTACTTCTGGATGCCTCTTTCTGACCCCTTGGATTCATGACCTCTGGCCACCCTAACTATCTCCATTTCCCATACCTGCTGCCTCCATCCTTGAGTTTCTGATATCCGGGGCTCCTCTACCCCTCTAGGCCTGCAGTGTTCAGTACTGAGTTTTCCCAGCCTTCCAGTTCCAGTCTATGCCCAAGGAAGCCACCTGCTGCCACTGGAAGGGGGACGGGTGACAAGATGAGATTCTGGTTTGCCTATCCATGGCTCAGTGAGCAGGATGAAATGCCTACATTTACAAGGGAAGAAAGTGGAACTATAAGAGAGTACCTCACAGGGCATATTTTTATATTCTACTATAACTAAAGGTTTTGCTAGAAACCAAGGGACAATAAATTTCAATAATCTTAAGAGTAATAGAGTATTGACTACCTGCAAGATACTATGCTAAGTATTTAACTAGATCAAGTAACTTAATTCCTTTACCTTTCAAGGTGAGGACCATTCTCCCATTTAGCAGATGAGGACACTGAGACTCAAGAAAGGCTAAGCCCAAGGTCACACTGCTAGTGAGGAGCAGAAATGAGATTGGAGCCCAAGTCTGACAGCAGAAACTGCCTTTGAACCACTTCTTCTTATGTCTGTTTTTATACCTTTCACTGCAAAAAGGTTAAATAGTTGTATTTCTAAAATCATCATTGGAGATCCACCCAAAATCTACATTAAAAATTTAATAAAGGGGCTTCCCTGGTGGCGCAGTGGTTGGGAGTCCGGCTGCTGATGCGGGGGACGAGGGTTCATGCCCCGGTCTGGGAAGATCCCACATGCCACAGAGCGGCTGGGCCTGTGAGCCATGGCTGCCAAGCCTGCGCGTCCAGAGCCTGTGCTCTGCGGCAGAGGAGGCCACAGAGGTGAGAGGCCCGCATACCGCAAAAATAAATAAATAAATAAAAATAAAAAATTAATAAACCTCTACCGGTGAAATAAAGAAGAAAACTAATTTAAACAACTTGGATAGCTATTAGGAGTTAAACTGTGTTTCCATAGTACCTTAGAATGTGACCTTATTTAGAATTAGCCTTTGCAGATGTAGTCAGATGAGGTCATGAGAGTAGGTCCTAAACCAATATGACTGGTGTCCTTATAAGAAGGGGACATTTTGGGGCCTCCCTGGTGGCGCAAGTGGTTGGGAGTCCGCCTGCCGATGCAGGGGATACGGGTTCGTGCCCCGGTCTGGGAGGATCCCATATGCCGCGGAGCGGCTGGGCCCGTGGGCCATGGCCGCTGAGCCTGCGCGTCCGGAGCCTGCGCGTCCAGAGCCTGTGCTCCGCAACGGGGGAGGCCACAACAGTGAGAGGCCCGCATACCGAAAAAAAAAAAAAAAAAAAAGAAGGGGACATTTCGATACAGAGATGGACACACTTAGAAGGAGGACTATATGAAGAGACTCAGGGAGAGTGCCATGTGAAGACTGGAGAGGTGCTGCCAGAAGCCACGGAATGTCTGGGGCAACTAGACGCTGGAAAAGGCCAGGAAGGGTCCTCCCCTAAGGGTTTCAGAGGGAGCATGGCCCTGCTAATATCTTGATCTCTGGAGACTTCTGGCCTCCAGAGCTGTGAGACAATAAACTTCTGTTGTTTAAGCTGCACAGTCTGTAGTACTTTGTTACAGCAGCCCTAGGAAACTAACATAGTAACATTGGATTGACTGAAGACATTTTATATTAACAACCTGGTAAAGGGGGACAATGCTTTTTATTGATGTGAAGCTGATTAAGAGTAATTTGACAATTTAGGGTGGTTAAAATGAAAATATCACAAAATACTTACAAGAACATGCTGATAAAAGAGATTGATCCCTACCTACTGGGAATCTTGTGCTGAAAACATCATGATGCAACCCCATAATTGGTGTCTAGGGTCTCCTCCTTTCTCTAAAACCTGATGCTATTTTCTTTGATTCTCAGTATGCACTATGTAAATATTTCTGGCTATTCCACTGGTGTTGCCTTCCACTTTATCTTAAGCTTTAACGTGAGACATAGATGGTTTGAATAGTGGACTAAGCTGGAGCCACAGTGCATACTGGCACTATGCTCGTAGCAAAGGGAAAAGAGCAGGAGAGAGAAGCCTTGATGTGTCCCAGGGTTCCTCTGCCTCCTCATGAACCTGAGTATCTACACAAACCGTGCTGTCACCAACCAGGCAGAAAGAAGGCCCGGAAAGCAATGGAAGCAGTAGAGATCACGGGCAGAATGGAAAGTCTCGGGGTATGGTTCAGCCTAGACCTCGCATGTGCATTTCCAAGACTGTAACTCTACCTCTGCTCCAACTAGAATGAGAAGGGTGTTTTGCAGTGAATCTTGGAACTTTGTGACAGGCTCAGTGTCATAACTAAATAACACATCATTTCTAAGTATTCCCAGAAAATATAAATGGAATATTAAAACAGATTTCTAGACTGCCAAGGGAATTTGAAATACTTTCCCTTTTTTCCTGTTTATGAACCCCCATCCACCTTACCCACCCAGCCAACTCTCCATTTTGCTTTTACTTGCTGCTTTTCTTTCTCTCTGGAAAGGCTTTCTTTCCTTTAAGTGTGAGTAACTACAGGCAATGTCAAAATAATTTAATTTTTAAACCAAATGGAAATGGAACAAGGATTATTGGTTATGTTTACACAAAGGCTGATATATTTCTAATGACCCAGCAGTAGCAGATGCTGTTGGTCTCCAGTTGATTTGTCGTGATGGGTAAATTACCAGGTTTTGCTAGTGTTATCAGTTAGAATATCAGGTTAATCCTTAACATATGAAATGGCAAAACCAGCTATGACATGAGTAGTCAACAATTATCTCTACAAAGTACCATAAGAACCAATTTGCAGGGTTAGGGTAAAAAAATACCCTTACTAAAATACTGCATTTATTTAATTTCTCTTTCTATCTAACTGTACTCACCTGTAAACTACTTGACAAGAGATTTCTTTTTTAATTTCTTTTTTTTTGACATGAGATTTTTATTCACCCATACGGTTTCATTCATTCCAGCACAATGCCTAATACATAGGCTTCAAAAATTGTTGCGATAATAAATGAATGCTAATAAGGTGTGAAGAAAATCACTCCAGATTAATTAGGGGGAAACGTTATGTAGCACCGAATGCCAGAAACACTGCTATAATGATCTAGTGTTTGAGGCTAAAAGTTTGCACAATTATAGAAATAATGTTTAACTATTTTGGGTGATCAATTCTAAATTGAGAAACTCAGGGTTATTCAAAAAATAAGGAAATTTTGTAGCTTTTTTTCCCCAGCTTATAAATTTAAGAAAGGGAAGATTAAGATAAATGTATACATATTACCTATATTTTCATGTTAAACATGAAAGCCAGAAATTTTAAAATACTAGCTTTATCAGTGTGACAACTAAATAACCAAGCCATCATTCTCTTTCTAATGCAACTGAAAATTAATTTAAAATACATCACGATAGACTACTGCTTTGAGATGTTTAGTACCAACACGTGCGAAAGAAACCCTTAATCCCTAACTTGTGAGATTATACTATAACATACAATAGGAATGCACACTTTGTAAAGATGAAAGTTACTTTTTAATACACTTATCCACAGGAAAAGCAATTATTAGTTACATTGTTTTAGGTACTTTTCAATTAGTAAATAAAAATTATGTGAAAAATATTGATGTTATAGCTATTTAGTTCTATATTCAAATTTTTTCAAACAAAATTGGTATTCTATAGTAATATTTCACCTTTATTGACCTTTATTATTAATAGAATTTTAAGGGTAGCATCACAAAGTTCATATATTATTTTCAGTTTCCCGTTTTCGGCCTGTGTGTAGTAGCAAAACAAACCCACAGCCTATCTATGCACCATAAAGTCTACAGTTAGTGAAAAAAATGAGTTTATGTTTGAGAATAGAATATGTCATCTTTCTTTCCTGTTTAATCGTGGATGATTGACACTTGGTAGTGGAACAATAAAGGAGAGAGAGAGAGGCTCAGAGAGAGAGAAAGCTCTGTCAGTCAAGTACTATTGCAGTTCTAGACAGTTCCAGAGAAAAATCACCACTACCTGATATGTTAGCTTGACAGTTAGTCAGAGAATAATCTCAAGGTCATTTAAGCCCTAACATTCTTGGGAGCAATTTACCTTAAATTTTCTATTTTTCCAGATAAAAGTTATTGTTTTATGTTGGCTTTCAGGAAAAAAGTTCATTTTATTTAGAAATAATTATTTTATTTTATTATCTTTTAAATTGTTTTTCTTTCACTGACTCATCTACATACTGTATACTCAAAAGAAACTCCTTCTATATCATTTAAGGAATTTAATTAAGCCTGAAAATTGTGAGTAGATGTCATTCTGTGAAAGCTTAATAAGAATTCTAAAATATTAAAGGAATACTGATTGCTAAAACTATACTCTTAATTTTTATTTCTGTTGGAACACCTCCTTAACTACTGTTATGACAGAGCCCAAAAGGCAATAAACACAACTGACTAAGTACAGGTTATAAAGAAAGTATATTTTCAATGCAGTTATGACATTCCCGGTTCTTTAAATTAAAGAAGAAAAGTCCATTGGAACCCTAGGTTTCATCACTTTAAAATATTTTTTTAAATGGCCAAATAGCAGGTAAATAAATGCAATGAATTTTTGGATGCCAAACAACGCACGTGGACTACAGCCATAGGAATATTCTTATGTATTTGAAATACAGACATTAACACTGCAAGAGACAAATTATTTAGCAAGAAAAATTCACATATTTATCAGTAGATATAATATCACACAAAAACAGTCGAAGCTAGAGGCAGCCCCAGAGAAGCAAATAGATCATTCCATGCAGTTGGAGCTGCACAACCTGATTCAGAGATGACCCCAGCAGCAGAGCTGGAAGCCGTCCTCTATCTAGTTGCAGGCCGAGGATGGTGCACCTTAGTTAACATGCCCCTGTCGTGTAAATGGGCCCTCACTAAACAGGGCTATCTCCTTTAAAGATGCGATACAATTTAGTGCGGTTGTTAGTTCAATTCTAGGACTCTCCTGAGCCAAGACTATCAATCACACCGAAAGGTGGAATTATTCATACAGCTCAGTATTCTGGACTGCTGTTCACAAGAGAATGGGGAGATACGATCAAGCTCATTTAATTTAGACTTGAGGCTGGACGTTAACTTCACTCCCTGCAGAACAGAACTATTTATCTGTTGAACCACCCAAATTCCTTAGGTTTTGTTAAAGTGGTTTCTGATGGAAGATTCTTTTAGGATATTTTGCATTAAAGAGGAGAGGGTTATATTATGAAAATTCAGTGAGCTGTATAGCAGCCAAGGATTCCCAAGTTTGAATACTTGAGCTGCAGAGAGCAAACAACTGGATATAAATAAGTTCAAACCATTTAATGACCTCTAACAAAAGTGCACTGTGTAGAATTTTTTTAGTTATATTTTTCCGTTAGTACTGTCTTATAATTAGAGACTAGGTTAGTAACTAAATAAGCAATTTCTTACAACATACAGAGAGAAGAGCTAATTTATCAGAAAACGAATCTCCATCTTTAATGATTCTCAGAAGCATAGGGAAAACAGATTATTACGCATATCTTGTCAGGTTCAGCTATGGGGGAGCTACTGACACTTGTTTAATGACGGATCTCATTTCTATGCCTGTGAAATGCATGGAGCATTTCTCTCCTAGGATTTATCAGCAGAATTTGGAAAGCAAAAGAGAATTTTTGAGTCTCAAAGCAAAGATGATGGGGTTAAGGCCAGGAGAGCTATTTGGCTATTAGAGCAACCTCTCCAGCTCTCTTGCTAGCTCTCCTCACACTGGGGAGGCTAAAACAAGGGCAAAAAGCTAAACTGACTTGTTTTTTAAAAACCATCAGCTGAAAGAATACTGAAATTTTTATCTCTGGAATGCTTACAATCCCATAACTGATAAATTGGGGTTAAATAAAAAGAAATTAGAATATAAATAAATGTCACCCAACTTATACGAGAAGTGCATACCATCAGCCATCACTGTTACTTGTAACAGTTTCTCTTTAAGAGAACAACATTTTTCATCTCATCTATTCAGGGAAAAATTAAACATGCCATCTGTTTCAGCTGGTATTTTTTCCCATATCAATTTAAAAGCTGTATTTCAGACTCCCAACGTTTGTTTACTTGTTTTCCCTAAGAGCTAGAACAAGTTTACTTATTTTCACCAACGGCCTGTTGTCCTCACTCTGTCTGGGTTCTTCTTTTTGCCTATCAGCCCTTTCCACACTGAAAGGGTTTTTTGAGTGCTCATATTAAATTCCTTCCCATATGTATTTTACAAGCTTAAAAAATCAGTTTGGATTGAACCCAGGAATAATGAGATATTCATAGTATTTTTTTCTTTAATTCATTCACAGAGATCAAATAGATTGGAAAAGGTTGAGGTGTTTTAAATAATGAAAACATTTTTTAATAATGAACATATTTCCAAACCCAGCATATATATTTTTTTTGGGGGGGGCGGTTTTGTTTTTGTTTTTTTGCGGTACGCGCGCCTCTCACTGTTGTGGCCTCTCCCGTTGCAGAGCACAGGCTCTGGACTCGCAGGCTCAGCGGCCATGGCTCACGGGCCCAGCTGCTCTGTGGCATGTGGGATCTTCATGGACCAGGGCACGAACCCGTGTCCCCTGCATCAGCAGGCGGACTCTCAACCATTGTGCCACCAAGGAAGCCCCCAGCATATTTTTAATTTGGGGAAGAGGAGGTATGTGATTCCCTGTACAAAATATGATCTGTTCACTAATGTCTAATAATTATTTTCCCATAATTGTACCACATATTAGGAAAAGTCAATTCATGGAAATAATGTTCAAAGAAAAAATAGAAATCAAAATGATTTTTTTCACAGATTGAATAATGCAATTTCTTAATTTTCAAAAAAATAACTCTACAACAGTATTTTTTTAAAGTGTAAAACATATAATATTGCAAAAGCAAATCTTCTTTCAAGACTAAGGTTAATCTCAACGTCTGAGTTTTCACACTTCTTCTAATACATATATATATATATTTGTTTTAACAAAACTTTAAGCAAGTACGTTTAAGGCAAAGAGGAAAAATGAAGTGACATTCACAAATTGCTTGGGCCTCTGCATCCATAGGGGACCAAGAATGTGACAGAGCATTACTTAGCATTACTTTAATTTGCTAATGGAACTCCACTTCAACTCAGGTGCTCTGGCCAAGGTGCTTCAGAGTTCTCCTATGTTATGCTCATTGTGATTTCCAAATTCATTCATAAAAAAATAAGAATTTTATAGGAAAGATGTGAATAGTTAAAAAAAAAGAATGCTTTGTCATGGATCTTCAATACTCTAATTTTTAAATATATTTAAACTAAGATGTTAAACAACAAAATGGTAAAATCTGTCAAGACTGCTAAAAGAAATTCAAAGTTCTACAAGCTCAAACACTGAAAGTCTTCTAAATATACTAGTATAGAATGAAAGAATAAAAAATATAGATATACATACATAGATATACATACAAGGATTATATTTGTATTCATCTCCCTGGATATTTCTTGCCAAGATAGAAAAGGATTGGAGTCTTCCGCTTATTGAGGTTTCAGAAATATGTTATTCTGTGTATTTTGGGGGCAGGAAGATGAGAGGCAAGGAGGGATAACACTTAAAACAAGTAATGTAAAAGAATTTCTACTTCTGGATACCTTATATCAAACTAAACCAACTACTCCAAACAAAGTGTTTATAAAATTCAAAAACAAGCCGTTTGAAGGCATCAGACAGTAACCAAGGCATCTGGACTTGAAAGGCCAAAATCCCAGAAAAAGGAAGATGCCTAAAAATTCACCAATGGTTTTCCTCCTTGGGATACATTCCAATTCACTTCATAGGGTGTAGAGACTAAACAGAAAACAATGGCCTAGAACTTCTGTCAGTCTCACTGGGTTGGGGGAAAATATTGGAATTCAGGCTCTTTTTGTCAACTAAGACTTGCAGCTCCAAGATCCTAGAGAAAAAGGAACCACAGAGAAGTGAGTCTGACATCTGATGCAATTTTCCCTTGAGACATTTGCCACCTCAGCTCCACCTGCCCAGGAGAGAGGCCTAAAACCATGCAGAGAGCATCTGTTAAGAAGCTAAAAATCTACGTAGAAATTTAAACATTTTAGCAATGCTGAAGAGGCAAGGAATGTTGGGCCTGGAAAACTGATACCTAGTAGACAACCCCAGTCTTTCAGGTGAGCCTTCTTCAGAGCTAGGCCCTAAGAGTAAAGGAAATTGGAAATAGACTATCCCTCATGAAGCTTAAACAACAGCCTCAAAGAATCTGATTGAGGTTCACCTAGTATATGGATCTGCCTATAGACTACTGGCCACTTAAAAGTGTATAATATCTCTGGAGAAATATATTATCCAAAGTCTCAAAACATTTTATACACAATTTCTAGCAGTCAGTCAAATATTACCAGTCATGCCAGAAACCAGGACCAAATGACCAAAAGCCAAGAATAAAAGCAGATGATTAAAAGTGATTGAAGGTGAATTACACATCATTATACGATATGGACATTAAAGAATTATAATGTATTCAAAAAGAGACAAAAATGTGAAGAATTTCATCAAAGAACTGAAACATATAAAATTAATCAAAGGGAAATTCTAGATCTGAAAAACATTATATTTTGGAAGCAGGAATTCAGAAGATAGGTTTAGGAATTGATTAGCTATATGAAGAGATAACTAATGAACTGGAAAACTGGTCAGTACAAAATATCCCGGTAAACATAGAGGAAAAAATAGGATGAAAAATTTAAAAAAGAGAGTGGGCAACAGACACATATCCTATGTTATATGTGCTTCCCTGAAGAAGAAAGATAGAGAATGGGCAGTAATATTGAGAGTGATACTGGCTGACAATTTTCCCAAGCTGAAAATAATTCTCCCTCCCTCCAGTATGTGGGGAGAATAACTCTTTCTATTCCCTATCCCAATTAAAGAAAGCTGCCTAGGAATTTAATCATGTTAAAGAAACTATAATTTCAAAGTTCCAAAGGATATTTTTTTAAAATATTTATTTATTTATTTACTTACTTGGAGTTGGTAAGGAGAAGTGGACTGTTTGTTTAGTGAAGCTTCAATTTTGGTTCTACAAAGGAGGCTGAATCTAGTCCAAGGTGGGAACGGAAATACCTCACATGCTCAAACTGGAAAGGAGCAGCCACTTGAGATCTGAGGCTGCAGCTACAGAGTGGCTAAGAAAAGGGTTCTAGAGTTGGGAGAGCTGAGAGGGAGTCAGAGAGAATTAAAGGAGACATAGGTGGCCAAAAATCCCCAAACAAGAAAAACCTGATGTCAGGGAATTGTGGGTCAGTTTTTAGTAGGTTGGTATCTAATATGTGCTTTTACTCTGCTTTGGTTTCCTTTTACTGTAATGTGCTATAATCTCCACATATTTTCCCAAACCATGGGTAAAAGCAGGTAACACACAGGAGACTTATGTTAATGGCACTTTGCGGGAATAAAAGAAAGTGGACGTAATGTGCATGATGCAAAGGGAAGAGAATCCCATAATACAGGAAGTCACAAAATTAAATACAGTAAGTCCCCTACATATGAACCTTCAAGCTGCGGACTTTCAAAGATATGAACGTGTGTTTGCATGTCCAATCACGTTAATTCACGTGTCTGACGTACATTGTCACGTGCATGCATCCTCTACAAGTGGGTATGCTTCTGTGTACAAGCTGAAACTAGATTTGCAAGAGGACGACTCCATTGAACTCCTTGCTGTGCAACATGAGGCGCTTACTAATGAAAACCTGATGGAACTGGAGGCCCAGAGAAAGGACGAAGAGAGACAAGAGGAGGAAGAAGTAACTGAAGAACCAAAGAGATTCACGATGCAGGAAACGACAAGGGGATTTTCTTTATTTGAGGAGGCACTGTTAGTTTTTGAGGCACAGGACCAACCCAAACGTAGAAAGGTACACGAATGAGGCAGCAGCCATTCAGAATGCAATCCAGTGCTACCATTTCATCTATGACGAGAACAAAAGAGCTACTACCCAGACATCGCTGGATCGCTTTTTCAAGAGGGTAGATAGAATTGAATCCAGCAAGGAACCAGAGCCTTCGCCATCAACGTCAGGCGTGAGTGAAATTGCAGCTTGTCCTCCATCTCCTGTTGCTGGAGATCCTTCAGCTCTGCCATCTCCCACCTCCTCTCCCTCCTCCAGTCAGTAACTCTTCTTGCCTGTTCACGTGATGCCAGCCCCTGTATGCCAGCTGTTGTACTGGACTACTGTATTTTTCAAGGTACTGTAAGATTAAAAATGTTTTCTTTATTTTTTGCTTGTTTTTTATGTATTATTTGTGCAAAAAGTATTATAAACCTATTACACTACTGTACTATATAGCCAATTGTCTTAGTTAGGTACCTAGGCTAACTTTGTTGGACTTATGAACAAATTGGAGTTATGAACGCATTCTTGGAACAGAACTTGTTTGTGTGTAGGGGATTTACTGTAACCTAGTACAAACCCAGGGAGACACTGGAGAGAGGAAGGGGGACAATAAGCCGCTACATTCTCACAGTACATGGATGAGGGCTTGAGTTATTCCACTTAACAGTAAAGGAGAGGGGGGACCCCAAAAGGCCAGAAGATGTGGGGACACCAGGTGGCAGACATTGGGCTTACACAGTCTCACACACGTGAAAGAGAAACATGTTCACTGTACGCATTAAGTATGTGTACATTCGCCCATGTAATTTGATTTAAAAACAAATTCTGAGTTCTAAAAATATTCTTTATATCTTGTACTGTAGTTTCTGACAGTCTAATAAAAACTCATTTCTCCCAGATTGTGAATGTACAGCAATGATCCTGTGTGCTGGTGTGATTAAATGATGGCGGTTGTCATCACTTCCCTTCATAACATTTCACCCCTCCAAAAAAAATCCCGAAAACAAAGACAGAAAGACACACTGTCCCCCGAGCCTGCTGATGACAACAAATGAGGCCAGCTGAGAATAATGATGACCAGTCCAGGTATGGGGTTGTGGAGGGAGGAGCTTTAGATGTTATCTTCATGTCTTGTGAAGGGACAAATTCTTTTCTGATGCTATATGACTCTTAGAGAAGCAGTCCTCTTGCTCTCTTTCCTTCATTCTGGACAGACAGACAGACAGACACACACACAGATAACATAGAGAACCACCTACAAGAGAGAACAGATAAGAGGATGTATCGAGTACCTGCCTTGCCTAGAACAGAGCAGGGTCTACTAAGTTTGAATTATCTCCACTTCCCTTTCAAACCTGCCTCTGCTTCTAACTTGCTCTCTGACCTTGGGCAAATCAGGACACTGCCCTGAGCTACGGCATAAATATTTGTAAAATGAGATATTTGAAAGATTTGCTCTTTTCAACTGTAATATTCCATAGCTCCAGATCCATGATCCAGAAGAAGTATAGAAATCTATTATAAGGAGTGTTTACATGCAATTAGAACTAGCAACAAACCTAAATTATGGGTTTGGTTCAGCTTCACTTGAGAAAATAGTTTGACATTCTAGTCTTGATTTGCATCAATAATTTCAGAAAATATAATTACCAGTATGAACTAATTTATTGCATGGTTCTTAATATAAGAAAAAGGCTGACAGCAGGCACTAAATAAATTTTGTAAATTAACAACTTAAATGTAATTATGGATTTAAAATCTTGCTTAAATAAAAATAAAATAAAAGTCTGGCACATAAGACAGTATTCAATAATATAAGAGATCATAAAACATGTGTTTCTAGTCCATGTTAGAGTCAGCTAAATGAAAATAATCCTCCCAAAATGTATCACTTTTTTATTACGCCAATAATTATTAAAGGAAACTATCTCTTCAAGGCAGTTAAATGATTTGATAGATAGAGTAGGTAGAAATATATATATAAAATACAGAATACCTATATCTATATATTCTATATTTACATTGTATATAGGTATAATAAAATATAGGGAATGGAAAATATAGAAGACAATAAATGGGAGAGAAATAAGAACAGAGAATGGGAGAAAATAAGGAAAACAAGAGGAGAAAAGGTTACAGTTAAAGGAAGGAGAAAAGAATGACATAAGAGTTGAAAAGAAAGATGAGAAAGTGGAGAGGAAGAAGGAGGGGAAGAGTAAGGAATGAAGGAAAACACTAAAGAGAAGGAAGCTGAGTTGATTATCTTCCCCTCCCCTCCATTACACTTGGGTCTCTGGCAGTGCTGGCTCTGGACCTCAATTTGGGATTGGCTGACAATGGCTGCAAATAAACTGCAAAGCACTAAGCAAGGGAGTGGTTTCGTTGCCTTATGCCTTTCCCACGTGTCCACTTCCGAGACTGGAAGCCCCTGGTGCAGCTGAGTGAGCAGGATGTGACACTAAATGCATACAGTTGTTGTTGGAATGCTACACATTGCCCTGCATTGATGAAGATATTGTTGGTAAACACACCTGCAAGCCTCAGGTGGAGAGGTCACTGCTGACTTGCAACCTGGAAGGAAGAGGTCCTTTCTCAGAATGGAAACTAGTTTTGGGAGTGACCGTGGATGTTTCAGGCTATTGAGAAAGTAATCCCTGAGGGGAAGGTGTTAAGCTGCTGCTCTCTACTTGTGGGCGAGCTGAGCTCCAGAAAGACCTCTCTTAACCTCCAGATGAGGGCTCTCCGTCTTTAAACGTCTGTCTATTCACAACCCTCCTTTCTCACTCTACACCTGCACAGTCCAGGAGCTGCATGTGGCCGTGAGCACTTGAAATGTGGCTAGTGCCACAGGTTGAGATGATATTTTGAATATATTGAGTTCATATCATTAAAATTAGTATTTTTAAAGTTTAACGTTATTTTCTTAAATGTGGCTATTAGAAGAATTTTAAAATATATATGTGGTTCATATATATCTATTGGTCAGTGCTGCTGTACACAGGCTACCCAAAACTTAACCATCCACTCTGGTAAATATATCAGCCCAGATCTTTCTGTTGAGCTTCAAAGCAATACATGCATTTGCTAGTCTGACTGGCACTTTCAAATTCAGCATATTCCAAATTCAACTCATCTATCTCACTCTCATCAGAAACCCATCCTTTTCCCCATGTTCCCTCTGAAGTCACACCGTTCACGAGCGATGTAAATCAGAAACCTAGAAGTTGTCTTTCACTTCTCTCTTTCTTCTTGCATTCAACAACTAACTCAATCTAATAGATGCATGGTTTCTAAAATATTTTAGAAAGGCACATCTTAGTAGAAACATGAAAGTAAGTAGTAAAACTAAAAATCAAGAAGTGTCTGAAAAATTACAAATATATACTTTTCAAATAAATTATTTGCTTTTATATAATACAGGGATATTTCTTAAAACAGCCTATCAACAAAAGCAAGAGTTAGAGCCCATGTTTAACAAAGTGATAACCAATATAAGTAACTGAAATACAAAATTCTTATGGAGACAATACATTGCTAGGGTGTCATTCATCACTTGGTGACACCAGAATGGCAAAATTTTCCACAATATCATCTGCTTGGCAGGACTAAGTGCCAGAATGTACCTTCACCCCGAATTCCAAGTATATTTTTAGGGACTGCAAAGCAATTCTTGCTTTAGGGAATTGGCTAAGTGAAAATAATATGTACATATAATAGCTTAGTAACACACAAAGCATGCAATGAAATCATGTTGAGTGAATAGCAAAGACTTCCTAAGTTAATACGTTCATAAATAAAATTGAGCTCTGGGATCCTGCTTATAGCAAGTCTATGGAATTCTTGTGCATGTGTAGCTATTGGTGATGGTCTTTTGAAAACAGTAATTCTGAGATGTGTTTTATTTTGTTCCCAGTCTTTAGATTTTAAGTTTAAATCTGGTAATATGTTATCCAATCCATAGTAATAAATATTAATTGTATACTGTCTTCCAATTTTCTATGATGTCTAATTTTTTAGAATTTAAAATTTTTCTTCAAAGGGCTTTAGACTTCAAACCTCTAGCAAGTACATTTTGATTTTGTTTTTCTTTTCAGTCACAGTAGTTATGAAACATTTATAATTTCTCTCAGATGATAAACAATGTTACATTGCTTCTTATTTTGAATACCTAGAAAACATAACATAGAGTTTTAAGAATTCTTAGCAATGTAATAAGGACATTTTATATAAAATGTGAAAACCAGTTTAAGAAAACCACTTGATTCCCTGGCCACTTTCGCATCTGGGAGATCATTTGATAACACTCTCAAGATTCCAGTAGTCCCTAAAAGTTTTACCATTCATAGTCAATATCGTATTACAAAACACAGTTTCCCTGCATATTAAGCCTTTTATCCATCACAAAGATGTTGAAAAGGTGCCAGTCTTTGTTTTGTTTAATAACAATGGACAACACTGAGAACATTTTGGATCTCTTTAATTTTCTTATCACCTTGACCAACTCAACTTCTGCCTCCAGCCCAGATGGAGCAACAGGGACTAAATTTATTCTCCCTCCTTAAAATAGTAAACAGCAGCATAGGTGGTATGAAACAATGGTTGTTCGATACTTAGCATCAAGCAGCACAGGACTATGGTCCCCAGAGGAGCCCTACGATGGCTCCAGTTCACCGCCTGGTGCAGAGCTAGAGAGGGCCTACACAAAGCCAGATGGAGCTGGGAGTCCTGGGAGGTCAACATGACTACAGTTCACAGGACAGAAGAGAGGAGACATTTGCTCAGAGAAAAAGAGAGAAGGCTCTGGAGACCTGCAGAGAGTCTTCGACAGAATACTGATTGGTGCAGGCATGTAGGGAAACTGCCTGAGCCTGTGGAACGAACCACCCAAAAGGAGCAGGGGAAACACTCCCCAAAGTGTCACAGGGATGGGACTAGATCATGTTCTCACCAGATAGAAAACCCTCATGATTCAACAGGCACTGGAAAGAGGAATCAGATGGGTATTGGCTTAGTAACGGGGAGAAAAATATCAACTCTAACTTATCAAAAAGATTTAAAGAACACCTTGGAAAGATGAATTGTTTGCAGGTAATTTAACTGCTTTCCAAAACATTGCTCAAGAATATTTAGAGGCACACAAAAATATATGGTTCCAAATGTATAAAATTCACAGTATTTAGCATACAAAAAAAAGTTCCCAGGCATCCACATAATAGGAAAATAGGTCCAGAGGGAAGTGAGATGCCCAGGGATATAGTCAGGCTCCCTTGTCAGACACAAGCTCTTCCTCTCGACCACTGGTCTTGGATGTCCGAGAAAATGACAGAGGGGATTTTTATAAGGCTCTGCCACACAGCCTGGTCGCCTAGTGGAAGAGGGTGAAAGGCTTTGGGTGAACGTGGCAGGTCAGCCTCATGCTCACCCCCATAAGTCCTTTCCAGGTCTATACAATTCTGGTTGATTTAGGTACACAGTATAAAAAATGTTTTAAGTTCCTCAAACAATCTCCTGTAACAAAAAGTTGCTTATGTAAAAACACATTAACATTCAAGTTTGGTTTGTAGTTCAGCTAATTATTGCAGTTTGCTCCATTGCTTACTTCAAAAGTCCCTGAGTAGAACTATATGTTTCAAACTATCCTCACGAACATAAAATATAATAGATATATTATTTTAGAAATTGTGTTTTATGAAAGCCTTAGGCAGATATAATATGAATCACATTTATTTTCACATTTCTGTAGAATTTAAAACAAGAGCTTTTTTCTCCCTATTATCTAGAATATAAACAAGCTCTAATTTAAATATGGCTGAAAAACTTTACCTTCTGTTTGCCTACCTAAAAATACTAATTTTGCTAACCAAATTAGTTTCTCCATATTATTTGTGCTCTACTGAAAATGACAGAGTATTTTTATTTACTGGTATTTGATGATGACCTGTAGCCAGTTGCTGAGTTAGAGAACTATACTCATGAGGCCAAGACTTTCATGCTCAGATCCACTGAGTTGTTCTGTTGCACAGTCACTGCCCACACTTCATACCCAGTCAACAGTTTTAAAAATATTTGCCAAAAGTTATAAAAGAGACTAGGTAAGGGAATTTGGATGGATTGATACAAATCTAGTAACTAGAAACATACTGATTCCATCACTTGTTCATCCATCCATAGCTATCAGCCTCCACGGTTACCTCTGCCATCCAAGAGTCTATAGTAAGGAACCCAAAGAAGAAAGGAAGTGGGATGCAGGTGGTCAAATACGACATTACCAGGGTGGGAGCAACTCTAAGTGAATATCTACTACTATCTGGCTGGTATAATACCAGATATCATAATACATTAGTTTTTAATTTTTCTTAACAATCCTATTGTTTCCTTTTTACAGATTGAAACACTCAAGCCTAAGGGAGTTAATTAACTTGCCTGAGATGATAAAGCTGGCGAGGTGGATGCAGAGCTCCTGTACTCTTCCTTTGCTGTCTCCTTTCCTCCCTCCCTTTGTTCCTTCATCCCTTTTTTCCTTCTTCCCTCCCTCCATCCATTTCTTCATTTAGTAAACAATAGCAAGCGCCAAACATGCACCAAGAGCTGTGCTCGGGAAGAGGGGTGGTGAGATGGCAGGGCAAGGAGAAAGAGTGTAAGAGAGGAGGCTGGAAAAGTCGGCTGTGGCCAAGTCCAGCCTGGGGCCAGTGGGTCTCATCATGCTTTGGCCTTGCAGGGGTCTCATCTCTTTAGGACAGGCAGACGTGCACAGATTATTTTCATAAAATGTGTATATACATACCTGTATCTTATATGTGTATAATTCATTGATTTATTATTATATATTTATTTGTGTTACTTATATCAGGTAAATTTTAAATGTTTATAATCATCCTGAATGAATTTTAATGCACCATGTACACTAGAATAACACAAATACACGAGGGCATACATTTCTGTAAAAACCTAGTTCAGTGAATTTCAATGCAATGCTTTCATTCAATTAATATGGATTCATTCAAGGACAACAGTATGTTGGGGAAGGATTCCTTGTGAACAAGCAGCCTGAAAACCCTGGTGATGCCACAGCCCCACCATGCCTATCACACACCTGCACCCTTCCTTTCCTTTCCCGCTGCCACGATGGGGTATTACTTTCACTGAACCATTGTATTAACCCCCGAGCTGGGAACCCCGGGCTCCTCTCCTCCTTAATCTAGTCCATTTTACACAGTGCGACAGGAGTGCGGCTCAGATGACTCACGACTGAAAGAGCTTCTGCCCTTTTCTATTTCCTGGATACTCACACACTGTCTTTACGAATTAACACCCAACTTCTTATCTGGTCACTTTAGGCCTCAGTTCCTCAGAGACTGTACACTATCTCTTTGTGCTTATTCCCCACAAATCACAGGCATGACCTTTATACACATAAAACATCTTTGTCGTTCTAGAAACATATGGTACTTTTCTGTCTCCATGTATTTGTCCATGCTGTGTTCTTTATCTAAAATACACCCTCTAAACCACTATGTGTCCCAATATTGCATTCTTTAAGGCTTATCTCAAATGTTATTTTTAAAATATGCAACTAACTGCTTCCTCTCCCTTATTTGAACTTCTATAGAGCTTGATCCTCTCTTCAGTCATAATGGTCCAGCTGCAAGTTTTACCTGCCTTATGCCAGCATCCCTGGATTCTCTCATCTTTGTAATATGTAATATCAGTCTTATATGCCAAATCACTACAATATTAATTATTAAATTTAATAAGACAGCCCGTGAACTTGGTAAAATTATTCTTTCATGATATAAAAAGGGAACCTAGAGAAATAAATTTTTATTTGGAGGTAAAATAGAACAGTTTACTTACTAAGTAATTGGCTAAGGCTGCTTAGGGTTGCATACTTTCACTAGCTAGCCACTGGACATTTTTTATTATGTTCCTCAATTGTTTCATAATTAATACATATTTGTTGTAGTTTCCTTTGAAATGCAGCAGTCATTTTATTTTATTCTTAAAAATGTTTCTCATAGTCATACCTATAAACATGCCCTCCTTGGATACATACACCGCCCCTTTCCCACCATGGTGTCATGATATTTTTCAGTTTTCAAAATCATTGTAATGGTGCCTGAAATTCCAGAAAACAAAACCAAAGCCTGGAGTGCAGTTCACTGAATGCCCACAGTTGCTCCAGTGAGCTATAGTCATGTCTCATTCTTAAAATTGATGAGAACATAAGATTTCAGAAGTGCTTTATTTTAAGTGTATCATTATAAATTGGCTTGATATTCATTATTATAGTACAGATAATTATGAGTTCATCTGGTATTCATATGGATGTCACATGCACTTCCAGAAGCATTACACTGTAATTTAGTATTAGCTCATGGTCACTAAAAATAAAATGTTATCAAATTTTCCAAGAGAACACATTTTTAATGAATTTAATCCAGAAAGATTAATAAATAATACCTAGGACAACTGGCTTCCTTCTACAATGAGGAGAAAATGAATTTCTAATTTATTGAACATTATTAATTTGAAATATCTGGTGGTCTAAAAAGTCCTATATTATAGAATCTACTAACAAAATGACAAGGAAAAGTAATAATTTGTCTATCTATGTGTTAAAAGGTTGATCACTGTGTTACTATCACTTAAATAACTAGTCAGATAGCACAAAATTTTCACCTTGTCCATACATTTGCCATTTACAGAATGGTCTACAGTCTTAATGACTACAAGAATCATTACACAAACATGAAAGGAAGCCTACAAATATAAATATATTCCATTTTGTCTGTGTTTTCAGGATGTTTGTTATCTCCAAACACGGTTGCTAAATGAAGTTCATACTTAGAAGGAGAAGGCAGACAAAACAGGGTAGACTTGTTGAGAGAGTGCACAGGATATGGGAGTCAGAGCTCCAGTAATGCTGCAGCTTAAGAAAGGTCAGAAGATGACTTAGAGTTTGGAACCAAAAGACTAAAGGCAGGAAAGGGAGAGAGCTGGGAATGCTTTCTTCATTAAAAAACTTAGCATTGAGGTGTGCATTCTGATTTAAAATTATGTCTGGTTACCTGAATCCAAACCTGTTCTTCTAATTTTTCTCTAAAATGGACCTGGAGACACTTGTCCCCTGACTCAGAGGCACAGGGCTAGAATGCTGACCTTTGAGAGTTCTACTCCTTGAGGAGCATTGTATTTTTCAACTCAGAAGTAAGATTTGTCCAGACTGCAAATCTCCCTAAATTCCAAGCAGAAGCAGAGGAGACTGGTGGTAGTCAGAAGACTGAGGGATGGTCTCACTACTGAGGTGGAAGATGAGAGTGGCCCCCCTTCCTGTGTACCTCAGGGTGCCAGGAGAAGTGCTCATGACAATCACTTCAAGGTTTCTTCATATAACTCAACCTTATAAGTAAAACCAGCAATATGCAAATTTTGTTTTCTCAAAAAAGGACTGTTAATATGAAGCCAGCCTTAAAATCAGGCACCGCAATGAAACTATAGGGCAACTGGGAAGGCACGATCTGCATAATTAAAATATTCTAGGAAAGAGACAAAAATTAATGCATTCTCGGAATTATACTTTTTCAGACAATTAGAAGACAAGGCAGTATGCGTAGAAGAAATAAGCCACCAAGAGAAACTGGAACTTTGGGAGTATCATACACTAACCACCACTGTTCTGAGAGAGGGATCTGTCCACTGTATCTGTGGACAGAGAAGAGGACTGAGGTCTGTTCATTCATTGTGTCTCTTGTCAGATATCGACTCTTATGAGCTCTTGCTTTGTTTGAGGATATATAACAATCTGTACCCTCTGACCACCGTTACCCATTCTTCCTCCACCCCATCCCTGGCAACCAGCAATCTGCTCTCTGTTTCTATGAGTTCTGTCTTCCTAGGTTCCACACATAAGTGAAATTATATAGTATTTGTCTTTCTCTGTCTTTGTTATTTCCCTTAGCATAATGCCCTCAAGGTCCATCCCTGTTGCCACAAATGGCAGAATTTCCTCCTTTTTTTATATAAAAAAATATTGTAACTGTGTGAGGTGACAAATGTGTTAGTTAACCTTACTGTGGTAATCTTTTCACAATATATACATATACAAAATCATTACATTATACACCTTAAACCTGCACAAGGCCATATGTCAATTATATCATGTATGATGTAATTATGTTATATACATATATATGTCAATTATATGGAAATTCTAAAAAAAATTTTTAAAACATGACCTGTAGCCTATAAAAGAGGGAGAAAATAGCATCTGGAAGACTTAGAGAAAGTATATGTTTGTAAAACTTATCTACTTGTATGCTGCAGTAAAAAATTTCATGAAACTATTTGGTCTCTGGAACAGAGTATCACATAACATGGTCTCTACAAAAGAGGAGAATGTCATAAGAAAAACATGTTAAAGAAACAAACTAAACAGAATGAAATGCAAAAGTCACAGTGTGTGATAAGAAATCTATACTTTAACTTCCAGAAGGACTGGAGAAAAACAATAAAGCAGAAAATATATTTGAAGAATAGACAATATTTCCAAATTTGGTGAAACACATAAACATAGATTCAAGAATCTTAAAATACTGCAAACTAAATAACTCCAAAGAAACTATGCCTGGACTTAACCATTATCCCACTACTGAAAGTCAAGGATAAAGAAAATACTCTTTGAAACAGCTGGGAATAAACAACACATCACATACAGAGAAAAAATGATTCAAATGTCCACAAATTACAAATTTCTCATCAGAAACTACAAAGGCCAGAAGATAGTGGGATAGTATCTATTGAAAGTGTTAAAAGAACTATCAACTCAGAATTCTATACTCAGTGAAAATATCTCTCAAGAATGAAGGAGAAGTAAGAACATTTTCAGGTGAACAGAAACTAAGAAACTTCATTGTCAGTATTCCTTCTTTACCAGAAATCCTGAAGGAAATTCTGCAGAGTGAAGAGAAATGATATAAGGAGGAATCTGGAACCTCAGGGGTGAAGGAAGAGCAGTAGAAATGATAAATAGCTGGGTAAATACAAATGCACTTTCCTCTTAAGGTCTCTGAAATATATATATGACAAAGCAGTCCCAAACTTATATCATGTCTTATGATGTTTTCAGTGTAGACGGATATAACCCAGATCACACTATAGCATAAAGATAGGGAGGGTGGTAAAGGGACCTCTGTGGTTGCAAGCCTTTTACATCAAGCAGTACAATATTAACTCTAAGTAGGCTGTGGAAGGTTAGGTATATATGTTGTAATCCAAAAAGTAACTTCAAAAATAATACAAAAGATAGAGCTGATATCTAAGAGTACATTAACATGAAATACTAATACATTCAAATATTCTTAAAGGAGGCAGGAGAGGTGAACAGAGTAGCAAAAATAGTTGGCACAAACAGAAAGCACATAATAACATGATAGACCTAAATCTAGAAATATCAATAATCATACTAGATATTAATAGTACAAAACAGAGGTTGGAAAACTATAGCCCACAAGCTGAATCTGCCTGTCACCTTTTTTTTAATGCCTACAATCTAAGAATGATTTTACATTGTTAAGTGATTATATTTAATATATATGTGTGTGTGTGTGTGTATATATATATATATATATATATATATATACATATATATATATATATATATATATATACATATATACTGTATATTCTTCAAATTTGTGTTTTGGACTGATACACCTAGCATTATCTGGCCTTTAAGAAAAATTTGCCTACCTCTGATCTAAACACAACAATTAAAAGGCAGATATTGACAGAGTAGATTTTTAAAAAGCAAGACTTAACTATATGCTGCCTAGAAGAGACACACTGTACATATTGAGACTCAAATGGATTAAAGGTAATCAGGTGGAACACAACATAACATGCCAACAATAGGTATAAGAAGTCTGGCATAGCTATTTAAATATCAGATTAAATAGATTTCAAGACAAAGACAGACATTTCATAACAGACCCGTTCGTTAGGAGGACTTTATAATTATAAATGATTATGTCCCTAATAATAATCCCCCAAAATACATGAAGCAAAAATTGACAGAATTAAAGAGAGAAATAGAAAATTCCACAGTCATTGTAGGAGATTTTAACATATCTCTCTCAGCAATTGATAGAACTAGACATAAATGAGTAAGAGCTGAAAAACAAGCTCAGTCACATTTATATAACTGACAGTTATACAATGCTACATCTAACAAGAATAGAATATGCATTCTTTTCAAATGCACATAGTGTATTTTCGGAGATAGACTTATATATAGGCCATAAATAGCTTAAAAGTATTAAAATCATGCAGAATATATTCTCTGACCACAATAGGATTAAATCAGAAATAAATAATAACATATTTGGAAGAACTGCAAATATCTGGAAAATAAATGACACAGTTCTAAATAACTCATGATTCAAAAACAAAATCACAAGGGAAATTAGAAAGTATTAAACTAAATGAGAACTAAAATGCAACATATCAAAATTTGTGAGATTCAGTAAAGCAGTGCTTAGATAAACACTTAAACTTTAAATGTATGAATTAAAAAAGAAGAAATACCTAAAATGATTAACCCAAGGTTCTACTTTAAGAAGCTGGACAAATAAGATAAAGTAATCTCAAAGTACAAGAAAAGAAATAATAAAGATAAGGCAGAAATCAATAAAATAGAAAACAGACAATAGAGAGTATTAACAAAGGCAAAAGATGAATCTTTGAAAAGGTCACAGTATTGCCAAACCCCTAACAACACTGATCAGGAGAAATGAGAGAACACATATCATCAAAATATCAGGAAGGAAAAGGAGGTTATCACAGAAGACTCTATAGTTGTTAAAATGTTAATAATAGAACACTGTAAGCAACTTTATGCCCCCAAAATTGACAAGTTAGATGACGCAGACTCTAAATAGTACAAGCTACCAAAATCGTCCATGAACAAATAGAAAATCTAAATATGCCTCTATTAATAAAAGTGAACTTGTTATGAAAAACTTTTTCAAAAAGGAAAACCCCAGGCATAGATGGTTTTACTGCTGAGTTTTATCAAACATTGAAGGAAGAAATGATACCAAATTTACATAAACATTTTTAGAAAACAGAGAAGGAAATATCTCTGTCCAACAAGTTTTAGGAGGCAAGTATAATATAATACCAAATTCGGCAAAAAATTTTTAAAAGAGAGACAATTATAGATTTTCTCATGAGATAGTCACAAAAATTCTTAACAATCTAAGCAATCAAATACAGCAATATATTAAGAAAGTAATACATGATGACTAAGTTGGACTCATCTCAAGAATGCAAGGTTGTTTTAACACTTGAAATCACTCAGCTAATTCAGCATAAAAAATGAAAACAGGAGGAAAAAATAAGATCATATATATAATCAATTATATTCTTATATATTAGAGCCAAAATATTCTAAAATAAAATTTTATATTCCACTTAATGATAAAAGTTACAAAATACCCAGGAACAAATCTAACAAGAGATATTCATGACTTATACACTGAAAATTAGAAAACATTCCTGAGCAAATTCAAAGAAGAACTAAATAACTGAATATATAACATATTCATGGATTGGAACTGGCAATTGTCCCCAAGTAGATCTACAAATTCAGTGCAATCTCAAACAAACTTCCATCAGTCTTTTTTTTTTTTTTTTGGTGGTATGCGGGCCTCTCACTGTTGTGGCCTCCCCCGTTGCGGAGCACAGGCTCCGGATGCGCAGGCCCAGCGGCCATGGCTCACGGGCACAGCCGCTCCGCGGCATATGGGATCCTCCCAGACCGGGGCACGAACCCGTATCCCCTGCATCGGCAGGCGGACTCTCAACCACTGCGCCACCAGGGAGGCCCTCATCAGTCTTTTTTATTGGTAAAAATTGGCAGCTGATTTCTAAAATTCATACGGAATGCAAAGGGCTTAGGAAAGCCAAAATGAGTAAAAACAAAACCTGGAGGAGTTAAAGTCTACCTGATTTTAAGACTTGCTATAAAGCTACAGTTTGAAATTGGCAAAAATAAAGACATAAATCAATGGAATAGAATAGAGAGTCTAGAAATAGACCCATATACATAGATCATCAACTGATTTTTGATGAAGATCTCAAGGCAATTTGATGGGGAAAGGAGAATCTTTTCAACAGATGATGCTGGGTAAATTTAATGTCTGTGTGGAAAAAATTAACATCAACTCACAGTTCATACTATACATAAAAATGAACTAAAAATTGAGCATAGCACTATATGAAAAACCTAAAAATATGAAACTTTTACAAAAATAAACAAAACATAGATGTTGGGGTGGGCAAAGTTTTATTAGATACTATACAAAAAGCCAAAACATAGAAGAAAAACATGATAAGTTAGATTTCATCAAAATTAAATATATTTGTTCTTCCAAAGACACCCTTAAGAAAACCAGAAAGCTAAACCAGACTGAGATAAAGTATTTGAAACACACGTATTATAAAAAGCACTTGTTTCTAAAATAAGTAACGAATACTTCCAACTAAATAATATGACAATTAGCCCAATAAAAATGGGCAAAATATTTGAGCAGACACTTCACAGAAGAAGCTACAGAAGTACCTAAAAAGATAAGTAACTTCATTAGTGATGAGGAAAATGCCCAAAGAGATATCTCACTATACATCCATTAGACTGGCTAAAATTAAAAAGAATGAACATACCAAATGGTTGGTGAGGCTGTGGAGAAACTGGAATGCTCATATACTGCTAGTGGGAATGTAAAAGGGTACAACTAGCTTGGAAATTTACTTAGTAATTTCTTAAAAAGATAAGCACATGTCACTCACCATGAAAGGCAGCCATTCTACTCCCAGATATTTCCTCAAAAGAAATGAAAATGTGTGTCCAAACAAGAACTTCTACTCCAATATTTATAGCAGCTTTATTTGTAAAAGCCCCCAACTGGAAATAGCCCAAATGTCAATCAACAGGTGAATGGATAAACTAATTACAGCATATCTATACAATAAAACACTATTCAGAAAGAAAAGAAAAGGAATTACTGCTACATGCAACAACAAGGCTGCACATGAAATTCATGCTTAGTGGAAAACCGTTACTTCTCAGTCAAATGAAGTATAAACATGCACTGAAGACCAATCAGTTCTGCTCCTGGATCTGTAGCCCTAAGAAATCAAGTTCATAAAGAGACAAGAAGATTCAGTGCAGCTTTATTTGTGACAACAAGGCATTGGAAATAATCTGGGAGTTCATCACTGGATAAGAGGATAGGTAAAAATGGAAGAAATGTGCTAGGGAGTACTGCATAGCAGTTAGCAGCAACAGTAGGATACTTTTAATGACTCAGATAGACATTATAGTGGACACACTCATTTTCCCCTTCCAGAGCATCTCTGCTCTTCACTATGAGAAGCTGACCTGTATGGTCAACATTAACAGACTCCAATACCTTCTGGTTTACAGTACTATTGGACTAATGGTGGGCTTTGGCACAAGAATAGCAGAAGAGTGGATAGTGAAAACAGGGTATTTATTCCTCTGGCTCCTCTATGCTAGGTCTTCTCCACTGTAGGTTACTACTCTCAAGGCAACTTTTTCTACATGATCTCCAGTTTCAAGTAAACTTCCTCTCCTGTCAGTCTTTGGGGCCTAGGATAGTAGCTCAGCTACCACTAGCCCTAGGTTACTGCATTGTCACTTGGTTTGCCCTCTCTTCATAACTTTGTAAATCTTTGCAAATAAACACTCCTTAAATTATCTTGAATTTGAGTAGAGAGGAATTTGGTGATATCTAGTAAAGCTAAAGATGGGCATTTTCCATGATGTAGAGACTCTGCTTCTGGTTATATACCTAGAGAACTGTCACACATATGTGTACCAGGAGAGATCTACAAATATAAAATATAAATACTATATATATTATATATATATATATATATTTACCATATATCATATAAATATATACAATATATTCATTTATTTTTACTGCATATATTGTGTGTGTGTGTGTGTGTGTATATATATATATATATATATATTACATACATTTATATGATATGTAGTATGTATATATGTATTCTGGAAATATTCTGAACACAGTAGCTATTTTCGGCCATTTTATTTTTCCAAAGGATTCAGACACATTGGAAAAGTTACCACCAGTTAAATAACTTCAATTAAGTAACTCCAGACAATTGGCTCAGAACATTTCGTTTGTTTTTGGTAACAGGAGGTAGGAAATCTATAGGCTCTAAAGTTTGAGTAAGAGTTATTTTTGGAAGAGAACAAAATCTCATGCATTTGTACTTTTAAAACACTTTAGGTGAAATTGTACATCTACCTGAATGGTATAATTCTTCTATATAAAAAAACAACAAAACACACTTTATTGTGCTTGATCACATTATAATGCAGATGTGCTTCATGCAAAGCAGAAATAAATGAATGTAAAATGAAGCTGTTTGCTTAAAATAACTTAGTTCTTGATTTCAGTTGTCTAAGTAAATAAAAACAAGTTGATATCAGTGCAGATGTATGTCATGACTTGGAATGTATATCAATTATCCTACTAAAAAATATTGTCCAGTATTCTCCTAATCTTAATATGACACAGTTTGGTCAATTATCCTTTTACGTGAAGTCTAACTTTATGAGTTTGGGATGGTAAACTGAGCTATACATAACCCTCAGAACTGCTATAGCCAGATAGTGCTGGCTGCCAGTGGTTTGCCAGAAGGTGAGAAAGTTTCTTTAATTTTTGGTTTGATCCACTTGTCCTCATTTCTGGGTAGGTCTCAGAACTCATCTGCAGAGAAAATTATGGGCAATGAACTGCTAATGCTTCCATCTAGTGCTTTGAAGACCCAATTATCTCTATTTAGGCAGTCTGACACATGGAAATGGAGAAAAGAAACCCAGTTGAACTGCATCCTGAATAAACTTCTGCTCTTGTGAACCAGATATACTTTTCAATAGATCTTGTTCTTTTGGGGGAACAAATTGCTAGTATCTACACAAACAGCACAGGGGTTGAATAGAATAGCTTTTTTTTCAATTCAAATTAAAAAATTGTCATTTATTCATCAACTATTTCAGTTCACCTACCCAAAGGGATAAACATTAAATATTTTAAAAGTAGTGTGCTCAACTATAGCAATATCTAAAAGCTGTTTGGTTCAGGTTACATTCTTATACAGAAAACAATCATTAGTAGAAAATGTATCTAAGGTAAGAAAAATATTTCCCTGGACCATTTTCCAGTCAATAAAAACAAGTTGTGAAATCTTGGCACAGTTGAAACTGTGAGGGTTTAGAATCATGCAATCCTTCGGCAGAATATTCACTCCCCAGTTTAGAACCTGTGTGCCCTTGAGCAGGTTACTTAACCACTCTGAATCTCACTCTACTCACCTCTAAGACAGGAATAATTATCAATATATTTATTGCAGGGTTAATGAAAATTGAAGAAGAGAACACTTGGTATATGGAAACGATTATCCTTTTCTTTTTACATATGAGATCCCAGAGGTACACAGGGTTAGGCACTTTGCCCACAGCTGCACAACTGGCAAGTGAAGAAGCAGGGCTTTGAGCATTAGTCTTCTAGCTCTGCAGCTTGCACTCAATGCACACTGCCTCCCAAATGTTTCTTCACCAGCTGTTTGCAGAGAGGAAATAGGGAATTGCTTTGGTGTCAAACTGGTGTGAATCCACTCATTCATTCATACATTCATTCACTCATTGATCAACCATTCATTCAATGCTTATTACGTGTCAAGCTCTGTACAAAATACTGAGAGATAATTCATGGAGGATGATTCAGATAATTCACAGCCCCTACTCTTAATAAGCTCATTGTTTAATGGGGAGATATACCCATAAGCCAAATATTATAATACAGTATGATAAATGCTAATGATACATATATGCCCAAAGTACCATGGACATGTAGAAGAGTAATATCTAAATCTAAGAAGTGTAGGGAGTGGAGTCAAGGAAGGAAATTTGGAGAAAGCAATGCTTAAGGGTGATTTTACACATTAAATAAAGACAACAGCATGGAAGGGCTTCAGATAGAAGATATAACTTGAGGAAAGTCTCTGTTAGGGGAAAGAGTAATAAGACTGTGAGGTGGGAAGTAGTACATGAAATAATATGATTGTTTGGAAGAATTACAGGGAGTTCTGTGTGGCTGGAGTCGAGGAGAGCGATTGGAAATGAGAATAGTAAAGAAGGACTGGAAGAAGTTAGCTAGAGAGGAACCTTGTGTACAAAGAAGTTTGTACTATATCTCAGTGTTCTTTTTTTTTTTAAATTGGAGTATAGTTGCTTTACAATGTTGTGTCAGTTTCTGCTGCACAACAAAGTGAATCAGCTATATGTATACATATATCCCCTCCCTCTTGGACCTCCCTCCCACCCCACTCCCCATGCCATCCATCTAGGTCACCACAGAGCACAGAGCTGAGCTTCCTGCACTACACAGCAGGTTCCAACTCGCTATCTGTTTTACAATCCCAATTAGGAGAGTGTTATTTTCAGATCTTATTCTAGAAAGATCACTCTGGTAGTCTTGGATACAACTTTCTTCTCCTGAAAGGGTAGAGATGCAGGAAAATAGTCCAACAATTTGTTGTGCACATCTGCTGTTTTTGCCCATCCAAATTCTATCCCCCCATCTTTTAGTAATAGTACCCCCTGCCCTTCCTGTGGGGAATCAACCTCCTATGTTTTAAGTCAGACTGATCCCACAGCCACCAGTGGTGTGTCCACAGCCGAGGAGTGGACATACAATTCAGGCTAATCAAAGTGCCCCCCATCTTCCTGTCTATAGTGACTGGATCCTTGATGTTCTTGTCACCTAAGGCTGGCTAATCGAAACTTATTCCAGCTCATTTCTGCCAATTACTGGATAAGACGGTCTGCTGGGGTTGATGAACCTACAGAATGTGGCTCTTCAGCTGCCAGGATGTAACATCTGCCATGTGGCAGAGAGCCTTCTGAGAGATGGTGCCATGATAAAATAGTTTAGAGTTTTTAGGACTGGTCATGCCTGAAGACAGTATGCTACTGGACTTCTGTACATATGCCAACACATTCCCTGTTTTGTACTTAGGCTATGTTGGGTTTCTTTAAAATACAACCTAAGTAGTCCTATAGAGTATTACTCTAAAACTCTAACAGCTATTAGAGTAATCCAGTTTGAGACTTCAGAAAAGTATGCCTTTGGAATCATAGATGTCTATTACTTAGAACCTATGTATGCAAATTTGGACAACCTGACTAAACTTTGAGCTTCAGAATCACATATAAATATAACATCATTATTGTTGCTTGTCCATTAGAAAAGTCGGCAATATGATTTGATCTAACTATTGGGTTGGCCCAAAAGTTCGCTCGGGTTTTTCCATAATCTGTTGTGGAAAAACCTGAACGATCTTTTTTGGGTAACCCAATATGTGTCTCTGGCTAAATTCCAGCATTTAAAAATCACAAGTCAGTGACATCTAGTGGTAATACACCCAAATTGCAGTTTCGATTTTTTTGAGAGGCACAAAAATCTCTTAAAATTTTCTGGAAATGCCACTTGGAGTTTTTCTGTTGTGATACATAAATTTTTAAGTTTTCAAGGCATATGCGATTTAAATCACTGAACTCAGATGGAAAATACTTGAACACAGTAGCTATTAATAAGTCTGGTCCTTGAGATTTGGCTGTATACATTCTGAAAGATAAAGGAGACTCAGCTCACTGTTCTACTGGAAGAATGGACATGCACTGAAGACATCAGACCTTTTTTTGAAATGTGTTTCATAGCTTCAACAGTATCTGTGAGTCTAGTTCAAATGGAAATGCAATTTTTAGAAATAATAAATATGACATAATACAGTCCCCCCCCACCAAAAAAGCAAGCCACCCATATGAAGAGCTCATGGGTCTATATGTTATTTGAGATTATGGATTAAAATACATGAACTCATTCTTTTTCCTACCAGGTCATGCTTGATGAAATTCCACCAGACACACCTTGACTTTGGGTCCTATAATCTAATGGGATAAATCTGTAGAAAATATTTTTCTATACTTTTTCCTTCCTCTTGACCAGAACAATTTTCAAATGATGCCAAGAGTTGGTTTTCATACTAAAAAAAATTAGGAATGTCCAATTGGAAGAAAGAAAAATTATATAATTTCAAATCTGCTTCACAAATGAGTTCAGATATCCACTTACTAAATACAGAAAATAGGCATATATTGATAATATTTTTAATAGTGCCACTAAATATAAGCCATTTCAAAACTATAGAATAGAAAGCAGACATGTTTAAAAGCTGCAAGATTTAAAGGGCAAAATTTGCATAAACAAATGCATATTTTCCAGGAAAAATGTCTTGAATAGAAAAAAAATCACATACATGCAGATAGTTAAAATAAAGAGCTCATGGTATATGAACATATGCTTTTCAATAATGAGGCTTAGTTTTATTTGGGGAGGCTTTTTACTCAAGGCTTCTGCTTAAGAAGCATTTCATAGAATACTAACTTTCAGTACCCCAAAAACCTTAGTTCCTCACATTAGTGAGAATTCCACATTTTAGTACAATTTGCATCTCTCCACATTTATACCTTTCCCTAAAACTCATTGGTTTTCACATGCTGTTAATACACTAGATTCTAGAAGTGATTGTGCATTTCCCATAATATGAACATTTCTCCAATACATTAGATTATGATTATTATTTTCAGTGAAATTTGCTTTGAGATACAGAGATTCAAGTAAAAAGTGGTAATGGATGTTGAGTCTATTCTTTGGCAATGTTTCAGTTCCCTATAGAAATCCCAAAGTCAGAGGGATTAAGACTTTTGATACTCTGAACTCCTTCTGAGATGCTGCTTTTTTTGATGTGTAGGTAAACACTACGGAAGAAGAGCTGGCATCACCTACATGTGAAGAAGGTCAAGAGGAAATTCCAAACAAGCACATTCATTGGTGCTTGCTATATACCTTACCATTATTACAAATATTAAATTTTCTCTTAACATGGGTGATAACTACATTTCCTAAATGTATTGATATTTAACTCTAGTTACATGATTCTTTTAAATATGATTTGGCATTTAAAACTGTTTTAGAAGCAGTATTCTCTAATGATTATTTAATTTATACTAAAACATTTCCATCCTGTCAAAGTTATTTCCAACACTCTAAAAATGCTCATCAAAAGCAGAGACGAAGCTATTATGTGTAAAGAAAATTTTCTTTCAGAGGAAAGAGGAGTTAAAGAACAGAATTATGAGCGTTGGATTAGATCAACACTTACATATTCCCTCTTTTGAGATATTTCTTTTGGATCAAGGTAGAGTTATAGAAAGTAACTCTATTTTGGGCCTCCCTGGTGGCGCAAGTGGTTGGGAGTCCGCCTGCCGATGCAGGGGATGCGGGTTCGTGCCCCGGTCTGGGAGGATCCCATGTGCCGCGGAGCGGCTGGGCCCGTGAGCCATGGCCGCTGAGCCTGCGCGTCCGGAGCCTGCGCGTCCGGAGCCTGTGCTCCGCAACGAGGGAGGCCACAACAGTGAGGGGCCCGCATACTGCAAAAAAAAAAAAAAAAAAAAAAAAGAAAGTAACTCTATTTTAATTACTCTTTTATGAAAAAAATACATTACTAACATTCAAGGCCAACATTTAATAAATCTCCATGAAGAAGATGATAGTAAAAAATTCTAAAACCTTGCCACAGCTGGGAATCAATTTTGTCTTTTCTTCTTCTTTTCTTTTCCTGTCAAAATCAAAATAAATTCTAACTTTGATGGGGAAACCATATGAAACAGGAATGGCAAAAATGGCACCTGTGCCTAATTCTCTTCCTCCATCCCTTGTGGTTGGGGAGACCACAGGTTCCAGTTTGCCAGGGACAGTCCTGGCTCCTGCCTGCTGTCCCTGCAAAATTGATAATCAATCTTCATTTCACTGTCCTTTGAGAGCAGTTTGGACATTAAATAGATGCCCTACTTGTACTAGACACTGCAAACCAATGTGGCTTCAGATACAGTGCTTCAGGCAGCTACTGCCAATCAGTCAAGGCTCAACATTAACTGAAAGTGAAATTAGGTGGATAGGCATTCAAATAAAATTGAGAGTGCAATATGAAAAAAAATGAAATATTTGTCATGTTAAAGTGCTCCCTTCCTCTCTCCCCTTTCCACTAAACTGTAGAAGAAAGAGCAAAGTACTAGATATCAGGTAGTTTTTTGGTCTTGATGATCTCTTGGCTTCAATTTTTTATTTTTGAAATTAAAGTGTTGAATTCGATGAGCTGTGGGATTTGTTCCAACTCCTGCTCTGTGACTGTGTCCCTGGTGTCTGATCAGCAAATTGAAAGGTTTCCTTTCTTTCATAATTGGTAAATTTGTTTAAGCGGCAGTAAACTAAAGTTCTATTTCTCTGTTACTATTTTTTTTAAATACCCTTCAGAAACAATTCTTTCCATCCTTAGGGCCCTGTCCACCCCATTCATGCAGATGCCAGGTGACAGTGCAGACATCCCTCCTGAGCACCAAACATTATTAAATATCTCCTCTCTAACTTGGCAAACCCCAAACTGAACAACTATGTTGGCTTCTAAAGTAATTCCTCCTTCCAGCACACCTGTCTCAGGTAATAGTGTTACCATCTACCTTGTTCCTCAAATACTGGCCTTGGCTTACAAGGGCCCTGAGAGGGTTTGGCTGATGCCCAATTCTCTCCTCAGATGAAGTCTTCCTGCCTCTCTTCCTGTCTCTGTCTCTTATCAGTCATTCTGCCTTTTCAATTGCTTGTATAATGCTTTGTCTGTCACTCTAGTACCTTCACTCATACTCTTCCCTCTGACTTGAACCCTCTTTCCCCTTTTCTAGCTAACTCATCCTCATCCTTCAGGTGTCATCATACATGCACCACCTCAAGGAAGTCTAATTCCTTAACCCAATATTGTCAGCTCCTCCTGCATTATTTTCCCACTGTATCATCTCCACCCTTTAAAAAAAATTATTTATTTATTTATTTATTTATTTATTTATTTGGCTGTGCCAGGTCTTAGTTGTGGCATGTGGGATCTAGTTTCCTGACCAGGGTTTGGAACTGAGCCCCTTGCATTGGGAATGCAGAGTCTTAACCACTGGACCACCAGGGAAGTCCCATCTCCACCCTTTTTTATAAACTATTTCACTTGCCATCAATTGTTTACCATTTGCCTGTTTTATCAAACAGGTCAAACTGCTTTATCCCAATGCCTAGCATTTCTACAAATGCAAAAATAGGCACTAAAACATTTGTGAACAAATGATTCAGTGGATTTCTGAACATCATTTAACATTTAACTGCTTCATGATAACTGTAAGTATTAAAGGGCTTTTCAAAGTTCCTCTTCATTTGTCAACAGCCTTAGTTGCTCAAGCAAAAGAGGGAATTTCTGGGCAGAGTCAGACTCATGGCACAGCTGAATCCAGGGCTCAGATGCCCTCATCAGGACAGCCTCCCTAGCTCTCAGCCCCTCTCTCCCTCCTTCCATCACCCTATGTTCCCACTCTCCCCAGGGTCTGCTGCATTCTCTAGCAGACTCTCTCAATCAGCTGGAAATCTTGCTCCCCAATCTCCTCCCAAGCCAAAGTTCAAGCACAGTCCTTATAGCTATGATTTAAGAAAGAGAATGTTGCTCTGGTTTTCCTGAGTCTGTATCAGTCTTATGGAAGAGCCCTGGGGAGCAGGGTTGTGATGGTGAATTTTATGTGTCAACTTGGCTGGGCTAGGGTGCCCAGCTGTTTGGTCAAACACTAGTCTAGATGTTGCTGTGAAGGTACTTTGTAGATGTAATTAACATTTAAAATTAGTTGACTTTAAGTAAAGCAGATTGTCCTCCATAATGTGGGCGAGCCTCCTCCAATCAGTTGAAGGCACTAAGACAGAAAACTGAGGTTTTCCAGAGAAGCAAAGAAGGGATTCTGCCTCAAGACTGTGACATAGAAAACCTGCCTGAGTTTCTAGCCTGCCAGCCTCCCTACACATTTCAGACTCAATATTGCAGCATTTACTCTTAACTGAATATCCAAGCTGCTGGTCTGCCCTACAGATTTTGGACTTGCCAGTCCCCACAATCATTAGAGCCAGTTCCTTAAAATAAGTCTATTTCTGTATATCCTATGGGTTCTGCTTCTCTGGAGAATCTTCAGTGACATCCTGGCACACCCAGAGGTAGGTTGAATAAAGTCTCTAGTTCACAAACCTACCATAATTACATGAAGGGGAATTTGGAAAGTTTCCCAAATTAAGGGAAGCAGGGGGACAAAAAAGTAAAAGACATCTATATATTCCCCAATCTTAAACACTTAGGTATTTTAATTAGGTTATTAATATATCATTCTTTTTCCCCCAAAGAAAAACATATTCTCCAATATTCCTCATCCTCCATTCAGTTTCTTGCATACAAAGTGACATTTCTTACTTATGTAGTTGGGGGGAGGGGAAGAATCAGATTGTAAAAATATTACTACCTAGAATATGCAACAAACCATAGTGCTGGGGAAATTCACATTAATCTGATACCAATTTTATCAAGATCTGCACAAATGTTAGCTTTCCTTTAATGGAAAGGCAGAAATAATCAAAGATTTCAGCTCTTGGATGTTTAAATAACCAGACATAGTTTAATCTAAGAGCTTAACACTGGTAGCTGGGGAGGATGAACATTAAGGTATATTATCACAGCAGAAATGTAGAAGCTATGAAAATGATCAAATGATAAATATATTATCTTCTCTCTTGGATTACAGTTGCTAAAACATCTTTAGAGGCTTTCCTGATGGTGCAGTGGTTAAGAATCCACCTGCCAAGGCAGGGGACATAGGTTCGAGCCCTGGTCCGGGAAGATCCCACATGCCGCAGAGCAACAAAGCCCGTGCGCCACAACTACTGAGGCTGAGCTCTAGAGCAAGCAAGCCACAACTACTGAGCCTGCGTGCCACAACTACTGAAGCCCACATGCCTAGACCTTATGCTCTGCAACAAGAGAAGCCACCGCAGTGAGAAGCCCGCTCACTGCAATGAAGAGTAGCCCCCACTCGCCACAACTAGAGAAAGCCCATGAGCATCAATGAAGACCTAACGCAGCCAAAAATAAATAAAATAAATAAATTTAAAAAATGATTTGAGCATTTCACTATACATAAATATATCTCCATTAAAAGTTTTTTTAAATGTCTTTGAAATTGAAGGACAAAACCTTAAGGGTAACATATGTAGCAGGGTCAAAGTGATACAAGGAATGCTTTATTTTCCTTTTGGGAGATTCAGAAGAAAATAATTTGGTCAAATATGAAACTACAGGATAATTTTTGTCTAAAAAATTGATCTGAAAATTAAAGCAAAACCAAACTATGCTGTGCCTTTATTGTTAAGAATTATACTATCTCGACCTAAAAATCTTGTATTAGTGGTGACATTGACTTAAGTGTTCTGTATACATCTACTTGTTTTGCTCTTCTTTTGATGTATTGTCAGAAGAGCAAGCCTTGAGTGTTTTAATAAGATAGGAAAATGGTCTATCAGTTCATTGGGCATAACTACAAAATGATAAATTAGAACTAGACATGAAAAAGCATTTAATTTCTTAAAAATAGAAAAGGACACAATATGGACTATGTAATGTGCTAAGCATATGCTTAGAATTTCTACAGTCATTCATAGAAAATAAACTACGTTGTTTCAGGGTGATTTAAAAGTATACAATCAGCTATATATTTTACGCAAAACATTGAAAGTTTTCAAACCACTCAAATTACTCTTCGGAACATCCAAATTGATCATTTCATACTTACAGCCATTTTCTTTGTGAATGCAATACTATAATCACATATAGAGCCTTAGTACACATTGATTGTACATGTGCAGAGGAAACACATAATAATTTTTTAAATGCTATGAAAATATCTTCAGAAATGGCAGAACAAATGCATATTATAATTGCAAAGGCCTAAGTATTGAGCTGTGCACTGTGCAAAGTCATACAGTACGGATCTTCTTGTCAAAACAAAACAAAACAAAAATTATTTTTAAAAAAGAGTTTTGGTGTTTTGATATGCATGTACACATTGAAATACACATATCACATGACATTAATGAAATATGTTGTGTGTTTTCTTTAGCACTCCCAACAGAACCAATATATCTAATAGATGTTCATCTCTGAGCAATCACCTTGGAAGGAACTCTATGTATATTAGTTCTGCCATTGTACAAAATATTTTTGGAGAGATCTGCTTTCAGAGACTTGAACCTGTTCTTTTAAATATCCTCAGTGGAGGCACACTTCACCCATCAGGGATGGATTCAAGGCAAAAGTTATTTGACTTGAAATCTAATGAGTAAAATGTGTGACAAATGTGGGTAATCAAATCTGTTGTAAAAATTATAATGAAACTACAAAGTAATCAAACTCCTCCTTTTACTTGACTCTGAATGAGATTCTGGAGCAGACACTCTAAAGACTTATTGAGCAAAGGCAGCTCCACGGTATTGAAATATGTTGTTGTTGTTGTTTTTTGATTTCTTTCCACCTCATTTTAATTAAAAAAAAATGTAAGTGCCCAACGTAGCCTTTGAGGAAGAGTATTGAGATGCAGCTAAAGAACCTAGTCCATTTTCCCATCAAGAACAATAGGCATCTTAGGGAAAATCACTGCACTCAGCTTCTTAAAGACAATCAGGGTTGAAAGGAACCCTAAAAGCCATTATCACACAAAATTGTGAATCTCCTTTACAATATCTCTGCCCCCAAACCACCCTGCCTATTTGAGATCAGCTATAGTGACCAGGAACTTGTCACCTCCCCAAACAAGTCATTACCTCTTTGGACAGCTCTTATCACTAGCATAAATGAAGTCTCTCCTCTTCATGGCAGTCCTTTAGCTATTACAGGACAGATGTCATATCTCTCCTTGTCTATTCTGTCCCAGGTTAAATTGTTCATATTATATATCTATGAATTGTATGTTCATTAGTATATATATGCACTTGATTAAATATTAGTAAGCTTATAATATTCACCAAGCCTACATCCTAATCATGAAAGATACTGAAACAAGTAAGATAGATGTAGTGAAGATATCAAGAATTCTAGTTGGGGAGAAAGAGAATGAGCAAATAAAACAATTTCAGCTCATGATAAATCTTTTGAATAAAATAAACAAGGTGACAAGATTACTCTAGTCAAGGTGACTAGAGTAACTGGGGGAAACTTCCTAGTTCTTCCTAGTAACTGCCTAGTTCTGAGACCATGAACAAGTTAACTTCTTGCCTTAGTTTCCTTGTCTGTAAAACAGGGTTAATGAAAGTATCCAAATGCTTCAATAAATGCTAGCTGCTGTTTTCATCACCTGTCTCCCAGGTAGCAAGGTTTCATAATCCTAAAATCTTAGTACTCTTCACACCCAGCAATTTCTTACATGCCTGGTGTGATTACTTTAGTTCAGGTCCTGCTCATCTGCATCTTATCTTTTCAGTGTTTGAGGCCTACCCTGGGTGGAGGAAGAAGGCCTTCCTTACAGAGAGGACATCAGAGGAGTAAGACAGAAGGAGAATGGAAGGAAGCTTTTCTGTCCAGGGCTTCCCAGATGGTAACTGACCACTAGAGCCAAAAGAAATGCAGATTCTGGTTCAGAAGGTCTGAGGTGGGCCCAAGATTATGCATTTGCAACAGCGCCTAGTGATGCCAGTGCTGTGCCCCACGCAGGATCTAGAAAGTTCTGTAGTCCTACATGCCCTGACTGATTGCTGGTAAGCTGCCTCCCCTCTTGGTTTCTGGTTGTTTCCAAAGCCTCCTTCACACCAGTACCCCCCTCTTCATACTGCCTAGTACTGCCACTAATTGTCAATAATTAACACTGGGCTGTGACAGCCACACAACTGGGAAACATGCAGCACACAAGAAGGAATATCTTTAGAGACTTACTCGGGTTTGCCCAACTTTCAGGGCTGGGGTTCAGCAGAGATAACCCTGGTACTTGTTCACCCCATGGGATAATCACTCTTGGAATTAAACAGTTATTTACATTTAACAACCAATGAGATTTAAAGCTACTTTCTTTGGCTTGGGAATTATAAATGTACATACTAGTTATCAGTCAAATAATGTATTTAGATATTAAATAATAAAACAGAGATATTACCAAAAATTCTATTTTCTTTTAATATTTTATCAAGATCTGGTGGATTTTAGTAATAATCCCAAATATCTGAAACAAAACAAAATTTTTTATCCTGATTTTTAGTTCAAAATTACTTCAGGCACCAATAATAATATTAACGGCAATAATAATAGCTAATATGGGGCTGGCCAGAAAGTTCATTCGGGCCCTTCCGTTAAGATGTTATGGAAGGTTGTATACTTGCATGAGCTCATCTATTTGAAGTTTTATTTTTAAGTTCTATATTTGCATGAGCTCATCTAATCCTAACAACATCCCTGTGAGGTAGGTGCTTTTATCACTATTTGCAGGTGAAGCAATAGAGACAAAGAGACAAAGGAACTTGCTGAAGGTCACACAGCTGGTGAGAGGCAGAGCTGGGACTGGCACGTAGTCTAGTTCCAGAGCCTGTGCTCATAACCTTTCCAGCACCTGCCTTTTGCTGAAATTTCTGAAACGTTGTTATGCATATTTAGGGATCTTTTCTTTACTAAAATATTTCATCAAAGCAATATATAATTCTGTGGTGCATCCCCACATACAGAGAGTATTCATACAACCATCTCATTTCAATGTAAAGACAGATGTTACTATGAGAGGCTCAGACTGCTTCCGTTCCTCTCCATAGGACATACTGTAAGTCCCAGATGCATCACTCTCAGCCTGACCTCAGGACTCTATTCAGTGTTTCTTCCACTAAGCAGGCTACTCAATAGAAAGGGGGTTCCCTTTAATGCCACTGATCTTTATGATCTGTGAGGAGACCCACACTGTGCTAAATGCTGGCCTGAATAGGGAAGAGCAGGCAGAGCCTATCCCCCAGGCACCTACCCTCTAATGGTCTTCATCTCATCAGAAACCTAGTTTTAGGAGAAGAATTAGCCCCTTTCTTAGAGTACTCTGCAGTGCCTCTCCTGGAGAGCGGGGCACCTATGAATGCAGCTGTGGGTAGGGGGGTGTGAAACGAAGCACCAGGACTTGTCCTGCCTTTGAAAGCTCTCTTCACATCAGAGTGACAACTCATCCCGGCTTGCCTGGGACCCACTTGTAGCACGAAAGTCCCCTCACCCTACTTCATGTAGAAGTGCAGACTTGACAGTGCATCCAAAAACATCCCCTATGCTATCTCCTTTCTGTGCCCTGAAGCATATAGTGCCAGAGACTGTGCATACAACCAAGCTATAGTCACACATACCCATTCCCAGTGCACTGATACTTGGTATGAAGTGAAGAAATTCGTTGATGACAGATCAACAGAATCAGTAAACCTTAGATCTGAAGTGACCACAGGCTCCAACATCTCAGTGTTAACATTTCTGCGATGGTGACCAGAAGCTATTGAAAAGGAAACCACACTATTTGTTTTCAACGGAACACAGTTTTTTAATCTTGGTATGAACAACAGCTTCTGTTATATCTACACATTTATTTCTTGATAAGTTTGCTTTGTCTACCCCATGGAGGAGTGAATCTCTGTGCTAACTGCCATCTCACTATCTAGTCTAACTATGAGACCTCAAGTTCTGGAAAGGATGCAAAACGCTCAGGCACAAGGCGGGTCCAAGTTCTGTACAGCCTGAGGCTTACAAACTTGGGGGGCTCTCTTTGATGAGTAGAATATAAAATTTTCCTTGAACATGAATTAATCTTAAATATTCTGAATTGATGACACTCATTAGCTTGTTGTCAGTCCCCTGTGGTAGTGACTTATTGGCATAGATCTATGACATGTTAGATTATCTTCACTGATGTCAGAACTTTATGTAAAAACAGCAGGATATTCAAATCTTTTCCCTATGGGTTCATATGCATCACTTCTCTTCATTAATTGGGTTATCAGACAATCTGAGAGCTATTTAAAATTTATCTCTTTCTCAATGAATTACTGGCTTTGGTATAGCATATGTGCTGCTTGGAAGTCCCAGACTGCTTTGGGACAAGATAATCAGACATGTTAAGACATGGTTCAATATATTGGAAGGTATGGAACATTCACCTTCACACAGACTACTTGCTCATTGAAGTGCTACTACAGGTTGCTGTCCTACAAAGGAAGAAATGGTGATAAATTTTGTTTTGCATAATTCACCTGAGAAAAATCAATATATGGATACATTTATAATAGTATGTACTGCATTATTGATGAGAACACAATCCTCCTCTTACAATTTTCTTACACATCCAATACATCATATAATTCTTACATATCCAAGAATTTACCAGAGACTTGCTTCCGGTTCCGCACATTCCTAATCTTGCTTCTCCTCTTTTTTCTCCTAACTTGTTTCCCACATGGGTCTGCTACCTGCACCACAGGACATGTTCATACCGAGATACAATCACTGGACCTTCACATAATGCCCTTTGTTGAGTCGGCGTAGTCAGCAGGAAGAGTGAACCACAAAATGTATCACACTAAACTCAGACTCAGTGTATCTCCACAACAATTTCCCCTTAGCCAGATCCCAAACTGCCAAGTGCCACTCTAACTGAACTGGACACAGGAAATGTGACGGAAGAAGTCAGAGTAGAAAGAGGCAGCAACATAACAGACTGCAGTTAAAATATCTACTTTTGAAATTTTTATAAGAAACACATGGCCATGTGAACACCCTGCCTAGGCCCTCCCAGGGCTGAGGAAAGGGGTCATGCCAGCAAGTGGCCCTTTGATCTTCATGGCAAATCCATCTCTGCACAGACATAATCAAATCCACCAGGATCAATCAGGTGCTGTTATCTGGATAACCTCTCCCTATGTTAACCATGAACAATATTATCCTGTATAAGAAAGAAAAAGCCTGGCGAAAGCATTCAACTGTCCCCACAATAAAATACTACAATGAAATAGTCGTTTTGACTTGGGCAAAGGCAACAACAAATTCACTGAGGAGGTAAACAAAACACATTTCCTGCAGTATAGAGTAAATGTGTTTAAAGCTTGTTGTATCCTGTAAGTAATAATCAGACAACTCCAATCAAGACTGCTAGATGCATGGTATGCAGTCTGTGCATCTATGCAGATTCTTATAAGGTTTCAGAAAGAACCAAGATTGTTATTCATATATAAAAAGTATTGCAGGTTTTATCTTCAGATTATATAGGTATTAAGCCATTATATTTGGAAAGATTAAGCAAACTAATCCAAACACTGACTTGCTTAGTGCTAGGCATTATTGTCAAGATTAGGCTAGGCAAAGAAAATATGTTTTCATAAGAAAGCTTTTAAATTTACAAAGAAGTAAGTAATAACCTCATCTGATGCTAATAAAGATGAAGATGTAAGACCATGTAGTTAATGCTCCTTAGATATTGGTAACTTTGACAGACATAGAAACCTACGGCCTTGAAGTTTGGGTGAAAGATCAAAGACAGAGAATTATGTTGTATAGTTGCAATATTTTCCTTTAATTATTGGGAATTTTTACTTGAAATAGAGTATAAATTCATTTGAAGTCATATTATATAATTACCTGGAAAGTACACCTTATTTTGTTTGATGGTATATATTGTTTAATTTTAATCTTCAACATGGTGGAATGACATTTTTGATGTCTTTTTGTCAATATTATCATATTTGATATACCTAATGAATCCTATCACCATGTTTAATAAATGCCTTTAATAACAACATATGCCAGCAAGAATCATTAACAATTTCTACCCAAATCGTTGTTAAATTTCTCTTTTTTTAACAGCTTTATTGGAGTATAATTGCTTAAAAATGTTGTGTTGGTTTCTGCTGTATAACAAAGTGAATCAGTTATACCTATACATATATCGCCAAATCCCCTCCCTCTTGCGTCTCCTTCCCACCCTCCCTATCCCACCCTTCTAGGTGGTCACAAAGCACAGAGAATATCTCCCTGTGCTATGCAGCTGCTTCCCACAAGCTATCTATTTTACATTTGGTAATGTATATATGTCAATGCCACTCTCTCACTTCATCCCAGCTTACCCTCCCCCCTCCCCATGTTCTCAAGTCCATTCTCTACATCTGCATCTTTATTCCTGTCCGGCCCCTAGGTTCTTCAGAACCTTTTTTAAAAAAATATATATTCCATATATATGTGTTACCATACTGTATTTGTTTTTCTCTTTCTGACTTAATTCACTTTGTATGACACACTCTAGGTCCATCCACCTCACTACAAATAACTCAATTTCATTTCGTTTTATGGCTGAGTAATATTCCACTGTATATATGTGCCACATCTTCTTTATCCATTCACCTGTCGATGGACACTTAGGTTGCTTCCATGTCCTGGCTATTGTAAATAGAGCTGCAATGAACATTGGGGGTGCATGCGTCTTTTTGAATTATGGTTTTCTCTGGGTATATGCCCAGGAGTGGGATTGCTGGGTCAAATGGTAGTTCTATTTTTAGTTTTTTAAGGAACCTCCATACTGTTCTCCATAGTGGCTGTATCACTTTATATTCTCACCAACAGTGTAAGAGGGTTCCCTTTTCTCCACATCCTCTCCAGCATTTATTGTTTCTAGATTTTTTGATGATGGCCATTCTAACTGGTGTGAGGTGATACCTCATTGTAGTTTTGATTTGCATTTCTCTACTGATTAGTGATATTGAGCATCGTTTCATGTGTTTGTTAGCAATCTGTATATCTTCTTTGGAGAAATGTCTATTTAGTTCTTCTGCCCATTTTTCGATTGGGTTGTTTGTTTTCTTGATATTGAGCTGCATGAGCTGCTGGTATATTTTAGAGGTTAATCCTTAGTCAGTTGCTTCTTTTGCAAATATCTTCTCCAATTCTGAGGGTGGTCTTTTCATCTTGTTTAAGGTTTCCTTTGCTGTGCAAAAGCTTTTAAGTTTCATTAGGTCCCATTTGTTTATTTTTGTTTTTATTTGAATTACTCTAGGAGGTGGGTCAAAAAGGATCTTGCTGTGATTTATGTCATAGAGTGTTCTGCCTGTTTTCCTCTAAGAGTTGGATAGTGTCTGGCCTTACCTTGAGGTCTTCAATCCATTTTGAGTTTATTTTTTCATATGGTGTTAGGGAGTGTTCTAATTTCATTGTTTTACATATAGCTGTCCAGTTTTCCCAACACCATTTATTGAAGAGGTTGTCTTTTCTCCATTGTATATTCTTGCCTCCTTTATCAAAGATAAGGTGACCATATGTGTGTGGGTTTATCTCTGGGCTTTCTATCCTGTACGATTGATCTATATGTCTGTTTTTGTGTCAGTACCATACTGTCTTGATTATTGTAGATTTGTAGTATGGTCTGAAGCCAGGGAGTCTGATTCCTCAGCTCGGTTTTTCTTTCACAAGATTGCTTTGGTTATTCAAGGTCTCTTGTGTTTCCATACAAATTGTGAAATTTTTTGTTCTAGTGTTGTGAAAAATACCATTGGTAGTTTGATAGGGATTGCATTGAATCTGTACATTGCTTTGGGTAGTATAGTCATTTTCACAATGTTGATTCTTCCCAGCCAAGAACATGGTATATCTCTCCATCTGTTTGTATCATCTTTAATTTCTTTCATCAGTGTCTTATAGTTTTCTGCATACAGGTCTTTTGTCTTTAGGTAGGTTTATTCCTAGGTATTTTATTCTTTTTCTTGCAATGGTAAATGGGAGTGTTTCCTTAATTTCTCTTTCAGATTTTTCATCATCAGTGTATAGGAATGCAAGAGATTTCTCTGCATTAATTTTGTACCCTGCCTCTTTACCAAGTTCATTGATTAGCTCTAGTAGTTTTCTGGTAGAGTCTTTAGGATTCCCTATGTATAGTATCATGTCATCTGCAAACAGTGACAGCTTTACTTCTTCTTTTTCTGACTTGGATTCCTTTTATGTCTTTTTCTTCTCTGATTGCTGTGGCTAAAACTTCCAAAACTATGTTGAATAATAGTGGTAAGAGTAGGCAATCTTGTTTTGTTTCTGATCTTAGTGGTCATGGTTTCAGTTTTTCACTGTAGGCTGTGGGTTTGTCATATATGGCCTTTATTATGTTGAGGTAAGTTCCCTCTATGCCTACTTCCTGGAGAGTTTTTATCATGACTGTGTGTCAAATTTTGTCGAGAGCTTTTTCTGCATCTACTGAGATTATCGTATGGTTTCTCTCCTTCAGTTTGTTAATATGGTGTATCACATTGATTGATTTGCATATATTGAAGAATCCTTGCATTCCTGGGATAAACCCCACTTGATCACGGTGTATGATCCTTTTAATGTGCTTTTGGATTCTTGTTTGCTAGTATTTTGTTGAGAATTTTTGCATCTATGTTCATCAGTGATATTGGTCTGTAGTTTTTTTGGGTTTTTTTGTGACATCTTTGTCTGGTTTTGGTATCGGGGTGATGGTGGCCTCATAGAATGAGTTTGGGAGTGTTCCTCCCTCTGTTATATTTTGGAAGAGTTTGACAAGGATCGGTGCTAGCTCTTTTCTAAATGTTTGATAGAATTCTCCTGAGAAGCCATCTGGTCCTGGGCTTTTGTTCGCTGGAAGATTTTTAACCACAGTTTCGATTTCAGTGTTTGTGATTGGTCTGTTTATATTTTCTGTTTCTTCCCGGTTCAGTCTCAGAAGGTTGTGCTTTTCTAAGAATGTGTCCATTTCTTCCAGGTGGTCTATTTTATTGGCATATAGTTGCTTGTAGTAATCTCTCATGATCCTTTGTATTTCTGCAGGGTCAGTTGTTACTTCTCCTTTTTCATTTCTAGTTCTGTTGTTTTGAGAGCTTCCCCTTTTTTTCTTGATGAGCCTGGCTAATGGTTTATCAATTTTGTTTATCTTCTCAAAGAGCCAGCTTTTAGTTTTATTGATCTTTGCTATTGTTTCCTTCATTTCTTTTTCATTTATTTCTGATCTGTTTTTTATGATTTCTTTCCTTCTACTAACTTTAGGGGTTTCTTTGTTCTTCTTTCTCTAATTGCTTTAGGTGTAAGGTTAGCTTGTTTATTTGAGATGTTTCTTGTTTCTTGAGGTACGGTTGTATGGCTATAAACTTCCCTCTTAGAACTGCTTCTGCTGCATCCCATAGGTTTTTGTTTGTCATGTTTTCATTGTGATTTATTTCTAAGTATTTTTAAATTTCCTCTTTGATTTCTTCAGTGATCTCTTGGTTATTTAGTATTGTATTGTTTAGCCTCCATGTGTTTGTATTTTTTACAGATTTTTCCCTGTAATTGATATCTACTCTCATAGCGTTGTGGTCGGAAAAGATACTTGATACAATTTCAATTTTCTTAAATTTACCAAGGCTTGATTTGTGACCCAAGATATGACCTATCCTGGAGAATATTCCATGAGCACTTGAGAAGAAAGTGTATTCTGTGGTTTTTGGATGGAATAAACTATAAATACCAGTTAAGTCCATCTGGTCTAATGTGTCATTTAAAGCTTGTGTTTCCTTATTTATTTTCATTTTGGATGATCTGTCCATTGGTGAAAGTGGGGTGTTAAAGTCCCCTGCTATGAATGTGTTCCTGTCAATTTCCCCTTTTATGGCTATTAGCATTTGCGTTATGTATTGAGGTGCTCCTATGTTGGGTGCATAAATGTTTACAATTGTTATATCTTCTTCTTGGATAGATCCCTTGATCATTATGTAGTGGCCTTATTGTCTCCTGTAATAGTCTTTATTTTAAAGTCTATTTTGTCTGATATGAGAATTGCTACTCCAGCTTTCTTCTGATTTCCATTTACATGGAATATCTTTTTCCATTCTCTTACTTTCAACCTGTATGTGTCCCTAGGTCTGAAGTGGGTCTCTTGTAGACAGCATATATATATGGGTCCATTCAGCCAGTCTGTGTCGTTTGGTTGGAGCATTTAATTCATTTACATTTAATGTAGTTATCGATATGTATGTTCCTATTACCATTTTCTTAATTGTTTTTGGTTTGTTATTGTGGGTCTTTTCCTTCTCTTGTGTTTCCTGCCTAGAGAATTTCCTTTAGCATTTGTTGTCAAGCTGGTTTGGTGGTGCTGAACTCTCTCAGCTTTTGCTTGTCTGTAAAGGTTTTAATTTCTCCATCAAATCTGAATGAGATTCTTGCTGGGTAGAGTAATCTTGGTTGTAGGGTTTTCTCCTTCATCACTTTAAATATGTCCTGCCAGTCCCTTCTGGCTTGCAGAGTTTCTGCTGAAAATCAGCTGTTAACCTTATGGGGATTCCCTTGTGTGTTATTTGTTGTTTTTCTCTTGCTGCTTTTAATATGTTTTCTTTGTAGTTAATTTTTGATAGTTTGATTAATATGTGTCTTGGCATGTTTCTCCTTGGATTTATCCTGTATGGTGCTCTCTGTGTTTCTTGGACTTGATTAACTATTTCCTTTCCCATATTAGGGAAGTTTTCAACTATAATCTCTTCAAATATTTTCTCAGTCCCTCTCTTTTTCTCTTCGTCTACTGGGACCCCTATAATTCGATTGTTGGTGTGTTTGATGTTGTCCCAGAGGTCTCTGAGACTGCCCTCAATTCTTTTCATTATTTTTTCTTTATTCTGTTCTGTGGTAATTATTTCCACCACTTTATCTTCCAGGTCATTTGTCCGTTCTTCTGCCTCAGTTATTCTGCTACTGATTCCTTCTAGAGAATATTTAATTTCATTTATTATGTTGTTCATCATTGTTTATTTGGTCTTTAGTTCTTCTAGGTCCTTGTTAAACGTTTCTGTGTTTTCTCCATTCTATTTCCGAGATTTCGGATCATCTTACTATCATTACTCTGAATTCTTTTTCAGGTAGACTGCCTATTTCCTCCTCATTTGTTTGGTCTGGTGGGTTTTAATTTGCTCCTTCATCTCCTGCATATTTCTCTGTCTTCTTATTTTGCTTATCTTACTGTGTTTTGGGTCTCCTTTTCACAGACTGCAGGTTCGTAGTCCCCTTTGTTTTTGGTGTCTGCCCCCAGTGGGTAAGGTTGGTTCAGGTGGTTGTGTAGGCTTTCTGGTGGAGGGGACTGGTGCCTGTGTTCTGGTGAATGAGGCTGGATCTTGTCTTTCTTGTGGGCAGGACCACATCCAGTGGTGTGTTTTGGGGTGTCTGTGAGTTTATTATGATTTTAGGCAGTCTCTCTGCTAATGGGGTGTCCAGCACTGAAGCTTGCTGGTGGTTGAGTGGAGCTTGGTCTTAGCATTGAGATGGAGATCTCTGGGAGAGTTCTCGCTGATTGATATTACTTGTGGCCAGGAGGTCTCTGGTGGTCCAATGGCCTATAGTTGGCTCCTCTACCTCAGAGGCTTAGGCCTGACACCCAGCAGGAGCACCAAGACCCTGTCAGTCAGGCACACGGTGTCTATGTGATTTTGAGCAAGTGACTTAACCTTTCTGTCCCTCAGTATCTGTTTTCTCATCTACAGACTGATGTTTGGCAGAGATGCAGCTGTACTTCAAGAGATATACAGTGGTCAACCTCCTCCAGTCAGAACTAGCTCCGACTTGACCACAGGAAAGAGCCTGTGCAGATGAAACCCAGATGTATCTCATTGTTAAATTTGTGCTCCTGTTTCAATGAAAATGTTCTCTCTAAAAATACCTACTTTGAAAAACTGGAGTAATTTCTTCCACAAAGCTTGTTTCACATATAAACAAACAGAAAAAAAGACTCCAAATCAACAAAAGGAAACATTTAACTATAAACACTTAACTGGTGACTTTGCCATTAAGAAAAATCATGCAATAGCATGCAATCCATATCAGCTGAGAACATCTAAGAAGTCTGCAGAGCACAGATATTAGTCTAATTTTCACAGGTGAACACAGGGCCAGCTGGACCTGTCATGGACCCAAATGGATCTCTTCTTCAAATCCATCCTGACCCTTTAACCACTTAGAGATTGCAATCTCTTTTCTGAACTTTAGTAAATTTTGGTCCCATATAATTTTGTAATTAAATAATAATACAAATATACTATTTAATTATTTTAGTTATCTTGGTCTTACTTTTTCAACCAAACTGTAATTTGGTAGAGAGCAAGACATATGCTTTGTATTCATCTACATTTTCTATCTGCCTAACCTAGAATAGAGTCTTATAATCAAGAAATACTTGTTGGATTAAAGCCTATAATTTGTCATTCTATGCAAATGCTGTTCCAGATTGTGTTTCTGGGCTTGAGAGAAGCTATCATAGAAATATCCTTATATTCATCCATTTTTTTTATCAGGGATAGGAGGTTCAACCCACTCAGGTCCCAAACTGCTTCAAGCAGTAAGTCTACTACAATGTCTTAATAAAATCAGAATGAGGGCTTCCCTGGTGGCGCAGTGGTTGAGAGTCTGCCTGCCGATGCAGGGGATGCGGGTTCGTGCCTCGGTCCGGGAGGATCCCACATGCCGCGGAGCGGCTGGGCCCGTGAGCCATGGCCGCTGAGTCTGTGCATCCGGAGCCTGTGCTCCACAATGGGAGAGGCCGCGGTGGTGAGAGGCCCACGTACCACCAAAAAAAAAAAAAAAAAAAAAAAAAATCAGAATGAAAACGTACAATCGTGCACCCAGCTTGGGTCTACCTGCCATTTTGTGCTTATGTTACTGCTGACAAAATAACTGACTTCTGCTTGTCCCAAGGTGTTAGTGACTGCATTAGTGATTGTTCAGCCTCTGTCTTGGCTCCTTATGAGTCTGTCTAAGGCAACTCTATCATCCATAGCAACTCTGGCCAGTAAGTTGAAGATGACTTGACTGCCTTCCAGAGCAATGCCATTGATTATTTCAGTTAAGGTCAGTGACACATACACCACTTTCCTAACTGGATCACTCCCAACATACAGATAACTTCCGACAGGGTGAGGGTAACCAAAGGCAGCCTCATTTTAGGAAGTCTCCCTAGTCATCTGAGTGCTATGTGCCCTATTGCCGGTGTTTCCTTAAACTCTTATGAGCACCCATAAGGTGTAAGGAGGAAGGAAAGCAAGTTAATGCTTGACTCTCACACAGGAAGTACAGATTTGGGGACATGTGTGGTGCCTCTGAAAATTGTGTCAGTTACAGCTGTTGGAGCCCCTCAAGTTGGACTTATTTGAATTGGGAGGTGTACTTTGAGCAATGCATATGACCTCCTGGCAAGCTGGTAAAATTTCAGATTTATAGTTCAGTCTGAATAACTGAGTTAAGTCCTTGGTTTTGCAGGAGTTGTCCAAGAGCCATCAGTCCACCTGCTTTGTTATCCACACCACTAGCCTATCTGGGGCCATCCCGTGTCATTTTCAAAAAATTTCTCAATAACTTAAGGAGAATGGCAACTCAGTCCTGGTCAGATCTATCTGGTGACAGATGGCATACTCAGTAGTCAGTTAAATTTAAGGTGCTTATGACAATTTGAGTGAGGTGCATTATGTCATTTTCCTTCATGAGAAGACACCAGGGATGATTCTAAAGGGCAAAGGTCACTAATGTTCCTCACCTCTCCAGGCCTCCTTGGCTCTGAGGTTGTTGTTCTCTCTCACCTCACAGAACTAGTACACCCCATGTCTTGTTTTCCAACATCCCCAACTCTAGGCCTTTCATCTGGTGGCTAGTACAAGAGGTATAAGGGCATTTTTATAAAATTTACAGACACCCCTTAGGGCCACCACTTTGGTGGTGTGAGAACAGTTTCATACTGTGGTCTCATCAGAGGACAGGTGCATACTGTGTGACTCAGGGAGCAGAACGCACTCAGGGAGCCAGTGCCCACTTTCCTAATGATCCAAGTCGATGGCAACCCCACAAGAGAATCTGGGTGGGTGAATCAGAATTAGATTTGAACCCACAATGTCCTGGAGGGTGCACCAACCAGGTGGGCTGGCAGGTGGCATTAGGCTAAAGAAAGAAGCATTGTGTCCAGAAATGATCAGGGTGGATTATCAAATTTTCAAAATAGGTCTACATATTTCTTTAACCTTTCATTCTGGTCATTACCCAGGAAGTGGACAGAAGATGATCCCTCTCTGGGGACAACTGCATTCAGTGACCAAAGTGTCTTACTAAAGGGTGTGGACCAGGAGGAGATGAAAGAATTTTTCTGAGTCAGTTTTTGAAGAGATTGTACCAATGTTTAACAATGCCTGTGGATTGCAGGCAGGGTGGAAGGCCCATTGGACCATTCTTGAGTGGTTTTGTGATAAAAAGCATAACTTTTTCAAACTGCAAACATGAACCAAAAGTACAAACAAATGTCTTTCAAGGGCCCAGCAGTGTGGCTGAAGTGAGCTGATTAGAATGAAACAGCAACACCATAACCTGAAAAAATGATGAAGAGCCACCCACCAACAGCATCAAGAGGAGACCAAAGGTCCAGTGTGATCAGTCTTCTAGGATCAGGTGGGGGCAATGTCCTGTGGAAAAATGCCCCTGTGATACAAATGGGTCTCAAGTCTGGCAGGCAGTGGTAGCTCTGTGGCAGAAACAGAGTTCTTTACTTTTCACTTTGTGCCCAGTCTATGATGGTAGACATATTGCCATGCCCGGTATGAAGATGGGTTCAGGCAGCCATGGTGGCCATCTGGGCAGTACAGTCTCCATCAGTAGCTTGAGTCCAGTTGGTCTAGCCAGAGAACAGGTCCATACTACGCATACCTATATGAGTGACCCAGGTGGTTTGATCAACAGTGTGATTTGTTTCCATGGTCTTCAGTCCCCCAAATAAGTACATTTTATTTGCCAGGCTGTAGTTTTCCAAAAGTGGCAGACCAAGTAGCTAGGCTATTGGCAACAGCCTAAAATAAGTGTCAGGAAAAATATAACAAGGCCGATTGAGAGGAGTACTGGCTAGAGCTGGTCTTGAGTTCTGCCCACGGAAAGGAGCAACCCTGTTTGTATTTGTTTCTGACAAATCGGAGCTGGAGTTGAATAGCTGCGGCAGCCCAGTGGACACCATTGGGTCTAATCTTAGCCTGATCATCAGTGAACCAGGACCAGACATAGGCATTTAAGGGAAACTCTATAAATTAGAGGCCCCATTGAGCCACCAGCTTTGCTTCAGGTGGCAAAGTGGGAGATACATTTCCCCTAATGGATAGTTGTCATTTTTTCATGTAAAGCTGCAATGCCACTGGGGTCAGGCTAGATGTGTTCCTGAAAATATTATTTCCATTTGACAAGCAAAGTTTGTTGGGCCCTTCCCACGCCTTAGTCACTGAGTTAGCAAGAGCCCAGATGTAAGCTAATAGCTGCTTTGCAAAAGGTGTTTCTGGCAGCCGAGTCAGAGAGGTATAAGAACAAAACTCCAAGGGGTGCTTCCAGGCAGAGGCTGCCACCATTTCCAGGCTCTGGTCTTCGAAGCCATCAGTCACAGAGATGTGGAGCTCAAGGGGTCACAAAGGTCATGGGGCCTCTAGAGTAGAGTATGAACTACAGCTTGCTGGATGGCTTCCAACACAGTCTGTTGGTTTAGGTCTCACCCCAAGGATGCTGAATCTTGAGTTATGTGACGTAAAGATCAAGGAGAATGCCTAAGTGGGGCATATACTGTCCCTAATATCCAAAGAGTAAAAACGGCACTGGGCCTCCTTTTTGGTGGTGAGGACAAAGAGGCACAAGTTTTTGTGCCTCTTTTTTTTTTTTTTTTTTTCCTTATCTGAGTATCTTGAAGAGAGGAAATGCATGCACTGAGCGTAAAAAGAACTGAACGGGGCTGGCTCTGAAGAACAGAAGAGCACTGGGACAGTACCCGAGAGAAAGTTAGGTCAAGGAAACAACTTTCATTGTGGTAATTGTAAATATTAAAACTTTTAAATGTTGATGGTGAGAAGCCAGGAGGATAAAAAAAAGAAAAAGGAAAAGAAGAGGTGGACGGTTGGTCAGGATTTCAGAACTAGAACCCAGAGAGGATGATTTTTTCACTACATATTATCTTTGTTTGATATATAGATACAGATATCAATATAGACACAGATATGGACATAGATATGATATAGATATTACAAGTAGACATTGTTTATCACTTAACTATTACTTGCTTTATTTTTTTTTCCTGAGGACCAACAGAAAGACGGTAAGAATCCAAGGTAAAGGCTAATCATTTGAGTTTCAAAACTAGACTGGACTTTGTGTTCAATATTAAGCTACAATTTATGGCAATAGCTTCTCAAAGCGATATATTTTAATCTCCTAATTTAACTGGTCTGGGCTCTAGTGACTTATTTCTTCCTAAATTATCTGCCAGTTTTCAAGATGTACTTAGACCTTTCTAATCGGTTTGTTATACTTTATTTCAGGTCATAAAATTCCAGGTCACCATTACTTTGTCTCCTGATGCATTCTGCTTTTTTGCAACATGTCCTAACCTTGAGAAAATTATGTTAAAATGTGTAGTACCTGAACTCTTCTAGTACTTTATGTTGTACCTCAAAATAGCTTCCAATATTCTGATTTAATGAATATGAAGTATATGAGTGTGTATTCAAAAGTCTTAGAAGCAACTGAAATACAAAATAACCAGGCTATAAAACTCAGTTAACATATTTGGTAGAGGCTGATATAAGTAGAAGTTACATATAAAAATTTCTTTAAAATGCTGAAGTCAGCTAAAGATTATTATTCATATTCAAAATACAAGTATACAAGAAGAACACCATGCCAGGCTGGATAATCACAGAAGACAGAATGTATCGGTTTACTCTGACTTAGAAAAATCGCTAGAGAGCATTACTCTGACAAGGCTGATTTAGACAGTAAACAATGGTCTGCTTACATCATTGTAGAAAGAATATCCATGAGATCTAGGTTAACAAGTTATAAAGTACATTTTTATTGCTTAAAGGAGCAACTCAGAATAGTTTGAAGTAAAAGACCTCTATTTTTAAACTACTGCAACATTTAAAGCTGGGTTTTCAATTTGTCAACCTATCTAAAAAACTGAATATAACAACCTGATTAGTGGCAAGCAGAATTCAAGAAAATATTTTTTTGGTAATGGATCAATGGTGTAGAAAATTTGGTATCATTTGAGCAGACTTAAAATAGAGTATATATTATAGAACAATACAGAGTTCTTCATTACTATAACTACCTTGACGAATAACAGCTAAAAATGTACATTGAAAGCCTGAGGGTCATAATGGCTTATGAAGTGAGATGAATATTTTATCGAGTCCAGTTTTCAGGTGAGATGGATACTTCATTTTATCCAGTTTGATACTCTCACAGTGTCATTATTATGTTGCTATTATAATGCTCATGTTTTTGATAAGTTTATACTTCTCTATCACTGGGGCCCAAATTAGCCTAATAAGTGAGCTTCTAATCTGATAACCATGGCTATAGTAATGATACCATAGAAGGATGTTATTTTGAAATATATACCTATGCTCTCTTTTTTGCTAATTCTTATAAATTCTGATCCTCTTCCCTACTAGTGCAGCAGCTAGATCTTGTTGCCTTAGGGAAGGGTTGTTACAGCAGAAAATTAGAGAAAAAAAATTTGTCTTAAATTCGGGGCACTGGTGATTCCAAAGCAGAAGGATACCAGTGGCAACCTAGAGCTCCATATGAAAATGATTGGTTAAGGAAAAGCTTCTAATCCCTCTCTCCTCCAAGGGCAGAGGATGCTCTCCAGGCTGAGGCAAGGGGAGCCGTGGTGAGACCACAGAAAGAGACTCTGTGCTTGGACCCTCTTTACTCCCCACATTCCCATAAGCTGAGGTCAGGGAGTGAGATGACCTAAGGCTAAGAGCAGAAGGGACCTGTAGCCTCTCTCCCAGGAAGAGCCCAGGGAGGGCGCAAAGTCCTGGCTTCCTCTGCAGCCCAGCAGGGCTTGGCAGCATGGGAGTAGAAATGGCTGTGCCTTACATCTAGGCGATCTGCTCAAGGTCTCTGAAAATCGCTAAGACCCAGAGCAGCCAAACGACTCCACGGGTGGAAGTGGAGTGCAGACAGAGTTTCCTGAAGCTCCAGCAGGATGCCTGCACTGGCACAGCAAGAAAGAAGAGTCAGTGGACCCAAACTGGTGTGAGGGATGTGGTCACGGATTCAGACCGAAATGCCTGTCTCAGTGCACTAGCTCGGATGGCCCACAAATGAAGATCAGCTCCACAGACCATGCTGAGTGACTGGGTGTTCTGTCCACGAAGACTGAGGACCAAACTCCCATCCCACCTTCAGGGACTGGGCTCCCTCAACCAAGACTGGTTAAACCTAACCCTAGGGAACATGTTCAAGGGTGGGGCAAGGCCAGAGATTTCTAGGATTTTCTCAAGATTTTCTCAAGATTCAACATCAGTTTAAATTTCTTAAATAGTTACATTTCTTAACATTTTATATTATGTCCTGAGATAAGTCTACTCAGAAATATCTTTAGTTCTTTCTCTCTGACAGTGACTAGCAATTTCCTGGGAATACCTTAACAATTACACAAGTCACATGCAATACCTTCCCCAAAACTTTGGTAGTCACATGCACCAAGGGATATCATGTGTTCAGAACAGTACCTGTCATTAATTTTTTCCCCTGCAATCCCAAAAACACACTGGAGGTAACCCACCCATTATCCATTCAAGTTATCTTTCACTTAATTGGCAATGACCATCTGGGCGGAACTTGCTCCAGTCTGGTTGTTGATAAGGAACACTTCTACAATACCAAAGCAACTATTCAAATATAATTCAGGTTGCATAATTATTTTACGGATAACATTTATTCCTTTTCCCTTTGAAATTATTTAAATTACAAAAAATTTAATAATATCTAGAGTTTATAGTTCTCATCCCTTCATGCTTATCTCCAGGAAGAAGCAAATGGATGTGACTAATAACTGTAAGGGAGTAGACACTGACACACTTTCCTCCAGCTGTGTGTAACAAGCATAAGATATGAAAATAAGTTTTCTCTCTGTGACATACCGATAGCCGAAACTTTAGAAATCAGCAAACACTTGAAAACTGTAAAATAATTACTTAATTAAAATGAGCAGAAGAACTATGGGAAACGTCTTCTGCTTCTACTTCTCACAATCCTGCTGGCTCAAAAATGATAGTTTTTTTGAGGCAATTAAGGAACTGATCTCTGAGCTTTCAGGAGAAGCTGTGCCATGTATTTATTTTAAGTTACAGAAGGCTTTTTTTTTTTTTTTTTCAGTACACGGGCCTCTCACTGTTGTGGCCTCTCTTGTTGCGGAGCACAGGCTCCAGACGCGCAGGCCCAGCGGCCATGGCTCACGGGCCCAGCTGCTCTGTGGCATGTGGGATCTTCCCGGGCCGGGGCATGAACTCGTGTCTCCTGCATTGGCAGGCGGACTCTCAACCACTGTGCCACCAGGGAAGCCCTAAGTTACAGAAAGCTTTATCAGGTTCACAGGATACATAAGAATGAGATAGGCCTTTGAAAAAGAGCAACTCCGAATAAATGAGTGGCCCTGGAGGAAAGATGTGGATGGTGAGAAGGCAGAGGACAGAGGAGAACCTCGGTCTTAGCCTGACAAAGATTGGCCCAAGAGGCTGCAGGAGAAGGAGAGAGAGCTATGGAGAAAGACAAGGGAAAAGAGAGCTTCCAGAAAGAGGTACTGGTTAAATGTTAAATGCTACAGAAGATCTGAAAAAAAGCATTTCTCCTTCACAGTTTACAATCCCTGCAGCGTTTAGTGCAGTGCTATGTGTATAGTAACCTCAACAAGGGTTTGAAGCACAAAATTTAACTCAGAAAATGATATCATGGCCATGGTGGCATCTTTGATAGACATGGTGACCTGGTTAACCTTTAGCCTCTACTCGACCCTTGAAGCTAAGCAAGGTCTTCAACAAATGTTTCTTGTGACTAGAGAACAGAGAACCTCTGTTGCAGGAAGTATGGATCACATGGCACAATTTCAACATATCTGCCTAGGCCTGGTTCATGTTACGCTAATGTATAAGTCTTGCTCCCTGAAATCTTTGGCCTCACTGAATTTTTACTGCTGAGACAAGTTAGACATGGGGAATTTGATGAAATACACATAAATATGAACCATGGCCCATGGGCATAGCACACTCTCACATACACACATCTCTCTATGGAAGAGAAAGTGACATATTAACATTGTCATTTTGTATTTTAGGCTCATCATGAACACCACTTTATTCCTAATTAGGTATGAAGCATTTATATCATGTACCACTGGTCACTAAGAGTGATGAAGTAATTGGAAGTTTGCTGTTTGCTTTTTTTTCTAAGTAGCTGTTAGGAAAAAAATTCAAATTCATAAAAAGTTGCAGAAATAAAAATATTGGAAATAACATCCATATACCTTGTACTGATATTCACCTACTGTTAATATTTTATCCTGTTTGCTTTATAATTTTCAATCTACCTATTTATTGATCCATCCATCATCTATCTCTGTATATTGTATATATATGTATATACATATACATACTTCTAAAAATATTTTGGTGCATTCTGAACCATTTGATGTTTACTCTTGCTGAATAAAAATCAAATGTACTGAACTTGTTGCAAGACTTTAAAATATAAAGACTGATAAAATCAAAGATATATTTTAAAATCTGAAATATAAAATCAAATTCTAAACTAGTTAAATTATGAAATCAGTGTAAATGAGCAGAGAACCCCCATCCTCTATGACATGAGAGGAATGAAAGGGGTAATGTGCCAAACAGTTTGTATACCATCAGAAAACATGTCTTTATAATTTTGTGAAATCATACTTTAAAAAAAATCTAACAGTTAAATTAATGGCCAGCTAAAAAGTAGCAGACACCAATTATCTATGTCATGAAAGGAATGAAGAGAGAAAACTTGTTTATTGGACGTTTCATGTCTGTCAGCCAGTTTATATAACACCAGCAACTATGGCTAATATCATATCAGCAAATTATGTGAATGCATATTTTAAATGATTTAACAAATAAATAAGTGGTCAGCTAAAAATCTGGTAGTGACAGAAAGAAACATAGGACTTTAACTCTTGTTTTAACTATTTAAAAATTAGTTTCATTTAGTAAATAGTAATTGAATGTCTATTTTCAGACTCTGTTCCAGGGACTAAGGATACAATGATGAGGGAAACCAAGATGACCCTGTCCAGGAAGGTCACAGCTCAGACAGTTTATTTCATACAAATTCTTGGGACCTACCCCAGACTGCTTCAGAGTTGCTGGGGCTAAAAAAATAACAATTCAGGGTAGTGAGCCCTTACATGGGAACAAACAAGTGGCTTTGGGATACTTGGTAGGTAGGTAAAAAAGGCTTCCTAGACAAGAGTCCTGTGAGCTCGAAATACAAAGAAGATACAGAAGAAATGGCCCGGGCAAAGGCCTGGACTCAGGAGAGAACAGTTTTCTCCAGGTGTGATGCTCAGAGGGGTGAGTCTCAGAACTGAATTCATCTACTCCTCAGGATTCCTGCCCAGTAGGAGTGCTTTATGCGCCAGGCAACAAGGTCTATTGTGTGTGGACAGCACGCCCTGGACTCCCTTTCTTCAGCCCAAATGAAAATCCATAGGTGCACAGCTTTGCAAACCTCTTGAACATTATTACTGGAGATACCACTTTCTTGATTCTTTATTCACATGCAGTTGGAGCATTGATACACATCTCTCTGCACTCCTAATTTAAACTCCCACAGCATTAGAGCCATTAATACAATTTTTTTCAAAAGCACTTACCTTCTGTGTAGGTGTCTGTGTGACTTAGACATGAAATCTAGACCTCATTTAAGCCCAAATGAAAGTAGGTTCATTAATGAGCAACAGTCATTGAAAGTTTGTTCATTTTGGAGCCAGATGTTAGGCAGACCCTAAAGCAAGGCTCTAAGCCAAAAATACAGGTTTTAAGTTTTAATATACTGTCAATAGGCACAATCCAAATAATATAGTATAATATATGCTCTGAAGGAAGCCAAGACTGTTGTCCATAGAGTGGCTTTTTAAATCCAATTTTATACCTGAGTACCAATGTCAGCATCACCATTAGCAGCTACCAGGACCAGGACAATGCTATCTGTATCTAAACAACAACTAGAATAGTTGTGTCTTTCTATAAATGCACTGGGTTGTGTATGTACCTACTCCATCTAATACAATACTGAGGGCAAGGACTAAACACTGCAATCCTGATGCACGCTTTCTGCACGTTTGATCTGACTGGTATAAAATGTAGACTAGCTTATATGATGTCCCATTAAGATTAAAGTGATTTGTAGCTTTAGGGTACTTTGAAAGAAGAATTCAGATAGGTGCAATTTATTTTTACTGCATATTTTTGTAATACGCATGAGGCATAACAATTCATAGAAATTTAAGATGTTTTACTCTAAAAGGAATATAAATTTTCATTTTATCTTTTTTTAAAGTACTCTTGTTTAATAATCATGACTGACCTTACTCCATATAATCTAGAGTTGCCTGAAAGGTACAAAGCATTATATTTTGCCATTTTGTTCACAGACACTCAGAACATTTGGCTGCGTGTCACCCTCTACCACAGACATTCAAAACACTACAAGACACTCATTCTTCTGCAGCAGATTATGTGAGAGGCTTTCTTCTTTTTCTTCCTTTGTTTTTTATATAATAGAAATACACACTGGTATTTTAATCTATCTAACAAAGATCCCAAGTAAATCTATCAAAAACCAATGTCACCTAAGTGATAATTCTATCCTGCAAGATTCCAGGAAAGGGTCATGTCACCCACAAATTCCTAAGCAAGTTACACAGTCTTTTATATGGTGGGTGCTAAATAAGTGTTTGCTGAATTGAATTAAAATTTAACAGCATGTAGGGTTACTACATTTTACACAGGGAAAACAAAACAAGTTGCAATCAGAGGCCAGGGGATCAGACCTTCCTTCTCCCAGAACATGCCCGCCAGCTGAAAATTCATTTCTGCACCAGGGGGTGTTAGAGGCAACACTTTCTCACAGGACCCCCTTTCCATGACCTGTTCTCTTCCCTCTGCTCAGCCTCTCCTATCACTTGTCCCCTTACCAGAAAGAATAGCTGCCTAGTGTGGAGGACACAAGGCTTCCATAAGGACAAAGGCAGCAACAAAGAACTGACCTTTGTCTTTTCCGAGGGCATGGTTTGACCTTGACACAGTAGAGAAAGGGTGCTACCAAGTACCTAGTGCCTACCATATGCCAGGTGCTCTGCTAAGTGCTTTAAAAGATATTCCCACACACACTCTTATCTTATGAGAGAGGTATTTTACAGATGCATCAGAGACAGAGAAGTACCTCATTCAGGGCCACTGCACTACACCTCCCTGTAAGCTGTTTGACCACTGTTTCTCCTCATCTCCCCATAGATTAAAAGCTACATTGGTCTCATCTTGATCACTGCCCTATCTGCCTCAACTAGCGCAGGGCCTGGCACACAGCAGATGCTCAATTAAGTATTTTTTAATTTAATTTAATTTTTTTTAATACAGCAGGTTATTAGTTATCTATTTTATACATATCAGTGTATAGATGTCAACCCCAATCTCCCAATTCATCCCCCTCCCCACTGCTTTCCCCCCTTGGTGTCCATACGTTTGTTCTCTACATCTGTGTCTCTATTTCTGCCTTGCCAAGTATTTGTTAAATGAATAAACAAAGGAATGAATTCTCCCATTTACCCTAACCACTGATTAAAACCTTTACTAGATTAACTTCTTACGTCCTTTATTGAATTCACCTAAAAGCTGTATATTACAAATGTATCAGTTGATCCAAATGAACAGAACTGATAAGTTTCAGCATCACCTGTGCATTAACACCAAGGATTCCTGAATGTAAAGGCAGGATGCTGAGACAGAGACCTGAATACCAGGTCAATCAGGCCCAAATTCACACAGTGGCAATGTTACTTTTTGCCCAACAGATAAAAATGAAACTTTTAAAACTTGAACTTCTGAGCACAAAGGGAAGTTAAATGCATAATTTCGTTGTGTTAACTTCTGTGTTATCTTCTCCCTTCACTAAAGGACAATTTCTGTATAAAAGAAGACGTGAGACTCTTAATGTTAAAAATAGGCTGCCTCTTCTGGCACAACAAGCAATAAAGTATTTATTTTATAGTATGTATTTTACATGAAGCTTAATATTGTTATTTTGTTAACTGATAGAGAATCATATCAGGGTTTAATTTATGAGGAACATCGTGTAAACTACAAGGTTTTTTTGAGGTAAGGAAAGCATTTAGCCTCTGTTGGAACAGTCTAAAGTTCCTTTGTATACAATTACATATCACAGGAAACATAATATTCAGTGAATAAAAATTTAAGTAGTGTTAAAATTTTAATATTAAATACAAAGAGCCATTCTATAATAGCAATATTTCTGGAACACAAAAGAAGAAAAGCAAGACATCTTTAATTAAACTTGTCACCGTAATCATTCACTCCATTCAGATTTAGAACGATGTAGCGCTTATGTATATATATTAATCTTAACATGCTATGAATCACACAGTAAACTACAAGCTAAAAACGGTATACTGTATGAAGTTAGAGGATTAATTTTTAATTTGCCCTACATGCATTTGCTCTATCTCTAAACTCAAAGGCCAGAAAACTTCCTAATTTTCCTGATAGTATTGATCAAATATCTTAATGTATAACATGACTATCTAATTCCTAATTCCTATTTCTAACATAGATAGATACACAGATACACAGATAGATATTGATATTGTATCTTTACCCTTAAAAATCACCAAAAAAGTATTTTTAAAAGTGTCAAACACTCCACAAAAGTAAAATATTTAGCTCTTATTTATTAAGACATTTTTTGTTATTATTCTTTTCAAAAAAGAACTAAACATTAAGATAGTTACATTGGTGTAACTTTACTTGCAGAATAAACATTAACAATTAAGTTCATCATAATAATTTTCTTATTATTATTCACACACATGACTTTTTTATTTTTAAATTTTTTTTAAACAATCTTCTATCACTTGTATTTTTTTTCCTTTTTGGCCACACCATGTGGCTGGTGGGATCTCACTTTCCCACTGCCTGGGATTGAACCCAGGCCAAGGCAGTGAAAGCCCGGAATCCTAACCACTAGGCAACCAGGGAACTCCCACATACATGACTTCTAAAAACTACTCTTGTTATAATGTAGTATCTCTGATTTTGGTGTTACAGCATTAATTATTAATTTTATTATAAAAATATGAACTGTGATATTGCATCTCACCCACACTAATAGGCACAAACATCCAAAATTGTGTTTATAATTTCTCTAATATAAAAATGTCACAGAATTTTAATCCACAAATTCTATGCTTTTGTTCATACTATTTATAATGCACAACTACATTCTAAATTTAGTATTTAAATAGCTAAATGAACCTACCTCCCACCTTAGGTAAAATTCTAAAAATAATATTATAAGAAATAATTTAAAGCACTCAATTTAGTTACCATGGTGACTGTTGCTATCTAATAATTTAGGGGTAGGAAATTATTATTATTCATCATTAACTTTAGTTCTATAAAGAAAAAGAGCAACAATCTTTATCTTTCTAAAGAAAAGCAAAAAAACCCTCTGATACTTTATTTCTGTGCTAGACAAGAAGGGGAAAGACCATTTCTGGGCCAAAGAACATTATACAACAGGTTACTTAAAACATTTCTATAAGATATAAATACATTTGCTATACATTTGGTCCCAATCAGTCCACATCTAACTGTGGACTCCTGAATATTAAAGCGGTTTGAAGTGAACAGTAAAGAGGGAAAAGTTCACAGGATTCAAGCTACCCTGTTGGTTCTGGATGTGCCTACCTGCTGGAAGTTGCTGTCACCATGTTCTCCTCTGCATTATTGGCAGGCAAGAAGAGAAGACAATGGTTTTCAACGGAGTCTCCCCTCCCACTCGTGACTTCCCCCTTATCAGAAGAAAACTTCAGTGTGATTTAAAGTCTCTTGGAAATGCACCTAAAGTGAGGTTCCACCTGAAATTGTTTTCTTTTGTGATTAACACCTATGATGGTGACCATGGATATTTAAACTCTACACCCCAGATGGCTGCATCCCAAGTGGTTTTAGTGACACCCAGGAAGCATCATGACATGCATGGCTTTTGCATAGGAAAGCAGGGGAGGTGGTGAAGAGGCAATTGCTTGGGGACAATTTCTAAGCTTGGGCTCTGTCTAGGGAAGGAAGTGCATACAAATGTTCCTTCTCATCACCATAGTTCACCTCAAACAAACATGAGGTATAATAATTAGAGACAGACTCAGGGGCTCAAGCTTCAGGGAAGTGGAAAAAAAAGGGGTGGGGGGAAAGAAAGAAATTTTCAAGGCTGAACAGTCAGGAAGCATTTAGCAGATCATATTGGAGAAAGAAAACCTCCTGGAAATATAATTGTTGAAGACTATTTTAAAATAAAACTTGGAGTGTTAACAGATCTCAAGACTAATAATTCTTAGCATTTAGTATTAAGCCCCCTGAGTGAAGGACACAAGTATTACACTAAATTTTGCAGATAAGACCAGCTTTGGACATAGACCTATGTCACACAGAGGAAGAGGACAGGCAGCTAATTCAGAACCTGCACAAGAAAAGAAAAAGTACAGAATAATAAAGAAGGTATTCCCCAGCCACTTTTTGCTAAGGGTTTAAAAAATCTTCAGTGAGAACAGATGGGGGATGTCCAAACACCACACTACCCAGGAGCTGTAGCTGAAGGAGCTATATCTGTGTATGTGTGTGTGGGTGTGTATGTGTGTGTCAACCTGTGAAGATGTCACACCCCATTTCCACCCTCGGTTGCCAGGTGCCTGTGGGCCAGTTCTGACTGGCTTTTCTCCACATTGAAGCAATCTAATCCAATCCCTATATTTGGGGAGTTCATTTGGTGGAGAACTGGGGAAAGAAATAAGGAGCCTTCCGGCCAAGGCAAATTTTTCACAGGAGTCCTGAATTTGAAGATTGTTGGGCACTTTCCTGGTCCAATTAATTAGCTGGTACTTTGTTTACTATTTGTCTATTGTTCTCTCGTGTACAGACCCCTTGGCTCTAAGAAGGAAGATGGATGAGTATTAGATTCATGCCCACAAACTCTAGCCCAAAGCCATAACTAACATAAAGAAATAAGAAATTATATTCCAACAGCACAAATGATAGGCAAATTGGCAGATAAAGTTTGAGAGGAAAGATTAAAGCAGCTTGTCTTGTTAATAAAAATTCTTTAGGGTATTTGAGCATTTTTCAGGGGTAGTGGAAGCAAAGTTTAAAAAAAATCTCTGAACTATTTGACAACCTATCTTCATCAGAGCATTTTTTTCACCCCTCATGTTTTTGCCTTATCTGTCTGATTTATAATACAAAACAAGTGTAAAACAATCCACTGCAATATTGAGTTTATGCATATCCCTAAAATAAGCAATATTGTTAATATGAGGTCTAACATGAAAGTGCACAAGCAGAAGGACCACTCATTTGTAAGCAATAAAATCTGTTTCTAGTTTGGTTTAATTAATGAAAAAGAAGATAACTCGAGTTACAAGAAACCTGAGTGAACGTGCATTGATTTGGCTCTTCTGTTTGTAGTTGAATGGTAGGCAACAATACACTGGCTAACCTTACTTTCTTTTCATGCATAGTATTCAGCTAGCATATCAAATTGTTTTAAACGTGGCCTGATAATAACATGTTAGTCACTGAAAGTTTTGGTGCCAAATTGGGTTTTAAGCCAGCTAGTGTCTAGAAGAATATTTAGCCTATTTTAGAAGTTAGCATTAACTCTTTCCAGGATGATTAGAATGAAATATAATGTATTTATGCTTTCGTGCACTTAATGGCATTTAGGATCTAGTTGGGATCTAAGAAGGTCATCCTTGTTTGCTTCACTGATGGTTTGGTGCCAAAACAATTACCAGTGACATCTAGCAACGATCTCTAATGATTTCTAAATAGGCTTCACTTTAGACATTTTGACAAATTTATGCTTCCCTGCTATTGATCAGATTACATAATTTCATTGCATTATGTCAAGAGCAATTAAACAATTTCTTGCTAACCTACAATAACATACTCAAAACTAAGACATACACATATTTACTGAGTGAATGAAAGTGACGGTCTAGTAAGAGGTAGTTCCTACCACTAAAGTTTAGAAAATAAAGACGTGAGACCACCCACCATTATTGAGGCAGTCAGTATTTGTTAAGTATTTACATGGACTGGGCACTGTACCAGGTGCTAGAGAAACCAGACACATGCCCTCATAGAGCACCTGGTCCAGCTAATTAACTGTCCATCAGGCAACTTCATTTCATCTGTTACCTGAACAGACTACTCTTGGAATTCAATATTCTTATTTATTTCTTAATAAACAAATTTCATAATCTAAATATTATATTTAGATCAGGAGGAAAACATATCAGGTAGAAAGCATAGGCTCAGCAGAAATTACTGGAATCTGAATCTGGGGGGATATTTGGTGGGGTTGGTGGTGGGTGAGACCAAAGGTAGATGCTAGGAATATTTGGATGTCTGTACTTGCAATTTTTTTTGATAAGGTTTTCCCCAAATAATCCATTTATAAAAATTACCTACTTGTCTCTTCTTTCCTGTGAAGGTTTCCTATAATCTGTACAAGTGTCATTACAATTTTTTACAGTAGTTTCTAATTTCTTAAATGTACATCTACATATATGTAAGTAAATATAATCACAGCATTTTATTAATGTAATCATGCTCTGCTTGCTATTTTTCCCCAAAATTTGTGAAAAAAATTGGTGGATACAAGAACGTTAAATTGTAGCTCACTCAAATTATGTATACATTATTATTTGTTTAAAGCCAAAAGACTGGTTGAGCAGGGAAGAAATATCTGGAAATGGGCAATTTCTTCATAGACAGAAGTGGGGAATGGTAGATTTAAATACGTGCTTCCTTCTTGAGTCTCAATTCAACATGATTAATTTTTGTTGCTATGTTGATATATTAATTTTTGTTTGTAATATTAATAGCATTCTAGTATTCAATTATTAGAAATATTTACTTAGAATTATGAATCTATATTTATCAAATGAAGATATTTTAATAATACATTTATTAATTGACCAATATTTCCCCCAGATTTTGGTTAGCCTCTCAAAAATTCTTGTACAGAGAACAATACTAATATCTTTTGTTGAGCATTTAATAATTATTAGGCAGTGTGCAAATTCTTTGCAAGCATTCGCTGTATATAAAAAAATAAACAGGTGAAAATGCACGTAGGTAATGCAGGGCCATGTTAGAGTGAAGGGAGTGATAGTTACCTTGGATGTCCAGGGTAGTAAAATTCTGGAGCAGCACCCAAGAATGTCTCCGTTCCATCCCCAGAGGCCTTTAAAACGAGGACCCACATTTCATAGAGATAGACGATCTCTTAATGCATCTTCTAGCTCAATTACTCTATGATTTGCTTTACTTTTATAAAACCATATAGACTACAATTCCCTAATATAGTGATCAAGAAATAAGAGAGAATAGTAGGGCCTCCCTGGTGGCGCAAGTGGTTGAGAGTCCGCCTGCCGATGCAGGGGATACGGGTTCGTGCCCCGGTCTGGGAGGATCCCATATGCCGCGGAGCAGCTGGGCCCGTGAGCCATGGCCGCTGAGCCTGCGCGTCCGGAGCCTGTGCTCCGCAGCGGGGGAGGCCACAACAGTGAGAGGCCCGCATACCGCAAAAAAAAAAAAAAAAAAAAAGAGAGAATAGTAAATAATCATATAAAATGTTCCACATACTTTCAAGAGGATTTTTTTTTTTTTTTTTTTTTTTTTGCTGTACGCGGGCCTCTCACTGCTGTGGCCTCTCCCGTTGCGGAGCACAGGCTCCGGACACACAGGCTCCGTGGCCATGGCTCGCGGGCCCAGCCACTCCGCGGCATGTGGGATCTTCCGGGATCGGGGCACGAACCCGTGTCCCCTGCATCGGCAGGCGGACTCTCAACCACTGCGCAACCAGGGAAGCCCTCAAGAGGATTTTTATTTTCAGATATATTTTAAATAATTTGCAAATTATAATGTATAGTCTCAGAGTAATAATAAAATATGGAATAATATTTTTGCTGCATATGTAATTTTGCTCTGAATATGGTATTATGATAATGAATTTATCAGGAATCAGGCTTCATATTTCTTAGTTTTCCAACTTTGAAATTATATTAAAAATAAATCTGTGACATCTTACAAACTCCTTAGAAAGATTGTAAGGTATTAACTTTATCACAGTAAACAGAAGGCCTCCACACCCCGCCATGACTTCTTATAACTACATTTATCTGAGCAAGGGCAAAGCACACATGCATTAGTCTCTGGCCTGTCTCTTCACCGAACAAAAAAATCATTCTTTTTTCTGACAACAGGCTGAATGGAAAAGTAAACGTCATGAAAATTAAATCTCATAAAATAAGGATTAGCAAACACGAAACTAATAATATACCATGGACTCTACATCTTTTTTGGTCTGATTTATTATTCCCAAATAATAACTTTCAGTCTTTTGCAGACAAGGTATTCTACTGGGATGTACTCAGAAAACATGCTCTAAGACTTTAAGGATATGTACGATTGATTGAATCACAATATCAAAGAATGTTCTGAGCCAGAAGGGATCCTGAAGCCAGTCTAACCAAACCCCTTCATTTTACTGATACCAAAATATGTCCATAATTATACTGGGCTTTTCCCTTGTGGTTATTCAGCAGCAAACACCAACAACTCTTGGCCATTCTCTTTCTCTTCATTCCATAAAGATGCCCTAAAACAATACTGACCAGAGGGTACTCATCTCATCATGCTTCTCTGCATAAGTAGTACCTAAATGTGAAGAATAAGGAAAGGTGCCAGCCAGCCCACTCAGGTTCTTTAAGTGTATACTGTGGTTTTGCCACAGCTAGGGCTCAACTCCTTAGAGGCCTCTTCACTTATGGGAGGAAATGGGTGAGATCGGACTGGTGGATGTTCCAGGATACTGGAGGGTCGTGACCTGATTCCCAGGACCCCATTCAGTGAGATATGTATGTGCAGCAGGGAGAAAACTTTACCATTTTAAAATCTGGTTCCAATTTGGGCCAGTTGCTCTAGGAGGACTACGTTCCTCTTGGGGACAGTTCCTGTTTTTGTTTGGGAAATATCTCATGTACATTTTGATTATGCAAAGATGGGACCTTTGAACCACCTGAATGGGAGGGAAGGGACAAAAGAGTCAAGTTGCTCTGCACAGCAACAAGGGATTCTAAAGTGCTTCCAAGGTAAGGATGGAAAAAGAGAGGCCCCTGCAGCTCTGCAGAAAGCCACAGCTGAGGAGAGATGGTTATGGTCTTTACTTCAGTGATGTCTAGAGCTCACCCTTTCTGTAACATCATCCCCCCATTGCTACCTCCAAGGCTTCAGTAAAAATGAAAAAGATCTGCTACCATAGTTTCTGTTACCAGAGATTTGGGGGAGAAATGGCAAATGTGATGAAGGGATAATCAAGAAGATCCCACAGCAGGAATTTCAAATCAAAATAAAAACAGAACAAAACAAAACAAGAAAATAAAACATCAAATAAGAAAACATTGGGCAGGTTCTGACGCTTCTGAGAGGATGTGAGATGAAGGCTCAGACCATCTGGGTGCCTGGGTGGGTCCTCTAGCCCACCCGGGCACCCAATTAATATATTTCTCCTGAGTATACTAGTTTTGCTCCTCTACCTACCGTGTGAGAATATGATAATAGGGATATAGCATCTTAATGTACTTTACATTAAAACTTCTCATGGTAAATTAAAATGGGTGTTGAAACAGAATTCTTTTTTATGTATATACCAAGTTTCAACTATATTGACTCATTATAAACTTACAGAAGAAGATTGTAAAAAGAAGATTGTAAAAAGATTAGACTGTAGCTATCGAGATTTGTAGTTCTACTAAACCATTATTTAATCCTAAAAATGTTTAAATATATAATTTAAATTATTTAAAAGTTTATTTTACACTTCTTGGCGACTCAGACTCCTTAAATTTATTTCACAAAAGGCCCATCTTCTCTAAGATAAATTTAACTTGCCTCATGCAATTAGTATTTATAAAGACCCAAATTAACTAGAACATAGCTAAATAGAACCTTTAATTAACTGGACTTTTTTTTTCCTTTTTGCTGTACATTTAGGGAGAGAGCATAAAATCACTAGAAAACAAACAAGATAACAAGGATTTGTTTTAAAATTCAGCCTACAAGCTTGGTGCTGGGGTCAGCAAACAGCTAGCCCACTTTTCATATTACAAAACCATAAAGTTAGGATTCATTTAAAAGAATGAACCAGAGATACCAATGTTCTATGACTCTTGAAAGAAGTCTAAATTTTGTTTGATATACTGTTATTTGCTAAGGCAGAAAAGTGATCTAATGGATGTTGAGAATACTTTCAGCAATGAAAGACTGAATCAGAATTGGTTTTCTAGTTATCACTCTGAAAAACAAGAAACTAAATTAACCCAAACTAATTTTTACACAAGCATTCTAATTAATCAAATGGATTAACAAATGGATGGGTAAGAGATAAAAAATACTTGTGGGAGAAAAACAGAGGAAATACTTTTGGTTAGAGAAACTGCTCATTTAACATAACTGTGATGAAAGCTACGCATTTATTGAGAGCAGCATAAGCTTCTTCTAGTCTCTGCCAACTGATCTTTCTTAGGCCCTGGTTTCACCCACCTGCTTTTTCAGAAATCGTCTAAAGACAACTCCTGCCTCCAAGGCTCTCTAACCAACTCTTCTCCAATTAGTCTTTATTATAACATTTAAAATAAATAAGTATATACAGCCTGACAACATGAATGTGCAAGGTATTATCCTCAGTAACAGAAACCCTACTTCCTACAGATCTGGCTCGTTTGCCATAACTTCTTCTAGTTCTCTGCACCTCAGAATCTGCAGGTTCAGACAATTCATTTTTCCATTTTCTTCAAGAGAGGTTTACCAAACACATAGGGAAAAAAATCTCTAAATTAGAATTCTGATTTGTCAATCCCTAATTTCATCTACTTACTGGCTTTCCTACTTCCAAAAAGACTTTGAAGGAACCATTACAACAAAAGTCTAAATAGGCAAGGGAGAGAATTGGCGGGAGGAGGATTCTGTTGGAAAAATGATGCTAAGGAAAGCGATTTGCACCCAAACCAAAAGATACCACTGATATTCACAACAGGATGGGAAAAAAGGAAATGGGATGAGTTCCATGGTTTATGTTTGATTAAAGGAAGTAAATCAGTGCATCACAAAAACCAAACATTTTCTCTGGACTGAACTTCAAGTGGTGTTTCCTCTGTGGTTCTTGTCTCAGGCCTTGTCACATGATAGGAGTTTGATAAATATTTGTTGAATGCTGAATAATGATTATAAGTGGTATTTAACTGCGGAACAGGGCCTGCTGGGGAAGACCAGAGGAAAGGTCTGAGTCCCATCCTCCTTCTGTTGTGAAGGTCCCTTTGCAGGGTCTTTCCAAGTACTAATTGCATGAGGGAAGTTAAATTTATCTTAGAGAAGATGGGCCTTTTGTGAAATAAATTTAAGGAGTTCTGAGTCTCCAAGAAGTGTAAAATAAACTTTTAAATAATTTAAATTACATATGTGATGTACTTAAACATTTTTAGGATTAAATAACAGGGTTTAGCAGAACTACAAATCTGGATAGCTACAGTTTAAGCTTTTTACAATCTTCTTCAGTAAGTTTATGAGTCAATATAGTTGAAACTTGGTATATACATAAAAAAGAATTCTGTTTCAACACCCATTTTAATTTACCATGAGAAGTTTTAATGTAAAGTATATTAAGATGCTATATCCTTATTATCATATTCTCAAACAGTAGGTAAAAGAGCAAAACTAGCATTTTCAGAAGAAATATATTATTTTCTCAATATACTTATGCAACTTAATAAATCTTAATTTTGTAAGAGCCAAGGCAGATTGGACAGATACCCTACAAATTTATGTGTCAAACTGTACTCTGAATGGAGGAGCCTACAAGGTCTTAAATAACCAGTCTATGTCAAATATGTTGAGAACCATCCAGGGCAAGAATCTGGCCATTTTCCTAGACTTCTTGAGGTTTTATACTATCCTAGAGGGAGTATATGACACATACTCATAAACGTTCAGTTAACATTTAGTAATTAGTAAGAGATTCATTCGAGGTTCTGAAAACTCAGGGCAGACACAGATCTTTCTCTTAACAATCACCATGCAAGTCTAAATGTGTTTCTCCCCAATTTTTTGGTTGAAAAATTCTTTGATATGACATGAAACAAAACATAACAGCATATACTTTATACATCAGTTGTAGGAATACAATAAAATCATACATGGAACTTGCTAACAACAAATGTTGAGCACATATAGTCAGCACTCAATAAAAGTGTAGGAGTAACAAAGGTGTAGAAGTCTCCTCCCGCTGTAGTACTGAGTTTACCAGAGATGATTTCCCAACCAACTAAAGTACTCTTGGAGCTAAAGGTCAACATTTGTAGGAATTGAAAGCTTATTTTAGTGAAAATTAAATTTTCTAAAATATATAGAGAGCTAAGAGTTGATTTAAACTTTGAAACAAGAGCTAGAATAAAAATGAGAATTCGTTTTTTTTTTCTTGACTCCTTTTTCTTAAAGATAGGTGGACAGACAAATGGGAAGATAGGCAGATAGAAAGAATATATCTGTCTCATTTAATATCTTTCTACCTATCTATTTGTCTATTCTTAAACTCCTAGAATCAACAGGATTCTACTAGAATCATGCCTGATGCATAGTAGGTAATCAACAAACAGGTATTGAATGAATAAGTATTTGTTTATCTTAGAGTCTTCTTTTTAGCTCTACTCTGCTGCTTTAATAAACTGATTTCTTTTTAGAATAATATCTTTCATGTCAAACTATGATTTCATTATGGAAATCAAGCAGCAAATATGGATAACTGTAGTCAGAAAATTTTAAATATAAATGTTTTAATTCAAGTAGCATGTATAAAGGACTTAAAAATGTCAAAAGGGAACATAATACACAATTTAAAAGAAAAAGAAGACAAACTTTAAAAGATAATTATTTGAAAGTGAGATTTAGAAATAAATAAATTGGCACTGGGATTTAAGAAGTAGAGGACTTCTGTACCCTCAAGGAGAAAAGGGGAGGAGGAAAAACATCTTGGCTCAATAGGGAAAATAGATGCACCAAAGGACAAATTAGAAAATAAATAATGGAAGAATCAAGAGGAAGAGAAAAAGTCACAGAAGGCCTCAAGTTAAGGATCGTGCAGAGTAAAAATACATAAAAGGAAATGAAAGCGAAAAGGTAGAAGTCTTTGAAATGAAACATTAAGTAGGCTGGTATGAAAGAATGAACAATTTATTCAGACTTAAATTCAAATCCTAGCTGTATACATTTACTATCTATATGTCCTTGAGCAAATTACATCATCTCTCTGAGCCTGCATTTTCTTATTTATTAAATAATAATACAAATTGCACTGCATTCTTAAGAATTTTATAAAATAACATATATGAAAATAGCTTGGTATGACACAGCATAGATACTCTATAAATGTTAAGTTTTTTCTCATTGCACAACAAGTTTAAACTTGTTTAAACTTGGGTTAACTTGTTTCTCCACAAGTACCTGGCTAGTAGCTCAGCCCCTTCTATGCAGGGTCATCCTCCCTTGTTTGGTTGTGGCGAAGATGAGTTTATTTTAATTTCTAGGGAAAAAATGGATGCATTTGCCCACATAATCTCAAACACTTTTCAAAATGATAATAAGGTGTTCTTAAATATATCAGTGAAGACCTAAGGCTTGCATTCTCTTCAAAGTTCCACATAAGTGATTATGGTACACATAGATCATTGTACTAGAAGGGACCCAGCTCCCTGATTTTACAAATTGAGGAAACTGAGGCTCAGAGGTGTAATGCTTATTCATGTGTTTATCTGATTATTCACTCAACAAAAACTAGTTGAGACTGTACTACCTGCCAGCCACAACAGTGGTCAAGAGTGTACACAGATGGCAGGACCCAGCCTGCCTTCAGGCCTTGAGGGCCTTGTGCCCTGTCCAGGGCTGGATGGTTGGTAAGGGGCCTTGCCCAGGGCTGTGTAGCTAATGAGGGAACTCGGGGAGAATTCTCAGCCCAGGTTTTCCATTACATGGAGCATTCTGATTGTGTATAAGCCTGTTTTTAATGTGTGACACAGCTTGGAATAAACAGGACAAACATGGGGCCCTAAACTTCCAGTTAATTGCTGACCTGCTGAGAGTAGCAAGAGAAGAAGGTTTCAAATTAATTTTTAACAAAAATCTGAGCCAGGCAAAAGGACATAGAGGCTTCAGTAGAGTTGGCTTTAGAGATAGGTAGAGACTCAGTGTTCACATGAGCCAGGCAGGGAAAGGGGAGGAAAGAGCATGTACAAGGGTAGGAGAGAAATGGTTTCAAGACATGACAGGCCTTCCTGAAAGAGGCCCTGCTCATCCCAGCACCTGTTCTGTCTGTGTCTTGCTCTAGATCTTACACCTTCATTTTATGTGTATAAAAATGTATGGATGAGAGCTGAAAAACATTCGAAGTAGATAACCATCCTTTTTCAATGATGTGGGGCAATTTTTGTACTATTCTTAGATCTTTGTTCTTTGAGTCTGGAAATGTAAATATTTCTAGTTTATAAAGATGGCCCTCACAGCAAGATCTTTTTTGACCCACCTCCTAGAGTAATGGGAATAAAAACAAAAATAAACAAATGGGACCTAATGAAACTTAAAAGCTTTTGCACAGCAAAGGAAACTATAAACAAGATGAAAAGACAGCCCTCAGAATGGGAGAAAATATTTACAAATGAATCAATGGACAAAGGATTAATCTCCAAAATATATAAACAGCTCACACAGCTCAATATTTAAAAAACAAACAACCCAATCCAAAAATGGACAGGAGACCTAAACAGACATTTCTCCAAAGAAGACATACAGATGGCCAAGAGGCACATGAAAAGCTGCTCAACATCACTAATTATTAGAGAAATGCAAATCAAAACTACAATGAGGTACCACCTCACACCAGTCAGAAAATCTACAAACAACAGATGCTGGAGAGGGTGTGGAGAAAAGGGAACCCTCTTGCACTGTTGGTTGGAATGTAAATTGATACAGCCACTATGAAGAACAGTATGGAGGTTCCTTAAAAAACTAAAAATAGAATTGCTGTATGACCCAGCAATCCCACTCCTGGGCATATATCCAGAGAAAACCATAATTCAAAAAGACACATGCACCCCAATGTTCATTGCAGCACTATTTACAATAGCCAGGTCATGGAAGCAACTTAAATGCTTACCTACAGACGAATGGATAAAGATTTGGTACATATATACAATGGAATATTACTCAGCCATAAAAAGGAATGAAATTGGGTCATTTGTAGAGACATGGATGGACATAGAGACTGTCATACAGAGTGAAGTAAGTCAGAAAGAGAAAAACAAATATCGTATATTAATGCATGTATGTGGAATCTAGAAAAATGGTAAGGATGAACCAGTTTGCAAGGCAGAAATAGAGACACAGATATAGAGAACAAATGTATGGACACCAAGGGGGGAAAGTGGGGGTGGGGAGGGGCAGGGGCTGGTGGTAGTGGGATGAATTGGGAGATTGGGATTGACATATATATATATATATACACTAATATGTATAAAATAGATAACTAATAAGAACCTGCTATATAAAAAATAAAATAAAATTCAAAAAAGAAAGTAAATCCCCCCAGTTCTCTTCAAATGAGATGACATCCCCAGCTGACAACTGGATTACAGCCTTGTAAGAGGCACTGAAGCAGAAGACCCAGCTAAGCTGTGCCCAGAGGCCCCATAAAAGCCGACTCATAGAAATTATGAGCTAATAAACATGTGTTGTTTTAAATCAAAAAAAAAAAAAAAAAAGATGGCCCTTTAGCCATCATCACCTGACACATTAAATAGAAATTCTGCTTTGGGTTGATGGACTTCAGGATACACTACTCCAAAATATGGCCAACCTTGGCATATTGAAAGTTTTAACCTGAAGGGATTTGAGAAATGTCAGGTACAGGAAGGGCTCTCTCTCCTTCCCCTAAAGCAGGTCATAAGACCCTCATGGGAGAGGTATCCTCTCTATACCCAGAGGAAAGGAGCATCTTCGTCCTGTTATAGACGGTCTGTGTCCCCCTAAAATTCATATGTTGAAACTCTACCCCCTCAATGTGATGGTACTAAGAGGTGGGGCCCTTGGGAGGGTAATTAGGATTAGATGAGGTCACGAGGGTGGAGTCCTCATGAATGGAAGTAGTGGCCCTCTAAGAGTCATGGAGAACTCACTGCTCCTCTGCTCTCTGTCACGTGAGGATGTAAGAAGTAGACAGCCTGCAACCCAGAAGAGGACCCTCACCATGCTGGCACCCTGATCTCAGACTTCCAGTCTTCAGAATTGTGAGAAGAAAATTGTTGCTTTTTATAGGCTACCCGGGCTATGGTATTTTTGTTATGGCAGCTGGCTGATTAAGACAGGGTCCCAGGAAGCTCCTTCAGCCTGTGTTGTCCTCTCATTTCCTGGTATAACGACATGGCCGAGGGTTTGCCCATCTCTCTCCTATAATTCTAAACCTTGTGCAACATAGTCCAAGGAGGAAATGGAGTTCATTCTGGAGACTCTCCAAACCTGGCTCTTGGGCCTCCTTTGCAGGTCATGAGTTCCCAGCCTCTTCCCAACCAACATGTGTCCCAGTTAGGCAGAGTCCTGTTTTGTTGCCTAAAACCAAAGATCCTAACTGATACAGAAACATCTTTCTAAGGCAGACTACCTCTGTGGCATTTCAGCCCCTCAGATCATGATTTATGAACACCGATATAAATGCAAAAATTTAGGCTTCTACAACAGAAATGTAAAGTGATTTCACGAATTATGTAATTAGCATACTTTAAAAGCTTAATTAAAATCGACCTATCCAATATGTAACTACCCAGAACTTTCTGCCAGCACTTTTGCATATCCATGGTGTGATGAAAATTGCGGTTTATAATAAGAGGCAGTCTGATGAGGGAGAGGGACATGAGTTTTGGCTAGTCGTTCCTCACTTCTCTTCAGTGAGTCCTCTTAGGTTAATTACTTCACTCAAAGCCTTAGTTGGTTTCCCTTTCATAGGTAGCTAGGAACACCTGCCCTACTTTTCTTGAATTTTTTTTTTTAATTTCAAAATTAGAGGAACAAATACACATTTAGGGGACTATATAAGGCACTATATATGTATATGTACAATATTGTTGCTATCCTAATACAGCCTAAATCAAAGATTCATTAATGTTTTATTAATTGCATTTTACTGTATTCACATTCTTAGGAAAATTGGCAACCTTTAACAACCTTTAAACAATCTTTATTATTTCTAAGGCTCACCTATGAGTGAGAATTAGGAATATATAGTAGGCAGTTGAATAAGACGTCAGACCAACAGCACATTAATGTTATTAAACAGTTACCAAGAAATTCTATTAACCTTCTCAAATTCTATGCTTTGAATTGATTTAATTTAAAAAGTGCATTGGAAGTGTATGAAGTTATATTTTTGTGTTCTCTGCTGCCAGCTAGGAGGAACATAAATATTCTTCTTGCAAACAGAAGAACGGCACAGCCTCTATAAGAAGCAGTTCTCCTTGTTCATTGTTTTTCTCCCTGATACATACTGACAGCTGATTTACAGGAAGTGGCCCCGTCTTATTTGCATCTGTATTGATGTGTTTGGTGAGCAGGAAGGGAAGTAACACATTCAATTTTAATCAGGGAAAAAATGGACTTTACTCATTCTCACAAGCAACTATTTTGATTCATCAGATTTTTAACCACGTTTTCTTATACTTGAAATGTAAATTCTTCAAAGACAGCACCAGAACCAGGGTAGAATAGTAACCCACGTAGACTCTCCATGACTTGCTTTAGAGAACATAATCTGGCTTTCTCTTCTATGACATGCATGGAGTCATTTCAAATTTATATTTCTTGATTAAAATGTAAAAATTGGCAACAGTATATTGACCAGTGAATTACGAATTTGAGATAAACCATTAAAAATTAAATCCCAGTATATAAAAATAAATGCTTTATACTGGCAAAACCTAGGAAAGCTATATTTTTGGTAGATATAATAATAGCCACAATTTTTTTTTTTTTTTTGTGGTATGCGGGCCTCTCACTGTTGTGGCCCCCCCCGCTGCGGAGCACAGGCTCCGGACGCGCAGGCCCAGCGGCCATGGCTCACGGGCCCAGCCGCTCCGCGGCACATGGGATCCTCCCAGACCGGGGCACGAACCCGTATCCCCTGCATCGGCAGGCGGACTCTCAACCACTGCGCCACCAGGGAGGCCCAGCCACAATTATTTTAACTCACACACACTACAGGTCAAAGACACAAATCATTAGCTAATATGAAACAATGATAATTTAAAATGGTAAATGGGAGTCACATTTGTATTGCTATTAAGCAAAATCAAGTTAGTGAGTTTGTATAGCATGTATATTTTTTAAAGAACTAAGACCAGGCTCTAAAAGTCATTTCCTCCTGCATTGTATGTTATTTTATCTGTCCTCATTATAAGTAAAATTCGTTTGGTGAAAACTAGAAGAAGGTTTCTAATTATAAATAACCAGTTTTTAGGTAAATGAAATACACAGATTTAAAGATATATGTGTGTGTGGGGCCTCAGACGTGAATCTGGGGTGCAGACGCCTGTCAAGCCCAGGCTGAGTCCCTGCCACGCTAGGCAGCGTGGGTGGCACAGATGGCCCTGCTCTACCCCGAGGACACCAGGTCGACCTGTGCACCTCAGGCCACTGCCCTGTCCCTCCAGAAGATCCGGGTCCCCCTCACTGCACACCAGCCAGGAGGTTCCAGGGATTTGTATGTCCATGTCTTTGGGGGACCATTACTTCACATGACAAATTCTGTGTGGCAGACAGGGTCTTGGTGCTCCAGACAGGTGTCAGGCCTGAGCTTCTGAGGAGGGAGAGCCAAGTTCAGGACATAGGTCCACCAGAGACCTCCCAGCCCCATTTAATATCAAACAGCAAATACTCTCTCAGAGATCTCCATCTCAATGCAAAGACCCAGCTCCACTCAACAACCAGCAAGTTACAGTGCCAGACACCCTATGCCAAACAACTAGCAAGGCAGGAACACAACCCCACCCATTAGCAGAGAGGCTGCATAAAATCATAATAAGGTCACAGAAACCCCCAAACCCACCACAGGACAGATCCAGCCTCATCCATCAGAACAAGGCACCAGTCCCCTCCACCAGAAGCCTACACAACCCACTGAACAAGTCTTACTCACTGGGGGCAGAAACCAAAATCAACGGGAACTACAAACCTGCAGCCTGCGAAAAGGAAACCTGAAACAGAGTAAGTTAAGCAAAATGAGAAGACAGAGAAATACACAGCAGATGAAGGTGCAAGATAAAAACCCACCAGACCAAACAAATGCGGGGGAAATAGGCAGTCTACCAGAAAAAGAATTCAGAGTAATGATAGTAAAGCTGATCCAAAATCTTGGAAATAGAATGGAGAAAATTCAAGAAACGTTTAACAAGGACCTAGAAGAACTAAAGAGCAAACAAACAATGATGAACAACAAAATAAATGAGATTAAAAATTCTCTAGAAGGAATAAATAGCAGAATAACTGAGGCAGAAGGACATATAAGTGACCTGGAAGATAAAATAGTGGAAATAACTACCATAGAGCAGAATAAAGAAAAAAGAATGAAAAGAATTGAGGACAGTCTCAGAGACCTGTGGGACAATATTAAACACACCAACGTTCAAATTATAGGGGTCCCAGAAGAAGAAGAGAAAAAAAAAAGAGACACTGAGAAAATATTTGAGGAGATTATAGTTGAAAACATCCCTAATATGGGAAAGGAAATGGTCAATCAAGTCCAGGAAGCACAGAGAGTTCCAAACAGGATAAATCCAATGAGAAACATGACAAGACACATATTAATGAAACTATCAAAATTTAAACACAAACAAAAAATATTAAAATCAGCAAGGAAAAAGCAACAAATAACATACATGGGAATTCCCATAAGGTTAACAGGTGATCTTTCAGCAGAAATTCTGCAAGCCAGAAGGGAGTGGCAGGACATATTTAAAGTGATGAAAGGGCAAAACTACAACCAAGATTACTCTACCCAGCAAGGATCTCATTCAGATTCGACGGAGAAATTAAAGCCTTTACCGACAAGCAAAAGCTAAGATAATTCAGCACCACCAAACCAGCTTTACAACAAATGCTAAAGGAACTTCTCTAGGCAAGGAACACAAGAGAAGGAAAACACCTAAAATGACAAACCCAAAACAATTCAGAAAATGGTAATAGGAAAACACATATCGATAACTACCTTAAATGTAAATGCATTAAATGCTCCAATCAAAGACATAGACTGGCTGAATGGATACAAAAACAAGACCCGTATATATGATGTCTACAAGGGACCCACTTCAGACCTAGGGACACATACAGACTGAAAGTGAGGGGATGGAAAAAGATATTCCATGCAAATGGAAATCAAAAGAAAGCTGGAGTAGCAATTCTCATATCAGATAAAATAGACTTAAAATAAAGACTATTACAAGAGACAAAGAAGAACACTACATAATGATCAAGAGATCAATCCAAGAAGAAGATATAAAAATTGTAAATATTTATGCACCCAACATAGGAGCACCTCAATACATAAGGCAAATGCTAAGAGCCATAAAAGGGGAAATCGACAGTAACACATTCATAGCAGGGGACTTTAACATCCCACTTTCACCAATGGACAGATCATCCAAAATGAAAATAAATAAGTAAACACAAGCTTTAAATGACACATTAGACCAGATGGACCTAATTGGTATTTATAGGCTATTCCATCCAAAAACCACAGAATACACTTTCTTCTCAAGTGCTCATGGAATATTCTCCAGGATAGGTCATATCTTGGGTCAAAAATCAAGCCTTGGTAAATTTAAGAAAATCTTATCAAATGTATTTTCCGACCACAACACTATGAGAGTAGATATCAATTACAGGAAAAAAATCTGTAAAAAATACAAACACATGGAGGCTAAACAATACGTTACTAAATAACCAAGAGATCACTGACGAAATCAAAGAGGAAATACAAAAATGCTGAGAAACAAACAACAATGAAAGCACAATGATCCAGAACCTATGGGATGCAACAAAAGCAGTTCTAAGAGGAAAGTTTATAGCAATACAATCCTACCTCAAGAAATAAGAAACATGTCAAATAAACAACCTAACCTTACACCTAAAGCAATTAGAGAAAGAAGAACAAAAAAACCCCAAAGTTAGCAGAAGGAAAGAAATCATAAAGATCAGATCAGAAATGAAGGAAATGATAGCAAAGATCAATAAAACTAAAAGCTGGTTCTTTGAGAGGATAAGCAAAATCGATAGACCATTAGCCAGACTCAACAAGAAAAAAAGGGAGAAGACTCAGATCAATAGAATTAGAAATTAAAAAGGAGAAGTAACAACTGACACTGCAGAAATACAAAGGATCATGAGAGGTTACTACAAGCAACTATATGCCAATAAAATAGACAACCTGGAAGAAATGGACACATTCTTAGAAAAGCACAGCCTCCCAAGACTGTACCAGGAAGAAATAGAAAATATAAAGAGACCAATCAAAAGCACTGAAATCGAAACTGTGATTAAAAATCTCCCAACAAACAAAAACCCAGGACGAGAGGGCTTTACAGCTGAAATCTGTCAAACATTTAGAGAAGAGCTAACACCTATACTTCTCAAACTCTTCCAGAATATAGCAGAGGGAGTAACACTCCCAAACTCATTGTACGAGGCCACCATCACCTTCATACCAAAACCAGACAAGAAGTCACAAAAAAAGAAAACTATAGGCCAATATCACTGATGAACATAGATGCAAAAATCCTCAGCAAAATACTAGCAAACAGAATCCAATAGCACATTAAAAGGATCATAGACCATGATCAAGTGAGGTTTATCCCAGGAATGCAAGGATCTTCAGTATATGCAAATCAATCAGTGTGATACACCATATTAACAAACTGAAGAAGAAAAATCATATGATAATCTCAATAGATGCAGAAAAAGCTTTCAACAAAATTCAACACCCATTTTTGATAAAAACCCTCCAGAAAGTAGGCATAGAGGGAACTTACCTCAACATAATAAAGGTCATATAGGACAAACCCACAGCCAATATCATTACCAATGGTGAAAACCTGAAACCATTTCCACTAAGATCAGGAATAAGACATGGTTGCCCACTCTCACCACTATTATACAATATAGTTTTGAAAGTTTCAGCCACAGCAATCTGATACAAAAAAGAAATAAAAGGAATCCAAATCAGAAAAGAAGAAGTAAAGCTGTCACTGTTTGCAGATGACATGATACTATACATAGAGAATCCTAAAGACTCTACCAGAAAACTACTAGAGCTAATCAATGAACTTGGTAAAGTGGCAGGGTACAAAATTAATGCACAGAAATCTCTTGCATTCCTATACACTAATGATGAAAAATCTGAAAGAGAAATTAAGGAAACACTCCCATTTACCACTGCAACAAAAGAATAAAATACCTAGGAATAAACCTACCTAAGGAGACAAAAGACCTGTATGCAGAAAATTATAAGACACTCGTGAAAGAATTAAAGATGATACAAACAGATGGAGTGTATACCATGTTCTTGGATTGGAAGAATCAACATTGTGAAAATGACTATACTTCCCAAAGCAATCTACAGATTCAATGCAATCTCTTTCAAAGTACCAATGGGATTTTTCACAGAACTAGAACAAAAAATTTCACAATTTGCATGGAAACACAAAAGACCACAAATAGCCAAAGCAATCTTGAGAAAGAAAAATGGAGCTGGAGGAATCAGGCTCCCTGGTTTCAGACTATACCACAAAGCTACAGTATTCAAGACAGTATGGTAATGGCACAAAGACAGAAATATAGATCAATGGTACAGGATAGAAAGCACAGAGATAAACTCACACACACATGGTCACCTTATCTTTGACAAAGGAGGCAAGAATATACAATGGAGAAAAGACAGCCTCTTCAATAAGTGGTGCTGGGAAAACTGGACAGTTACATGTAAAAGAATGAAATTAGAACACTCCCTAAAAGCATACAGAAAAATAAACTCAAAATGGATTAAAGATCTAAATATAAGGCCAGACATTATACAACTCTTAGAGGAAAACATAGGCAGAACACTCTGTGACATAAATCACAGCAAGATCCTTTTGACCCACCTCCTAGAGAAATTGAAGTAAAAACAAAAACAAAAATAAACAAATGGGACCTAATGAGACTTAAAAGATTTTGCACAGCAAAGCAAACCATAAACAAGACAAAAAGACAACCTTCAGAATGGGAGAAAATATTTGCAAATGAAGCAACGGACAAAGGATTAATCTCCAAAATTTACAAGCAGCTCATGCAGCTCAATATCAAAAAAAAAAAACAAACAGAATCCAAAAATGGGCAGGAGACCTAAATAGACATTTCTCCAAAGAAGACCTACAGATTGCCAACAAACACATGAAAGGATGCTCTACCTACTAATCAGTAGAGAAATGCAAATCAAAACTACAATGAGGTAGCCCCTCACACTGCCATCACCAAAAAATCTACGAACAATAAATCCTGGAGAGGGTGTGGAGAAAAGGGAACCCTCTTGCACTGTTGGTGAGAATATAAAGTGATACAGCCACTATGGAGAAGAGTATGGAGGTTCCTTAAAAAACTAAAAGTAGAACTACCATACGACCCTGCAGTCCCACTACTGGGCATATACCCTGAAAAAGCGATTATTCAAAAACAGTCATGTATCACAATGTTCATTGCAGCACTATTTACAATAGCCAGGATATGGAAGCAACCTAAGTGTCCATCGACAGATGAATGGATAAAGAAGATGTGGCACATATATACAATGGAATATTACTCAGCCATGAAAAAACGAAATTGAGTTATTTGTAGTGAGGTGGATGGATTTAGAGTTTGTCATCCAGAGTGAAGTAAGTCAGAAAGAGAAAAGCAAATACAATATGCTAACATATATATATATATATATATATATATATATATATATATATATATATATATATATATATATATATATATGGAATCTTTAAAAAAAAAGGTTCTGAAGAACCTAGGGGAGGACAGGAATAAAGACGCAGATGTAGAGAATGGACTTGAGGACACGGAGGAGGAAGGGTAAGCTGCGAAGAAGTGAGAGAGTGGCATGCACTTATATATACACTACCAAATGTAAAATACATAGCTAGTGGGAAGCAGCACATAGCACAGGAAGATCAGCTCAGAGCTTTGGGTCCACCAAGAGGGGTGGGATAGGGAGGGGGGGAGGGAAATGCAAGAGGGAGGGGATATGGGGATATATCTATACATATAGCTGATTCACTTTGTTATACAGCAGAAACTAACACATTATTGTAAAGCGATTATACTCCAATAAAGATGTTAAAAAAATAGCAAAAAAAAAAGATGTATGTGTGGAATTACTTCTTCCTTTGCTACAAGAATTTTTTTTCACTTATCCTCATAAGGAAACTAATAACTTTAGTATTTGCTTCTCTTTATAAATGACATATGAAGTAAATTAGTTAAAATAAGAAGATATCTATGTAAAATTTGTTTCCCCTTTTTGTCTTCCTTCTCTCCTTCCTTCCTCTTCCTTCTTATTTAGAAAGAAGAGCAGCCAAGGTTGTAAGATGACTTATCCATTGATGCTTAGGTTAAAATCTGTACGTAATTTAATTTTTGGCCATGTTAATTCAATTAAGAAAAGGTAGCTCCTTTTGGTTCCTATATTGAAAACAAATAGCGCAAAAATAAGAAAACTCCTCAACTGGTTGGGCAGAGTTCATTCTACTGGGCATTTAAATGAAATTGGAGATTAATGCATTCAAAAGCGTTACTGGATGATTTTTATCCCTGCAAGTTTCTGTGGTAACTCTGCCCATTTTATTAACCTATTTTCAGATGAGTAAGCAAAGGTGCAAAATGGCAAACAGAAAAAAAGTCATGCTCAAACCATTTTCAGTTCAAGAATTGTTTGAAAAAAATTATGAGGGGGGGCACACAGTTCATACATCATAGTTGCTTTATGGAGGCCTGCAATTTAAGGCTGAATGTAGTTAGATGTTACTCAAGGGTAACACACGGAATTCTCAAAAGTTAACATACATCAGTATTGTGATGATACCAAAATGCTTAATTAATAGTTAATATTTTACAGTAACTTTTCATAATGCAATTGTCTTGCTGGATAACAACAAGAATATGTGCACGTTTATTTTTAAAACCGTTCTGTTAAGTTGCATTAAAAACAGTTTGCGGGGCTTCCCTGGTGGCGCTGTGGTTGAAAGTCCACCTGCCGATGCAGGGGACGCAGGTTCATGCCCCGGTCTGAGAAGATCCCACATGCTGTGGAGCGGCTGGGCCTGTGAGCCATGGCCACTGAGCCTGCGTGTCTGGAGCCTGTGCTCCGCAGCGGGAGAGGCCACAACAGTGAGAGGCCCGCGTACACAAACAGACAAACAGACAAACAAAACAGACAAACAAAAAAAACAGGTTTCGATATGATTGGCAGAAAAGAAGCTTCCTAACAGGTGGCACAGTTGCATTCCTCCAAGAAATGGAAGTGTGGGCAGCAAGAACATATTTGATACCTTAGAAATCTAGTTTATAAAAGGGACCCTAAAAAAAAAAAACAGAGCAAACGGATCATCTGGAGAATTCAGATCCTAAAGTGATTAATTAGACCTTATTTTGTCTTGAACAGATTTACTAAGCATTTTTCAAATAGCCACATTGTTTGTAATTACCAAAATCACACCTCCATTGGCTGGCCTTAGTTACTTCATGCTCGAACAGCTATCTGATTGAGCACCCTTGTTAGGACTTCATTCTTCATTGTAATTAGCCATAATCATAGGCTTCCTGGGTGCATGAGAATGTGCAAGCAACTATTCACAGCCTCAACCCATTTGAATATGAATCCTCTCAGTAAGAAGCCATAAAATGGGAGAAACAAAGCAGTTTCTCTAGGGAATTTTGTAACCATCCCTACTCTAATTCTCCCTCCTTCCAAATGTCCCCTTCTCCAGGATCTGGATTTTATTTTATAAAACAAGGGTGGCTTAATGAAGACAATGGCTTATTATTTCTTAAGTGACACAAGAGGCCCAAGTATTACAGGCTGAGTTCTTTCAGTCTTTGCCAAGGACACAAGGAACAAAAAAAACAAGCAGTTGTGTGTGGAAGGGAACTCGGACTAGGCTAGACTTTCTGAGCACTCAGAGTAAGATGGGGCCTTTGCTATTCTAGATCTCAAAGGCTGCTGCTTTCCCTTTCTTTCTTTCTTTTTTTAAACCCCGTCCCCCCCTTTCATCCCCCTTGTAAATGACTCAGACTTTATAGAAAAAGGCTCAAAGAAGCAGGGATTGAAAACAAAGGCTAAGTGGAGGAGGGGTGACATTCCTGATCCTCTCCCAAGCATATTCATAGTGAGCCACCTACTGGCAACAGCACTTTTCCTCTTTTTATTGTCTAACCACCTAACCTCTTCAGGGAAGATGTAGGTAAACAAGCTGGAATCACTCCAAATGCCTTGTCAGCCAAAAATGAGAAAAATACAATTCAGAGGAAGAACAGCTTACAGAGTAGTACGAAGTCTTTAACAGAAAGCTCGATCCTTCTAGTTAAACACTGTCTAAACATCAGCTATAAAGAATCATCACTTAAAATGCTATGTTTTGTAGGAAAATTTAAAAGATGATTCAAATCACTTAAAAAGAATAACCATTTGACTTATGAAACTAAATCAGCTAACCACTTAAACAAATTGAAAAAGATATTTAAAAGCGTGATGTGGTGCATGCAAAAGATCTATTAGTTCTTCAAAGCCTTTGCCATTTTTGTGTAAACATTTTTTTTTTTTTGGGTAACATGATACGTACTTAACAAAATGCCTCTTTATGTTACTTGTTATTGCGCTACCACAGCATGCTCAGGGGCTGCAGTGTGACACCTGATAATACTCTGATAATCTCATCAGAATGATAAGATGAAGGATGATAATCTCATCCTTCATCGTCATGTTGGAATGACTTTGCTAAAATCACACAACCAGTTGAATGTATTGCTATTAAAGTACTAGATGACAATGCAATCTGGCACTTTGTTCTACTAAAATCACAGCTTTAGAACTGAACAAAGCTAGGAGACCCTCCAGATCAAGCACGCATAAGGTTTCTATTTGATAAAGGTGGCCCAGAGCACTGTTGAAAGAGGATCTGAGGGAGAATGCAAACTCCATGAGAGAAGGGACCAGGGTTGACTGGCAATGTCTGCTATTGGTGCCCTAGGAAGACCAGTTACACCATCTATCTCCTACCAAATGTCTACTGCATACAAGGAATTGTGCGAAGCACTTCCCAGGCAACTCAAGTGGAAGAAAACACTACAAGATTTGCTGTAATGAGTCACCGTGGTGGTATAGTGAAGTCTGCTTGTACTAGCTTCCAGAACAATTGTGTACTCTCTTCCAAACTCCCTTCACATACACCATATTCATTACATTCATGTTGATATGAGGGCTTTTTCTTGGTTATTGCTTTGCTGATCTCTTTACTGATTCCTGTACCATATTTTGGGATTATTTTACTTTTTAAATCCATTTTAATATTTGGTAAGTTAAGTCTCTCACCCTGTTTTTCTTCCTTTGCAATTTTTTTTTAGTTAGAATAATAATGATCTGAGACAGATATCTGTAATAATTTCTTCTTCAGAGTAATATATGATTAAAAACAAATTTACCATACTTACATATCTTTGAAAAAAAAAGAAGAGGCTATATCATATTAGGAATTTGTCTAAGCTGAAGAGCTGAAGGACCTAGAGCCCAATATTCCTAATAATTTCTTCAGTGTTATAAATAACGAATAATTATAACACGATCATCATTTAATGCGTTTATTGTGGGTCAGGTAGGGTGCTGAGTGTTTTACATGCATTGTTTCATCTAATCCTCACAACAACCTTACTGGGTTGTGACATAATTATCTCCAATTTACAAACGAGTAATCAGAAACCAAGGAAGTTTCAATAACTTGCCCAAGGTAAAACAGCTAATAAACAGCAGGGTTGGAAATGAATGAATCAACCATGGTCAGCACTCAAAAGACTGAATCAGGAATCATTTGCTCCTAGGATTCAGGTGGTCAACACTAGCTAAGCCCTCCTCCAGAACCCAGAACCTGGACACAGAGTGATGACACTGCAGTGACTCAACTGCCTCTCCAGGAAATGTGCCAGAATATGATTATATAATAAGGAGGACAGGTTTTTTGGATACCACACCACCTCCAAAGGGACAACCAATGCAGAATTTCACAGCAAGTCATAGTAGTAGACCAAAAAGGTTGTCATGCTAAAAACCAGCTGTGGAGTGGGGCCTTTCAAACATATTACCAGACTTGTTAAGGTAAAGTCAAAATCAAATACATTTCATACTAGCCTCAGATGGTCCTAGTCAAAACTAAAAGACTTTAAACACTGCTAGCTGTACAGTGGCTTTTTAGTCATGCTCTCATGTTTACATAGCAATTAATGTCAGTGACATTATCTATCAAAACAAATATGCTATAAAACTACACACACAAAGAACATTTGCTTTAATTTCTCTTTGGTGAAAAACAAAGTCAGTCTCAAACCAAAGGAAAAAAAAAGAAAAAAGAAAAACAAAGTTTAATGTAGGATCTGTAATGCTCGCTTTTTAATTCCGTTGCCACAATGTCTCATTTTGTGTTGATGGCATTTATCTGGGGGCCACATAAAGCTCTAATGCCTGGAGTAAAGTCAAAACACCTTTCAATTCTACTGGTTAAACAAACATTACAGATGTAATTCTTTTGTGGAACTATGCTGCTAGAAATTTCCGTTATCAACTTAATGGACTATTAGCCAGCCACCCATGGGTTTTTACAGATAAGAAAATGTGAGATTTTACGTAATTCAATTCCACAATTATTAAATGCTAATTGTGTGCAAGGTGCTATATAAGGTCAAGAAAGTAAAAAAGAATAAGATAAAAATCATGCCAGTTCTTTTAAACCAGAGAAGAAATGATCCCCTAACTCCAAGAGTTCACAAATTAGTGAGAACTAAATACTTAAATGCAGATACAAAATAAATAACTATAGTTAAAGGAAAAAATATGGGAGGTAAAATTTATAGAAGTATATTAATAATATATTTGCTTTGACTTTTGGCCATAGAATAGGTTAGTATATTTAAACATATAATGATACTAATGACAATAAAAACAATAGTTAATATTTATACCTGCTACAGACCATGGATCAAACAGTGTTGTAAGTTCAACATGTGTCATCTCACTTAATCCCTATAACAAATGACAACTCTATGAGGTAGACATGTAGATATGGATAAGGAAACTGAACTCACGAAGAGGTTAAGTAATTTACCCAAGATTTTGTACCTGGTAGTATAGTTTTATATGTCTCTTTCTTTTTTCTTACTAAGAATATTTATCAGCTATTATTTACTTTTATATAGTAAACAGAAAGTATGCCTTTTCCCTTTGACGTATCTTAAATCTACCTTAATAATTTAGATATTTTAATAACCTAACATTTATAAGTTGTAGTTCTAAACTTCTGTCATTTTAATCATTGCAGATACTAAAGTGCAGCTTTCCATAATCTCCACAATTTTAGAAAGATGACAATGCACAATCTATGAATGCATAGAGCAAGTCAAGAAGAATAAGGACAGTTTGATAATCAGAGACATGGATAGAACTGGGGACTGACTACAACTGCGGAACTTTGAATGGAACTTCAAGATGATTTACTCTCTTCTGCTGTTTTCTCTCTCCCTTGTCCTCCTACCTTATTGTACATGTATATATCTGTGTGATATCCCATTCCTGTGTGTGTGTGTGTATTAAATTAAGGCTTAACATTTTCTAAATGGGTCCTTTTTCAACCCCTTCACTCTTTTCCCATTGCCAAGGCATTAAGTTTACTTGTTCTCCAATAATGTCGATTTCTTAGATATTTTGGTACATCTATAAACACTGTCTCTTTTGCCTGTATTCCTTCCTCCAAACCTTTCTCTTGTTTTTCTCTCTGCAAACTTGGCAAACTTCTAGTTCCTATTTGGCATCAACTTGATTTCCCCAAAGTTGCTCTTTACTCTATGTTTTCATAGCATTTGGATTTTTATATTTCTGTTAAAATGTGTATTCTTATTCTTTTCTTTCCTCTTTTTTTTTCTTTTTTGCACATCACATGTGGGTTCTCTTCCCCAAGTCACTCAACTTTAGAAGCAAAGACCATTCTGTGTTCACTATCTGTATTTCTAGCACCTAGTATGTTGCCTGGCACATAGTACATATTCAGGAAGTGATTATTATCCAATTCATTGGACACAGATTAAGCCTTAAATTACACTAAGGCAACATAGCTACCGTCCATGAATCTTAAATAAAGTCACAAAGAATGGAGATAAGGAGCTTTCAAAATTTCCCCTTATTCATAAAAATTGGCTTAAGGAAGCCTTTGTAGGAATAAAGGTGGTTACCTTGATTTGAAAGTCAAAGGATATTCTAAGTATTTATCCAATGCTTTTCTTGATATCCTTTTACAGGGCAAAGTACTGATTATAAATGTATTTTGGTAGATTTCGAGAAGCACATTCTTCATCCAGAAGGAGAATACCAGGCATTTTGTGATGTTTTCAATGTATGTCTGTGCCCTGCTGTGCTCCTCACGATATCACTGATTCCAGGCTTAGCTCTCTTGACCAAATGGCCACAGGATGTTCTCTTTCCTCTTCCTAATTCTAGGCCCTTCCCAAAGCTACAGAACACATGTCTATAAAAGGTAAAGAAGTAATTGTGCTTCCCTGATAGTGCTATTTGGGGGAAGGCAGAAGTTAATTCGTTGCTCATAGTGAGATCTGACTGCTTCCCAAATCCAAAGGCCTGTTCCCTGATCTCACCCGCCTTGACCTACCAACAGCTTGCCCGCTTCGTGCAATAACTGACTGCGTACTGCAGAGGCTAACTCTTTAATAGCCTTTCATCTGTAACCTCCGTTTGCTTCCTAGTCCCACTACTGCCGCCATTCTAGTTCAAGCTCTCCTCCTTCCCACCTGTGTTACTGAGAACTACCTAAATGGGGCTTCATGGCCCCAGCAGGGCCCTCCAACTTCTCCTACCCATCCCTGATGAAACGATCTTTCCAGAAGGCAAAACTGCTCAGGTCTCTCTCTCCTTAAAACCTTTTAGTGCTTCTCAATAGCTTTCCACGTAGAGTCCAAATTATTCAATTTGTACATAAAATGTTTTGTACAGAGAAAACTCTAACTCAAAAAGATACATGCACCCCAATGTTCATAGCAGCACTATTTATAATAGCCAAGACGTGGAAGCAACTTAAATGTCCATTGACAGATGAATGGATAAAGATGTGGTATATATATATGCATATACACACACACAATGGAATATTACTCAGCCATAAAAAGAATGGAATAATGCCATTTATAGCAACAGAGATAGACATAGAGATTGTCACACTAAGTGAAGTAAGTCAGACAGAGAAAGACAAATATATGGTATCACTTATATGTCGAGTCTAAAATATAATACAAATGAACTTATTTACAAAACAGACTCACAGACATAGAAAACAAAATTATGGTTACCAAAGGGGAAAGGGGGTGAGGAAGGGATAAATTAGGAGTTTGGGATAAACAGATACACACTGCTATATATAAAATAAACAACAAGGACCTACTCTATAGCACAGGGTACTATATTCAGTATCTTGTAATAACCTATAAAGGAAAAGAATCTGAAAAACGACATATATGTGTGTGTGTGTATGTGTGTGTATATATATGTGTGTGTGTGTGTGTGTGTGTATATATATATATCTGAATCACTTTGTGTACACTTGAAACTAACACAACATTACAAATTAATACTTCCAAAAAAAATACTTCATGGTCGGGTTTCTCTTTATATCTACCCTCATCATTAGCCCCTTTCCAAATTATCTTCCTAACTCAAGTCGTTCAGAAGTACTTGTGATTCTTCACATGCAAGCTGATGTGGGCCCCTTTATGCCTCCAAAGGTGCTTTAACATGCCTACCTGAAAGCAGGATGTTGGTACTATATCTGGGTGGTTTTTATTATCTTCTGTTCTTAGATTGGGGACCACATCCATTCTTAAACTATAACTGTCCCATGTCTTAGCTTACACCTTTACACTGAGCCCAATTTTTCATTCAACAACAAATATTTACTTTGTTCTAAGGGTTGTCCTAAGTTCTAGAAATTGTTGGTGAGCAAAAATAAACAGGGGACCCTGCCCTCATAGTATATAGTGGGATATTCAGAGTATTATAAAGTATAGCAATCAGTAATTATGAAAAAAATGGGAAGCTGAAGCTATAATAAATGCTATAAAGATGAGGGACATGGTGCTCCGAGAGCTCATCACCAAGGGCTTTGGCATCATCAGAAATGTCAAGGAAGGGATCTGTGAATAAGTGACTCTTGAGCTGTGGTCTGAGCTGTGCATAATTTATTGACAAAGAGGGAGATAAAGAACATTCCAGGAGTAGGAAGAGCATGTATGAAGTCTGTGCTGGGAGGAACCACGGGTCATGTGTAAACTGAAAGGTGGTCAGTGGAGGGGGCACAGAGAGTAATGGGGAGTGTGGTATGAACTGACGCACTACAGAAAATACTGAGTTCACTTTGCACCCTCCTGAGAGAATCGGTGGACTTGAAAGGGGTACAGTTGGGTATGGCTGGATAAGGTTCTTTTTGTCCAAGGTTACCTGGCAGCATGGTGGAATAGTGGTTGGAGGGGGACAGCATGGACATACGTCATGCTAAGGTAAAAGATGGAGATGGAGTTATTAGAGTCTTGGTACTGAAGATGAAGATAAAAGGTCAGAGTTAAGAGGTATTTAAGAGATAAAATCAGCATGGCTTGGTGATGAATTGGCTATGGAGGTAAGGAGAAAGAGCTATCAGGGAAGATTTCTTGATTTCTGGCTTACTCAAAAGAAATACATTTAATATGATATAGCTTTAAGATGGAATATTATGCAGCATTAGAAGTTATTTTTGCAAAGTGCTGAGGGCATGAGAATGTGCCTCTCAGATCTCAGATAGTAGGGAATGTGATTGATTGCTGGACCCAGCTGCTGTACTCTGCAACCTATCATTGCATTCCAGCAGAGGCCAAGTTGACCACAGGCTGTTTCCAGCCAATGACTAAGGGTTGCAGGGACACTAGACAGGCCCATTCCTGGAGCTGCAGGACTCTCAAAGAGGTGACTGTGGCTCAAGGACCCCTGACCACCTTGTCCAGCTCTCCTTAGAGCTGCAGTGCAGTCTGAGGGCTTCCAACTGTCATCACCCCCTCCCCTCCTCAGCTCCCTCCTTTCTCTCACAGAGTGCTATTCTCATACATTTCTTGCATGTTTATCCTAGTCTTGGTATCTGATGTCTTGAGGACACAGAGACTATATCATTATTGATACTGGGAAATAATCATAACATGATATTTAGTAAAAATCAGGATATGAAACATTAGGTAGTGTGTGATAACATGTAAATTAAAATGCAAAGATTGAAAGAAGCAAACTGGCAATTAATTTTAGCAGCTGGAGGTAAATTAACACCTTTCTATTAAACTGTAAACATGGAATTCAAGAAAATAATTTGAAGGAAGCTAAGAGGAGCATATAGGTTAAAGTTCTAAGCCTCTGAGAAAGAGTACTGGCATGAGTTTGCAGGGATCTGATGTCAGAAAAATTAAAGGTGACAGTAAGTGACATTTTCTTAAGATAACAGAAAAGTTAAGTGCATGTTGATCATAGCAGGATTTAGGACAATATATACATCTAATGTCTATTTGAAAAATTTATCATATATTTTATCTTTATAGTAAAAATTATTTTTAATTGTATAAGTAATGAACTTTGCCTACAAGTATGGAAATTCCTCCTTCCTGCCCCCCCCCCCCCCAAAAAAAAGATGATACTTTCTCCTTATACTGAAACAGTGGATTTTGCAAACTGGGGTATTCTTGCTCACTGTTTTGATATGTGAATATGTTTTCCAGTTTTAATTCTAGAATATACCATTTTATATTCAGAGTTTTTTGTTTTTTAATTTAGCACTGTATAATAAATATTTTCATTACATTGCTAGTTCAAAAAATTGAAATATAATATCTCATCAAGTGAATGTATTATGATTTAACTATTATCCACTTGTGGATATTTAGATTGCTTTCAAGTGTTCATTATAAAAATGAACATCTTCCCATATAGTTTACCTTCATTATTTCATTTCCTATAGTGACCAGGAAATGGGATTATTTGATTGGAGAGCATATCAGCTTTATGACTCCACAATAACAGGCAAAGACTCTCAGGTTGGATTAATAGAAGAAACTGCTTGCACAAGAAAGAATTAAAACTGTATACAAAAAATAATAGTAATACCATGAGGGACTTCTTCTTCTAGCCCTGATGGAGTCATTGGTACAGAACTAACCTTCACATTAAAAATAACTATAAACCTGGACAAAATAGAAGAAATAACTCTTTTAAGATGAACAACAGAAATGAAGGATTGTAACCTTAAGACAATATGTCAGAATTCAAGATTTAGGAAAGCAAAGTATTTCATAACAATAAAGCAAAATAAAATAGAACAGGATGTGGGATGTACAACTGATGAAAAAAAAGAAGAGGGGAAGAAAATATATATGTTATTTCGAATTATCTTTTTTTTACATATTGGAAAGAGGAATTTTACTAAAGAATACAAATAGTGGGAGACTTTTTATTAAAATCTGTAATGGAAGAATTTAAAAGAGTTGAAAAGTAGCAGTGAATTGCTATTTTTGTTGAAATTTGTCCAGTGTAAGATTGCTTTCTTTTCCTCGATGACAAGCGTCTGAACTTGACAATCTAACTTTGATGGCAGCAGAGACTGAAAAGTGTAACACATAACACTACAAAGCAGAAAACACCCAGATTTTCTCGGCTTAGTGCAGAATTTCTTAAATCCTTGATTTTCTTGATTGTCAAGATGGACGATCAAACACATATTTTAAGATATATAATTAAATAAATATTGTAAAATACATTTATGGTTAATAACTTATTTGCAAATATTTTAACCTGGCGTTCATTTTACTGTTTTTTGATTTGTTTATCTTCTTATGTGTTAAAGGTATATATCAAAGGATGATTTCTTAGTCTTAGTCTGGTCTAATGATTCAAGACAGTGCTTAGTTGTGTATTACTAAGTTACAGATAGCAATAAAAAGAGTAGGCAAAGATCAGATTATATTGTATCTTAAGTTTAGAAATGGGATTTGCTTTATAAACAATAATGAAAGGATGACAAACGGTGAAGAGAATTTAATGTAAAGATTCTTTTTTTAATATTTCATGTATATTTTGCACATTGATTCAGATAGGACTGACTGATGAAATATTGTTTTATCAAATAAGCCATTTCTAAAGTATATTCATCATCAGAAAAATATGCTTGGATAATGAAAAATGATATAGTTTAGCTTGGATAATTTATTCCAAACCTCAAACAATGGAAGGAAATGGGAAAATGAAAAAAGAAACCAAATAAACATCAGGGAAAGTCCTTGAAACAAAGCTGAATCATACCAAGAAATATAGAAAACAATATAAATAAGCATATACATTTAAGTTATTCTTTATGCTTATTTTAAATTAATGTACCAAAATAAAGAAGATTTCATCTGTTATGTAAACCAAGCAGACCCCTTTTCATTCAAAATGTATTACTAAGTATTACATTTGAATTCAATTTTGGATTAGCATTAGGATATAAGCCTTCATCATACTCCTTAATATGAAATCACTGCTTCTGGGTTTCAAGCTGTCACAAAGTAACACACAAATCATATTTAGTAAAAAGACCTGTATAGATATAGAACTTCCAGTCTGATGTGGTACAGTTGCTTTAAGGCTTTTTGGCAAATGTTGGTAGTAGGGCCAAAAATCTCGAGGCCTAGTTAGGTACTTTTCACAATTATTAAAATTTTCTTGGGCTTCGTTGGTGGTGCAGTGGTTGAGAGTCCACCTGCCGATGCATGGGACACGGGTTCATGCCCCGGTCCGGGAAGATCCCACATGACTCAGAGTGACTGGGCCCGTGAGCCATGGCTGCTGAGCCTGCGTGTCCGGAGCCTGTGCTCCGCAGCGGGAGAGGCCACAACAGGGAGAGGGCCACGTACCGAAAAAAAAAAAAAAAATCTTAAAAATTGAACAATTTCAAGTGTAAGGATATGAGAAACAAGATCATTGTTGGTAGAAGTATAAATTGAATACAAACATACACAAATATACGTATGTGCATAGGTCTAAGAGATATTAAACAGAATATTTGGAAAATGGCAGCTACATAATTCAACTGGCCTAAAACAACTTATATCATCTTTAAAGGTTTTATAACCTTTTATGCATGCGTTCATTATCTGACAGTCTCTTTGAGGTTTTCACTTCCTTCTGTGAGGCTCCCCTGTGTGCATATAAAATAAATCTTTTCTTCTGTTAATCTGTCTTCTATCAGTTTAATTCGCACTCCTCAGTTACTAAACCTAAGTGGGTAGGAGGAAGGTATTTTTCTTCCCTTACACCTATATAAATGACAAAATAAATCTAACTATGTACTTAACATATTTATTAAATCTCTTCTAAAATCCATTTTTTCCCCATTGAAACAGAAATTAGAATGATGGTTGCCAGGGGCTGGGGGAGCTGAAGGAATGGAAAGCAGTCTTATGGGCATAGAGTGTTAGTTTTGCAAGATGAAAGGATTCTGGAGATCAGTCGTGCAACAATGTGGATGTACTTAACACCTGAAGGGTGGCAGAATATGCCATCCCAAAATATGCCCCTTTGGCATAAGGATTATTTTGAGCTAAAGGTACTTGAAAAATCGCAAATGCAGGAAAAACGATCTGAATTTCCTTCTTTTTCTTAAAGGCAGGTGATGAAATTCCCACATGGAAGAGGTCCTCCTAGTACAGGTAAGTTAGATTCTTATCATCAAGGACAAGAAATTGAGAATGAGAGAATTCTATTCAAACAGACCTTGTTAAAATAATTCATATCCTCCTTTAGCCTTCTCACATAGTTTAATTACTTTTCCACACTTTCCTCTCTTTGTTCAACCTACTATAAAAGCATGAGGCCCCACCATTTCCTTAGGTCTTTATTCCTTATGAGGGCTGCCATATCACGTAAAACTTATATAAATTTGTTTTACTTCTCTCCTGTTAATCTGTCTTACGTCAATTTAATTCTCAAGCCCAACCAAAAAACCCTTAGAGGGAAGAGGTAAAAATGTGCCTCAGCTACACACTACTGAACTATACACTTAAAAATAGTTAAGGTGGAAAATTTTATGTTATGTATATTTTGCCACTTTTTTAAAGAACAGCAATAAGATTGTATCAATACTGTACTTATAAAAAAGTCATTAGTACAAATAAAACTGTTTTAAGGGGAAAAGTTCATTATTTCCTAATATTTTAAAAATAATTTTAACGTATTTTTTAAAAGAAGAATAACATACTTTTTAAAAGAAGACAAAAAGCATGCTCCAGGGCTTCCCTGGTGGCGCAGTGGTTGAGAGTCCGCCTGCCGATGCAGGGGACACAGGTTCGTGACCCGGTCTGGGAAGATCCCACATGCCGCGGAGCGGCTGGTCCCATGAGCCATGGCCGCTGAACCTGCGCGTCCGGAGCCTGTGCTCCGCAATGGGAGAGGCCACAACAGTGAGAGGCCCGGGTACCACACACACACACACAAAAAGCCTGCTCCAATTCCATAAAAAAACTTCACAAACAAATTTGAAAATACCAAGGGGACTAGAAGAACTCCAGATATCAAAAGTGAGAATAAGTGTTGATGTTATCTTCTCAAGAATGATGCAGTTAAAGAAAGACCATCAATCCAACCATGCCAGAAGTCCTGGTGCTACTGGAAGTCACATTACCCAAGTACTGAAGTAGGAGCAATTTCCAAGACCCCAGAGGGCTGGCAAACTGGCTCTGGTTAGGCAACAAAGAAAGCTAATTAATCTTGAAACTAGTGAGAGCGAGGCTGTAGAACACATTTTTTTGAGAATCACAAGAAATTCAACACATTACCAGTAGTCTATGGGGGAAATATTTAAAATCCTGAACCCATGCCTGAATAAATTGAGAAAGCTCTAGTAAGAGGAATTGGATTATAATCAAATGTTGATTAAATCTTCATTTCTGAAATCATACAAAATTATTTAAAAAAAATAAGTAATTACTTGAAAAGCTATTAGAATAACAAATCACTGATTTTCATGTGTAGAAAAGACTATTGCCAAACAGTTTATTTGGAATCACCTATATTTATCTGAGCAAAAAAAATAAAAATTAAAATAAAACCTTAATAATAGTTTTTATGTGCAGAAGCTAGAGGTGCAGTTCCTAAGAGAAAACAATATTTAAATACTAAAACCACAGCACATGATGCATCATTCTATGTACTTCCTCCTATGATGAGAAAAATTTATGCAGAAGCTTGCCCTTCACAGATGTTAATTTATTAGAATAATGTGAGCTACATTGTTCTCACTTTCCTTTAAGCAGCAAATCCCAGAAGGAACTAAAGAATGTAATAGATGTGGTGAAAGTTTTTTAGAATTTGTAAATGCTAGTAACACAGGCTGACATTTAAAATAATTTTAAACCAAATACAGCAAAAATTTTGTTCAGTTTCATTCAACTATCAATAATGAAATTTAGAAGCAACCAGCCCATATAGGTCAGAATACTGATATGACATATTTAGATTTTACAATTAGTTATTAAAATGATTGACTAAAAATTTTCTTTTCTTAAATAGCTTTATTTTTCTCTAAAACCCATCTTTTAATAATGCAGAAAGTTTAATCAAAGAAAAAAAATAAAATTTTCAGTTTTTCTAATGCCCAAGAATATCATCATATGGTATTCTGAGTTAAAATATCAGACAACAAAAATGTCTATTTTTTTTAAATACCATTTCATCATATTCAATGGGCAATGACTTAGATGCGGTATGCCCAGCACCCAATCAGTGACTGGTAAATTGCAGACACTCAATAAGTACTTATTGAATGAAATATAATAAAACAGTAAAAAGCAAAGTATAAATAAACTCCATTAACTTTTAATCATGAAGGCCTATCTTAGATGGAATAAGTAGTAGTGTATGTGCCAGCTCTAAAGAGGGCAGTTGAAAGACCCTGTTTCCCTACTTCTCTCTAATTCTCTAAACCCAACCTGCCTGCGATTATGCATCAAAGTCACACTCTTTTAGCTTCAAGCAATGAATGATATTTACTTTAGAAGGACAATAAGCAGTCCTCTAATGAGATTAACACAGAACAGGTAAGTTTTAATAGTCAGCAGAATAAGACAAAATAAAGCAGTTTAAAAATAAGGCAGAAGGAATAATTGGAACTAGTGACAGTAACAAAGGTGCTTGATGAATGTTTTTTGAATAAATGAGTAAGTTAGTGAATAAGTAGAGATGAGAATGAGTATGTCAGAAGCAATGGCAGTGAGAAGGTGTCAGGGGCAGCTACAGAGGATGCTTTAGGTGTTTTGATTCTCTCTCCCCAACTTCATCTCCTCAGTTGCCCCCTCCACCAAAGCTGTCCAAATAACTATATGCTTCATAAGTTAAAGTTGTTTTAATATAGGACCTCTATGTTGCCCTAACCCCAACACAACTCTCACACTTTCATCTAGATTACCATCCTTTAATCTTTCCTGTCTTAAAAAATCTGGATGGTATAGAGATCCACAGACAAAAGGTCTTTCTTAGTCCCCTGCTTTACCTGAAACATGGGGGACAGGGAGGGGTGTCATTTTAAAAAGAATGACAAAGGACAGCTGCTTTGATGTGCCAGACAGACCATATACCTGAAGGTGGGAACTTAACCAAGAGTTAGGGAGAAAGAATTCCTGGTGAAGGCCAGGGCTGGCTCTGGCTTATGTTCTTGGAAAATCAAAGAGCCAGTATAGCTGGAGCCAGGTGGGTGAATGGGAAGGGACAGGCCAGGGTCACAAGAAATGAGAATTATGATGAAATAAAAAGATTTAAACCCACCAGCGGCTCCACCTGATTTCTAGTCTGGCTGCCTGACCGAGATCAACCATCTACCCATGGACCTGCAGAGGTTTGAAATTTTAATCCCTGATCATCCAGGCACTCAAATTTGGCATCCTCTCTTTGAACTTTGTTTTTAGCTTAAGTCCATCAAAAGTAATCCAGTCAAACCAGACAATGCATTGGTGTTGCTATATGGACTGGGGGCAAGGCGGTGGGAGAAGAAGAAGAAGTGATTCACCAATGTTAACCAACAGGCTATGAACCATTAGGGTTTCCAAAAGCACATTATGTCCTTCCTTTCATTTACTCTTGTCACAGAAATGATACACACACCCCTCTTTTTTAGTGTTCCATACTATACTGATTTTGTATTAAAGTCCTATTTGAATAAATAAGAATTAAAAAGAAGAGCAAGAGAATCTAAGGTCCAAAATATGGCTGAAGTGACAAAGGTGGCTTTCTATTAGTCAAAATCTGGACTTGATCCTGTTTTCTTTAAAGTGTAGTCTGAAGTTATACATTTAAATATCCTTTATAAATTCCATTACTCTTTCAATTAAAAATAGATTTAATATGTTTATATTCCATCTGTTATAAAAATCTCCTCAGATTTAGATTGAGACAGATGAACATTTTTGTGCTGATAAAATAATTTTATGAAGCAAAATAAATTACAAAATCTGTGTCATCATTAATTACATAAAATTTAGATTTTTGAAAATGTGGTTTTGTAATCCAATGATTTCTCAAGCACATTTTCTCTACTAATTTTATGGCTTACAGTGGGGCAGGCATTTAGATTTATGGTTTCAAAAATACAGGTAATTTTGCACTATTTTAAGTTACTTTTAACTTCATTCCACTTGTGACTAATTGTACACATTGTACAAAGGACTCTATCACCAATGACTACCACTGTGCCTAATAAATCACAAACTTCCAAAGTGTGTGATGGATGAAAGAATGCTCAGAATAAACAAATAAAGAGAGCATGTGTTTAATACCCAATTAAATCTCCTTTTATTCATTTATTAATTACTGAGATACACTATATTGTGTAACTGTCAGAGTAGATACCTTGATATGCTTATGTTAAAAAAAAGTATGGGGGGGACCTTCAAGATGGTGGAGGATTAAGACATGGAGATCACCTCCTTCCCCACTAATACATCAAAAATACATCTACATGTGGAACAATTCCTACAGAACACCTACTGAATGCTGGCAGAAGACCTCAGACCTCCCAAAAGGCAAGAAACTCCCCATGTACCTGGGTAGGGCAAAAGAAAAAAAGAAAAACAGAGACAAAAGAATGAGGACGAGATCTGCACCTCTGGGAGAGAGCTGTGAAGGAGAGAAAGTTTCCACACACTAGGAAGCCCCTTCACTGGCAGACGGGGTGGGGGGTGGCGGGGGGGAAGCTCCAGAGCCACAGAGGAGAGCGCAGCAACAGGGGTGTAGGGGCAAAGTAGAGAGATTCCCGCACAGAAGATCGGTGCTGACCAGCACTCACCAGCCCGAGAGGCTTGTCTGCTCACCCACCAGGGTGGGTGGGGACTGGGAGCTGAGGCCCAGGCTTTGGAGGTCAGATCCCAGGCAGAGGACTGGTGTTGGCTGCATGAACACAGCCTGAAGGGGGCTAGTGCACCACAGCTAGCTGGGAGGGAGTCCAGGAAAAAGCCTGGAACTGCCTAAGAGGCAAGAGACCATTATTTCGGAGTGTGTGAGGAGAGGGGATTCAGAGCACCACCTAAACAAGCTCCAGAGATAGGCGCAAGCTGTGGCTATTAGTGCGGACACCAGAGATGGGCATGAGATGCTAAGGCTGCTGCTGCAGCCACATAGAAGCCTGTGTTCAAAAACACGTCACTATCCACACCTCCCCTCCCAAGAGCCTGTGCAGCACGTCACTGCCAGGGTCCCATGACCCAGGGACAACTTCCCCGGGAGAACACACGGGGCATCTCAGGCTGTTGCATCATCACATCAGCCTCTGCGGCCGCAGGTTCGCCCTGCATTCCGTACCCCTCCCTCCCCCCGGCCTGAGTGACCCAGAGCCCCCAAATCAGCTGCTCCTTTAACCCCGTCCTCTCTGGTCAGGAAAAAAAAGCCCTCAGGCGACCTACATGCAGAGGCAGGGCCAAATCCAAACCTGAACCCCAGGAGCTGTGCGAACAAAGAAGAGAAAGGGAAATCACTCCCAGCAGCCTCAGGAACAGCAGATTAAATCTCCACGATCAACCTGAGGTACCCTGCATCTGTGGAATACCTGAATAGACAATGAATCATCCCAAAATCGAGGTGGTGGACTTTGGAAGCAACTGTAGACTTGGGGCTTGCTTTCTGCATCTAATTTGTTTCTGGTTTTATGTCTATCTTAGTTTAGTATTTAGAGCTTATTACAATTGGTATATTTGTTTATTGATTTGTTTGCTCTCTTCCTTTTTTTAAATATATATATTTTTTTCCTTTTTCTCTTTTTGTGAGTGTGTATGTGTATGATTCCTTGTGTGATTTTGTCTGTATAGCTTTGCTTTTAACATTTGTCCTAGGGTTCTGTCTGTCCCTTTTTTTTTTTTAAAGTTTTTAGGTCTTGTTATCATTGGTGGATTTTTTTAAGGTTTTGTTGCTCTTCTCTCTTTCTTTCTTTCTTTCTTTCTTCTTTTACTACTTTTTATTTTTAATAATTATTTTTAAATTTTTATGTTAATAACTATTTTATTTTACATTTTTCCTTATTTTCTCCCCCTTTTCTTCTGAGCCATGTGGCTGACAGGGTCTTGGTGCTCCAACGGGGTGTCAGGCTTGAGCCTCTGAGGTGGGAGAGCCAAGTGCAGGACACTGGGGCCCAGAGACCCAGCGGCTCCACAAAATAACAAATGGTGAAAGCTCTCCCAGCGATCTTCGTCTCACTGGTAAGAGCCAGCTCCACTCAATGACCAGAAAGCTACAGTACTGGACACTGTATGCCAAACAACAAGCAAGATAGGAATACAACCACACCCATTAGCAGAGAGACTGACTAAAATCATAATAAGGTCACAGACACTCCAAAGAACACCACCGGATGTGGTCCTGGCAACCAGAAAGAGAAGATCCAGCCCATCCACCAAAACACAGGCACCAGTCACCTCCACCAGGAAGCCTACACAGCCCACTGAACCAAACTTAGACACTGGGGGAAGACAACAAAAACAATAGGAACTATGAACCTGCAGGCTGTCAAAAGGAGACCCCAAACACAGTAAGTTAAGCAAAATGAGAAGACAGAAAAACACACAGCAGATGAAGGAGCAAGGTAAAAACCCACCAGAACAAACAAATGAACAGGAAATAGGCAGTCGACCTGAAAACGAATTCAGAGTAATGAGAGTAGAGAAGATCCAATATCTTGAAAATAGAATGGAGAAAATACAAGAAATGTTTAACAAGGACCTAGAAGAACTAAAGAGCAAACAAACAATGATGAACAACACAATAAACGAAATTAAAAATTCTCTAGGAGGAATCAATAGCAGAATAACTGAGGCAGAAGGACACATAAGTGACCTGGAAGATAAAATACTGGAAATAACTACCACAGAGCACAAAAAAGAAAAAAAAATGAAAAAAATTGAGGATAGTCTCAGAGACCTCTGGGAAAACATTAAACACACCAACATTCAAATTATAGAGGAGCCAAAGGAAGCAGAGAAAAAAAAAAGACACTAAGAAAATATTTGAGGAGATTATAGTTGAAAACTTCCCTAATATGGGAAAGAAAATAGTCAATCAAGTGCAGTAAGCACAGAGAGTCCCAAACAGGATAAATGCAACAAGAAACATGCCAAGACATATATTAATGAAACTATCAAAATTTAAACACAAACAAAAATATTAAAATCAGCTAGGGAAAAACAACAAATAACATACACAGGAATTCCCATAAGGTTAACAGCTGATCTTTCAGCAGAAATTCTGCAAGCTGTAAGTGAGTGGCAGGACATATTTAAAGTGATGAAAGAGCAAAACTACAACCAAGATTACTCTATCCAGTAAGGATCTCATTCAGATTCAACAGAGAAATTAAAACCTTTACAGACAAGGAAAAGCTAAGATAATTCAGCACCACCAAACCAGCTCTACAACAAACGCTAAGGGAACTTCTCCAGGCAGGAAACACCAGAGAAGGAAAACACCTACAATAACAAACCCAAAACAATTCAGAAAATGGTAATAGGAACACACACATCAATAACTACCTTAAATGTAAATGCATTAAATGCTCCAATCAAAGACATAGACTGACTGAATGGATACAAAAACAAGAACTGTATATATGCTGTCTACAAGAGAGCCACTTCAGACCTAGGGACACATACAGACTGAAAGTGAGGGGATGGAAAAAGATATTCCATGAAAATGGAAATCAAAAGAAAGCTGGAGTAGCAATTCTCATATCTGACAAAATAGACTTTAAAATAAAGACTATTACAAGAGACAAAGAAGGACACTACATAATGAACAAGGGATCAATCTAGGAAGAAGATATAACAATTGTAAATATTTATGCACCGAACATAGGAGTACCTCAATACATAAGGCAAATGCTAAGAGCCATAAAAGGGGAAATTGACAGTAACACACTAATAGCAGGGGACTTTAACACCCCACTTTCACCAATGGACAGATCATCTAAAATGAAAATAAATAAGTAAACACAAGCTTTAAATGATACTTTAAACAAGATGGACTTAATTGATATTTATAGAACATTCCATTCAAAAATGACTGAATACACTTTCTTCTCAAGTGCTCATGGAACATTCTCCAGGATAGATCATATCTTGGGTCACAAATCAAGCCTTGATAAATTTAAGAACATTGAAATCTTATCAAGTATCTTTTCTGACCACAATGCTATGAGAGTAGATATCAATTACAGGAAAAAAATCTGTAAAACATACAAACACATGGAGGCTAAACAATACGCTACTGAATAACCAAGAGATCACTGAAGAAATCAAAGAGAAAAAAAAAATACCTAGAAACAAATGACAATGAAAACACAATGACCCAAAACCAATGGGATGCAACAAAAGCAGTTCTAAGAGGGAAGCTTATAGAAATACAATCCTACCTCAAGAAACAAGAAACATCTCAAATAAACAACCTAACCTTACACCTAAAGCAATTAGAGAAAGAAGAACAAAAAAACCCCAAAGTTAGCAGAAGGAAAGAAATCATTAAGATCAGATCAGAAATAAATGAAAAAGAAATGAAGGAAACAATAGCAAAGGTCAATAAAACTAAATGCTGGTTCTTTGAGAAGATAAACAAAATTGATAAACCATTAACCAGACTCATGAAGAAAAAAAGGGAGAAGACTCAGATCAATAGAATTAGAAATGAAAAAGAAGTAACAACAGACATGCAAAAATACAAAGGATCATGAGAGATTACTACAAGCAACTATATGCCAATAAAATAGACAACCTGGAAGAAATGGACACATTCTTAGAAAAGCACAACCTTCCGAGACTGAACCAGGAAGAAATAGAAAATATAAACAGACCAATCACAAGCACTGAAATCAAAATTGTGATTAAAATTCTTCCAGCGAACAAAAGCCCAGGACCAGATGGCTTCTCAGGCGAATTCTATCAAATATTTAGAAAAGAGCTAGCACCTATCCTTCTCAAACTCTTCTAAAATATAGCAGAGGGAGTAACACTCCCAAACTCATTATACAAGGCCACCATCATCTTCATACCAAAACCAGACAAAGATGTCACAAAAAAAGAAAACTATAGGCCAATATCATTGATGAACATAGATGCAAAAATCCTCAACAAAATACTAGGAAACAGAATCCAACAGCACATTAAAAGGATCATAGACCATGATCAAGTGGGGTTTATCCCAGGAATGCAAGGATTCTTCAATATACACAAATCAATGAATGTGATATGCCATATTAAAAAACTGAAGGAGAAAAATCTTACAATAATCTCAATAGATGCAGAAAAAACTTTTGACAAAACTCAACACTCATTCATGATAAAAACTTTCCAGGAAGTAGGCATAGAGGAAACTACCTCAACATAATAAAGTCCATAAATGACAAAGCCATAGCCAACATCGTTCTTAATGGTGAAAAATTAAAACCATTTCCACTAAGATTAGGAATAAGACAGGTTTCCAACTCGCACCACTATTATTCAACATAGTTTTGGAAGTTTTAGCCACAGCAATCAGAGACAAAAAGAAATTAAAGGAATCCAACCCAGAAAAGAAGAAGTTAAACTGTCACTGTTTGCAGATGACATGACACTATACATAGAAAATCATAAAATGCTACCAGAAAACTACTAGAGTTAATCAATGAATTTGGTAATGTAGCAGGATACAAAATTAATGCACAGAAATCTCTTGCATTCCTATACAGTAATGATGGAAAAACTGAAAGAGAAATCAAGGAAACACTCCCCTTTACCACTGCAACAAAAGAATAAAATACCTAGGAATAAACCTACCTAAGGAGACAAAAGACCTGTATGCAGAAAACTATAAGACACTGATGAAAGAAATTAAATATTATACAAACAGATGGAGAGATATACCATGTACTTGGATTGGAAGAATCAACATTGTGAAAATGACTATACTACCCAAAGCAATCTAAAGATTCAACACAATCCTTACGATGAAACTACCAATGGCATATTTCACAGAACTAGAACAAAAAATTCACAATTTGTATGGGAACACAAAAGACCCCAAATAGCCAAAGCAATCTTGAGAAAGAAAAACCAAGCTGGAGGAATCAGGGTCCCTGGCTCCAGACTATACTACAAAGCTACAGTAATCAAGACAGCATGGTACTGACACAAAAACTAAAATATAAATCAATGGAACAGGATGGAAAGCCCAGAGATAAACTCACGCACACATGGTCACCTTATCTTTCATAAAGAAGGCCAAAAAATACAGTGGAGAAAAGACAGCCTCTTCAATAAGTGGTGCTGGGAAAACTGGACAGTTACATGTAAAAGAATGGTATTAGAACACTCCCTAACACCATACACAAAAATAAACATAAAATGGATTAAAGACCTAAATGTAAGACCAGACACTATCGAACTCTTAGAGGAAAACATAGGCAGAACACTCTATGACATACATCACAGCAAGATCCTTTTTGACCCACCTCCTAGAGAAATGGAAGTAAAAACAAAAATAAACAAGTGAGACCTAATGAAACTTAAAACTTTTGCACACTAAAGGAAACCATAAACAAGACAAAAAGACAACCCTCAGAATGGGAGAAAATATTTGCAAATGAAGCAACTAACAAAGGAGTAATCTCCAAAATTTACAAACAGCCTATGCACTTCAATATATAAAAAAAAAAATAACCCAATCCAAAAATGGGCAGAAGACCTAAATAGATATTTTTCTAAAGAATATATACAGATTGCCAACAAATACATGAAAGGATGCTCAACCTCACTAATCATTACAGAAATGCAAATCAAAACTACAATGAGATATCACCTCACACCGGTCAGAATGGCCATTACCGAAAAATCTACAAACAATAAATGCTGGAGAGGGTGTGGAGAAAAGCGAACCCTCTTGCACTGTTGGTGGGAATGTAAATTGATACAGCCACTATGGAGAACATTATGCAGGTTCCTTAAAAAACTAGAACTACCATACAACCCAGCATTCCCACTAATGGGAATATAAATTGATAGAGCCACTATGGAAAACATTATGCAGGTTCCTTAAAAAACTAGAACTACCATACAACCCAGCATTCCCACTACTGGGAATATACCCTGAGAAAACCATAATTCAAAAAGACTCAGGTACCACAATGTTCATTGCAGCTCTATTTACTATAGCCAAGGTATGGAAGCAACTTTAGTGTCCATCGACAGATGACTGGATAAGGAAGATGTGGCACATATATACAATGGAATATTAGCCATAAAAAGAAATGAAATTGAGTTATTTTTAGTGAGGTAGATGGTCCCAGAGACTGCAATACAGAGAAGTAAATCAGAAAGAGAAAAACAATTACTGTATGCTAACACATATATATGGAATCTAAAAAGAAAAAAAAAAGTCGTTCTGAAGAACCTAGGGGCTGGACAGGTATAAAGATGCAGACGTAGAAATGGACTTGAGAACACGGGGTGGGGGAAGGGTAAGCTGGGAGTAAGTGAGAGAGTGGCGTGGACATATATACACTACCAAATGTAAAATAGATAGCTAGTGGGAAGGAACCACATAGCACAGGGAGATAAGCTCCATGCTTTGTGTCCACCTAGAGGGGTGGGATAGGGAGGGTGGGAGGGAGATGCAAGAGGGAGGAGATATGGGAATATATGTGTATGTACAGCTGATTCACTTTGTTATAAAGGAGAAACTAACACACCATTGTAAAGTAATTATACTCCAATAAAGATGTTAAAAAAAAACACAACAAATTCACACTAAAAAAAAAAGTATATTATGTCATGAATCCATCAGATTGTGTCTCCAAAAGCATATAAACAAATTTTTCCTGTAGTCCAGTCATTACCTGAATTGGAAGCTTGTGTTTTGTGTGACCCACATAAAGATAATAGGGATACGATATTTCTGTAGCCAGATTTGTCTGCTCATGTGTATCTCATCATTTCTTGCTTGTTTTTCAAATGTGCTTACTAGTAATGATTTTATTTTTAAAAGAAAGGTGAAAGGGGACATAAAGTTTAGATGTGCTTGGTTATTTAGGCTTCCTCTTATTTAAATGTGAAAAATACTTTTCACAAAGGAAATATGTATTTGTTTATGCTCATAAAATACTTATTTTCAAATATACAAATCACAGTCATTTATGATCCCTTAAGTAGTCTTTAAGTAGAATAAGAACTTAAAATGTAATTTGTTAATTCATTAGTGTTGGATTATAACTTTGACACCAATTTTTTTGTAATTAATAGGTCTTCAAAGCACACAATTTATTTGGTTGTTTTCATTGTATTTTTTCTTTGACATTTCCTTCTTTTTTGATATTGTTACATTTTAAAAAGGGTAAGGCATCAAGTTAGGACTCTCATCCTAGAAAAGAATTTAGACAATATTATCAAATGGCCTCTGCTTAAACGTCACTTTATTAAAGGAGTCTCCTCTGAGTACCCCATAAAACTGTATCCTATCCTCCCATGATTATCTCTATCACCCAGCTTTATTTTTCCTCGTGATATTACTATTTAGCAGTTTCTGTATTTACTTGTTTGATTGTTTATTTTCTTACTACTATAATACAAGTTCCATGAGGACAGATAATTTGTCTGCTTTATTCATTGCTATATTTCCAGAGTCTACAACAGTGCCTGCCACATAGTAGGCATTCATGTAATGTCTATTCAATAAATGGATGCTTCTTACTAAACTGCATGGACATCAACTAGGTGACACAGAGTTAAAAACATCACATACATAAGAATACAATTTCAAGATGATCAGAATACTGGAGTTTAAATAAACTAATTCTATTTTCAGCAATAAGTAATGTCCAGAGACCTGATCCAAAATAGGTCCCAAAGGAACTACAAACTACAATCTGTAAGGAAATATAAAAATAAACAGCTATGAAAAGATCTGTGGGGCTTGAAAATAAAAGTAAAAATCTGTCTCAAATAACTGTCCTAACTCTTGGCTCTTGAGGAGATGAGTAGATGAAAATTCTAATTGCTACTGCATTAAACAAACAAATGTGTAAAATATAAAAATATAGTATTTTAGTGAATTATTTGAAACACCAGCTTTAAAATATTTATTCATGATATATCAGGGGCTATGGTAAGTCAAAGTTAAAAAATGCTCTGCCTCTGTCATTTCAAAATCTGCCATCACAAGGGGAGACATGGAAACAGATTTCTATCTTGCTCAACTTTGAGACTAATAATAGGACGTGCTGGTTTCCCAGAGCAGGGTAACTAAACCATGAGTAAAGGTTAAGAGGTAAGAAACAAGATGACATGTTTGGGAATCCACAAGAGCAAAGGTTTCTGATGTATAAAGTACAAGACAGAAAATGATGAGAAAAACCAAGGTTATTATTTATGAAGCCAAATAGTGATATTTTATATTAATAACATGCAAAATTTCTTACCAAAAAAGTTTTGTGCAATATTAGCATATTCTGTAGAGGATGTATTCATTGGGTTTAGACATCATTATTTCTGCAAACTGACATAAATTCTAACATTGTTGACCGGAGAAAATATTACTGGTAATTTTGCAACTAACCAATGCTTTTCCCAATGACACAGAAACAATCATGAGAGTCTTCATTTCTTCTTCATGAAATGAATCGTCTGCTAAATTGTTGCTTGAGATTTGAAGCTAGTCCCAACTGTTAGTTTATTAAATGTAATAAGTTACAATAAAGAAGTGTTAAAATTATAACGAACACAGGCAGAAAAAACTGGATTCCCAGATAGAATTATAAAAATCTTAACTTTTCTATTTTTTGCCTTCTGGTTTTAATATTACCAGTCTAGTACACTAGCACTTCCTGTATTGCCTTTTAAAAACTATAAAGAAAAAAGAATAATGTTCATAAAAGAGCAATCTACTTTGTGCATACACAAATACTTCATTATGCAAGAAATTCTTCAAAAATAGAAATTAATAAATCTAAAGTGATATGTTCTGTGAAGGATGATTTATAAGAAACTAAATCTCTTCAATACAGTGTTATACTTTGTTGATTTTTAAAAAATAATTATGTTTAGTAAAATTTTATACAACTTACTGCACATGGAAAGCATTTAAAAGATGTTTTTCAATTGATGGGCTAATGCTTCTCACGACCAGTATTACCAGATATAAATAATGAGAAGATAGAGGTCTCCTTAGAGTCACCCCATCATCCTTAATTTTCAGGTTAAATTTTACTGAATGAAAATTGAAATCTTAACTCCAATAGAAACAAGATATCTATATAAAAACACATACATATGTACACACACACATTATATATACATATATGAGAATTAGGGTTGGCACAAAATCTTTATGTCTTTTCCTTGTGATTTTTCCAAGCCCAAATTTTACTACCTTCAAAATAGATTTAGTATTTGTCTGTGTTTGATTATGTGCACACACACATACACACACACAAAATTATGTAATATAAATTAGCTAATTACAGTTGTTTAAATAAAAGACTTCCATGAGAAATACAAAGAGTATTTTATTTCATCGATTTTTTTTTAAGTGGGAGCACTTTAGATTTGGTCTTACAATGGAAAAAGGTTGTATCTTAAGATAGTTCTTTCTCTGTATCTAGGATAAGATATTAGGCTAATTGAGAAAACAATCCTATAAAAAGACTTCTGATCAATATGATCATAAAAAGCTATAAAAGCTGGATGAAAGATTATGAAAATCCATGGCCATTCTCAAAAGTAAGAAAGGCAAATATCAAGTTCTCAGAAATGAAGAGGAAGTGATGGGCAATAACCTGGTGAAGAAAAGTGGAGTCCGATTCACATAAAAATCAGTTCAGAACCTGTACCCGTGGAGAGACACACTTGAAATCACAGGGATGCCCCCACATCCCAGGGCAAGTAGGATTCCCAAGAAAAATACATTCCACAAAAGGGAAGCTCTGAGTAGAAATATCATAAAGCACTTGAGAAAACAAAACAGCTGAGAATAGGAGAAAGTGGCATATTTTAACTTATACCCCTAGAAACAGAGGTAATAGATGATTGTGAAAGAAACTTTAAATGAACATATCTAAAATATATAACTCAACAAAGACAGTAAGAAAGACCAAAAAGCAAGAAAAAGACATAATGAAAAAAATGGGCAGATATTTTAAAGAAACAAAAATAAATTTTAGAATTGATATTCACTGAAACTGAATTTTAAAAATTTAACACACTGGTTACGCAGTAGATTAAACCTAACTGAAGAAAGTGAATTATTAAGTTGGAAGATAGATTTGAGGAAATCATGTAGAATGAAACACAGTGGATTAAAGAGCTAGGAAGAAAGAAAAAAGAGACTAAGAGATATGAAGCTACAATAAATAAGTCCAATTTATATTTAATACAGACTCCAGAGTTTTCTAATTTAAATCAGATTGAATGCCAAAAAGGATAAATCTTTAAAATTAACACTTAGGTAAAAATATGAATAAGAGTATATGTTTCAAAATACAGTATAGAATTTTGGAGTCATGATATCTCATTTACACTTGGGATTGCCACAATATGTAGATATATAGGTATGTGGATTGATCACCTCAAGGTCATTTTATAGGTAAAATTTGCTATTTGTCTATATAGTAATAAATAGACAAGTAGGAGGAAAAATCAAAAGTGTCAGGCGACTGCATTCACTGAAATATATACAAATTTATGAACTGATAGAAATTTTGTAGAACCTCTCATTTTAAATATTTGTCTACAAAAATTATTTGAACCAAATAATTAAATTAGCAAATGTTAAACACACACTGAATAAAGGATTAAGAATTTATGAGACACCAGGGATGCACATACACAGAGGAAAAGCCACGTGAGGACATAGTGAGAAGGCAGCCGTCCGCAAGCCAAGGAGGAGGCTTCAGGAGAAACCAGTTTTGCCGGCACCTTAGTCTTCTTGGACTTCCCACCTCCAGAACTGTGAGAAAATAAATGTTGATTCAGGCAAAAAAAAAAAAAAATTATGAGCTATGCAAGAGGAAGCAATTGAAGACTTGATATGTACTCTTTGGACACTTCTCAGTTTCTTTGTTGGATAGTGATCTATTCTAGCCAGTAAACTTCTTAAGACCAGAGTCCATATCAAGCACGCTACAGAGCACATCAATGTGCCTCACTTATTATAAATATTCAATTCCTTTATTAGTAGATGAGTCACTGTTGCCTGGGTATTGATGAAATCACATCACTTCTCTGTAATAGAATTCAGTCCAATAATGGACAAAACTAAATAGGACTCCATTATTCTAAACAGCTTCTGGACAACAGTCTCTGACACAGTGTCTCCCAACATGCCATCAAATTACCTATGAAGATGCAGAAAATGAGGAGAACATAACATGTAACTGAGAACCAGGTATAATAATGAATGCACACGCAGGAAGAAAAGGAATTTTTACAGATGAAGAGTACAATGGAACTGGATTGCAAAACCACAGTTCATGGTCAACTTGTATTTTGCAACCAGAGGCACCCATCCTAAAGCTGGTAGGTGTTTTTTTTTTTTTTTTGAATCCCTCCTACACTTTCTGCTCCCTCAGAAACATAAGGTCTAGAACAAACTCCACTGAGGGGTGGGCGTGGAGTAGAACACTATCCTGCTGCTGTGAAGTACTTGCTTTTTAAGACAAAGTGTGATCCTTTCCATTCTCATCCCCATAAATATCACACCCACATCCAGTCACAGCCAACTCTCAGAAAACAATTGAACAGGAGCAGGGACAGAGACCGCTGGCAGCACACTGCACTGCATCCTAGAAAGTGGTGTGCCCCACAAGCAAAATGCTACAGGTAAGGGCAGAGAAAAATACAGCTGAGTATGTGTGCATTTCTGGGACTTGCCTACTCCATCTATATCGCTGTCAGAAGTCACAGAAAATTCCTTTTTATGCCAACAGAACAGGACCAGTTGAAGCATGTTCATACCAGACACTAGGGATTGGCTGAGAGCTTGGCAGTCCACCTAAATATACCTGATAAAGAGAGCTCACTGGTCCCCAAGCAGAGAATGAATGAGGTCAAGCACAATGACATGTTCCAAGTCTTGGCAAACACCAATTCTAGACTGAGGTAAAATTGAAAATAATGGCTTTTATAAATATCCTGCACAGAAGGGAAATAGAATACCATCTTATAGACTTAGATGCTGAGGAAGCCCCTTTAAATTCACTACTTTAGTAGTCAGTGATTTTGAGAAATGGCCATGCTCAAGTGTTCAAGAAGCCAAATCTTTATGAAAGAAGAGCAGAAATCCATATGATGAAAATAGGCAAAAGCTAAAAAAATGAGATTTATACCATTAGGGAACAATCAGACATATCTGCAAGACATAATATATACAAAATATACAATGATGCTGATAATAGTAGTGCTTATTATAGCAAAATATTGAAGAAAAGCATTAATACCTAAAGAAAACATTACTATCCAACAATATGGAATTGGTTAAATTATGTATGGAACACTCTAGAGCTTCCCAAAATGATTTTTAAAGTGCATATGCAAGTTATGACTTGTAATTACTTTAAAAAAGTTATGAAGTATGAGTGAAATGTTTTATAAAATTTGCATACATACATAGATTTGCATATGAGAGAAAAAAGGGTCTGAATAGTTAACACTAATAATGAAAGAGAGGCTACCTCAGGATTGTGGGACTATGGTTGATTCATATTTTTATTTTTGCTTATCTGAATTACAAAATACAGATAAAATATCAGAACATTTTCTGTGATAAACTTATTTGTACAATAATTTTTAAGCCAGTATGTACAATGATATGAGTCAGTAATACAAAGATTTGCAAGATTAGCTATAGCAGTGGAAGTCAAATTTGAACTTGAGGCACTAGTAGACAAATTGTTACTAAAGAAAATAGAAAATATAAGAAAGCTCTCTTATAAGTTTTTAAAAAGTGAATAAAAAGATAAAAATATTGAGGGAGACAGTGATAGAAATGACAGGATAAAATATAAGTTTACAGTCTACACATATTTGTTCTAAGAAAGGATTTAAAAATTGTAACAAAAATAATAATCAAATAAGTAGACAAAATAAGCTTACTATATTAAAGAAAAGTGCAATGAAAACAAAAAATAAGCATGGTAGCAACTTCTAAATATACATAAATAATGCATTTACCCAGACTGTCAAACAAAATAAACAAGCAAACAAAAACAGATCAAAGGGATAAAAATCACACTGGCCTCAGTTTCTCAGCAATTATATGTTAGAATACAATGGTGTTACATTCTTCAGAGATTTGGAGGGGGACAGTTGTAATTTAAGAATGTTAATTTGAATCAAATGTGTTTCGTGTATGAAAGTTGAAAAATTATATTTTCAAGATAGTCAAGGATTCAGAAATATTCAACCCATGTACTTGTTTCTTATAAAATTCCCTAAACATATACATGAACAGAGAGAGATGAATCTAAATAAGAACTCAAGAAAGGGGAAATTATGGCTTGAAGGTTTTATGAGTTTTTACCTATTCAGACTGGAATGCAATCTTGGAAATTCTTCAGGATTTTTCTTGTAAGGGATATGTCTTAGATTGAAGGCAGACACTGACTGTATAGTGATTCTGTTGACTATCTTTGTTCATTTTTTATACTTTTCCCAATAGTAAGAAATGTGTTTCATATTCAATAAACCTTTTTCTTAATATCTCTTGCTATTCTCCAAAAATATATTAACAACACGTTTACAGTGGTGAATCCACTTATGTGGTAGGCATGGTAGCTTCAGAATTGCTTAAGGAGAAGTCACATGTACCTTGCTCAAAGCAAAGCTACACAGAGACACATATTGGCACATATTTCTTCAAAGGCCTTGAGTAATGACCACTGGAAACTTTAAAATGCATATTAAACTATGGTTATCTATTTCATTGTTGCTCTTGTTAAATTTGACAAAACTCTTCATTATTAATACTCTTGAGGCCATTATGTCCATTATTAATCTCCTCTTCTAATTAGGTCCTTGAATGTTCCTTTGGGTTCCTTAAAAATCATCATATGCAAACTCTTCGAGGAAAACATAGGCAGAACACTCTATGACATAAATCACAGCAAGATCCTTTTGGACCCACCTCCCAGAGAAATGGAAGTAAAAACAAAAATAAACAAATGGGACCTAATGAAACTTAAAAGCTTTTGCACAGCAAAGGAAACCATAAACAAGACAAAAAGACAACCCTCAGAATGGGAGAAAATATTTTCAAATGAAGCAACTGACAAAGGATTAATCCCCAAAATTTACAAGCAGCTCATGCAGCTCAATATCAAGAAAACAAACAACCCAATCCAAAAATGGGCAGAAAACCTAAATAGACATTTCTCCAAAGATGATATACAGATTGCCAACAAACACATGAAAAAATGCTCAACATCATTAATGATTAGAGAAATGCAAATCAAAACCACAATGAGATATCATCTCACACTGGTCAGAATGGTCATCATCAAAAAATCTACAAACAATAAATGCTGGAGAGGGTGTGGAGAAAAGGGAACCCTCTTGCACTGTTGGTGGGAATGTAAATTGATACAGCCACTATGGAGAACATTATGCAGGTTCCTTAAAAAACTAGTAATAGAACTACCATACGACCCAGCAATCCCACTACTGGGCATATACCCTGAAAAAACCATAATTCAAAAAGAGTCATGTACCAAGATGTTCACTGAAGCTCTACTTACAATAGCCAGGACATGGAAGCAACCTAAGTGTCCATCAACAGATGAATGGATAAAGAAGATGTGGCACATATATACAACGGAATATTACTCAGCCATAAAAAGAAATGAAATTGAGTTATTTATAGTGAGGTGGATGGACATAGAGTCTGTCATACAGAGTGAAGTAAGTCAGAAAGAGAAAGACAAATACCATATGCTAACACATATATATGGAACCTAAGGAAAAAAAAAAACAAGGTCATGAAGAACCTAGGGGCAAGACGGGAATAAAGACACAGACCTACTAGCGAATGGACTTGAGGATATGGGGAGGGGGAAGAGTAAACTGTGACAAAGTGAGAGAGTGGCATGGACTTATATACACTACCAAACGTAAAACAGAGAGCTAGTGGGAAGCAGCCACATAGCACAGGGAGATCAGCTCGGTGCTTTGTGACCACCTAGAGGGGTGGGATAGGGAGGGTGGGAAAGAGACGCAAGAGGGAGGGGATTTGGCGATATATGTATAGGTATAGCTGATATACTTTGTTATACAGCAGAAACTAACACAACATTGTAAAGCAATTATACTCTAATAAAGATGTTAAACACACACACACACACACACAAAAATCATCATATGAAACACAGTTTTAACAAAGCTAAAAACACACATGCAGAAGACAGACTGAACTAAAACAATATACTAAAAGTGGTTATCTTCGGCTGAATGTTATCTTATGTATACATTTTATTCATTTTCAAAATTCTCTAAAATAATCATTTATTATTTTAAACTATAAAAAAGTCAGAAAATCTAAGAATAAGTGCATACAATTTTCATATACCATACAATGAGAAATATTTTTTTACAAAGTATTATATATACTATGATCACAACTGGGAAGAAGAAAGATAAGACAGAAATACTTTGAAAAATGTTAACAGTTGCATTCAGTGAATGGTGGAAAGATGATTGATTCATTTATTCCTTCTACTTTTCAATATTTTTTATTTTATAAAATAAAATGTATATATTTCATGTTGAGAATAAAACTTTATAAGCAATCATAAGGATAAAAATTTGTATTTTTTACGTGACTTTAGCTGATTATTCTACCAGAATTAATTTTTGCATATAACTTTCAAAGCCAAGATAACCTTTTTTTTTTTTTTTTTTTTTTTTTTTTTTTTTTTGCGGTACGCAGGCCTCTCACTGTTGTGGCCTCTCCCGCTGCGGAGCACAGGCTCCGGACGCACAGGCTCAGTGGCCTTGGCTCACGGGCCCAACCGCTCCGCGGCATGTGGGATCCTCCCGGACCGGGGCATGAACCCGCGTCCCCTGCATCGGCAGGCGGACTCTCAACCACTGCACCATCAGGGAAGCCCCAGGATAACCTTCTTTTGATAAAGGTAAAATATAATTTCCTTAAATTTTTGCCTCAAATATGTATTAAAATTGGTATGATTATTCATTAATACTTTATTTATATTTTACCTGAAAGAAAAGGAGAAACTTTAATATAATTTCAGGGGGTTGAAAATTTACTCAGTATCTAGAAGCCTCAAATATAAAGAGACACTGACCACTCTAAATAAAAACATCAAACAAACATTGATTTATTTTTTACTCTCATGACATCAATCTGATTCCATTTGTCATCTGTCAAAGAACTTTTGATCTCAAAAGTGCTTCAGTAAAGAGATGGGCTATGTGACAAGTGATAAGACAGAGAGGGAACCATTCATTAAATTACTAATTGGAACAGATATGGAATTTCGCCTTCCAGGCAGATACAGAAAAAACGTCAAAGTCCGACTTGTGTCCCCAAACCAGACTTTCTGAAAAGCAGCAACACACATTTTTCGTTTAAAGATTGGTGTACTGATATTTCTGAGATGGCAACATGTATCACTGGGACGGTGGCAACAATTCCACTTTTTCATGGGACAGTGATAGGGTATCTTAGCTGTGGCATCCTTGCCCTGCAAAGACCACGCCTACTTTTCAACAGCAGGGGGTTGTGTAACTTGAAAAGCAGGAGTGATTTGTTTTTCTTCTAGATGTCAGTCCACTGAGATGAAACTTACAGCACTGCTTGTTTCTCTTGGGATGTGAATTGTCTTTAGCCGATGCCTACCAAATCACTGTCACATAGCAGCGGCCGACCTTTCTTTTCAATCTATGCCCTTTCCAGGAGTTATAAATCAGTTGACTTTCAAGCTCGATGAGATGGCATATGCCCTAGTTTGAAGAACAGATGGAGGCTTGGGGAAAATTGTTTCTGCAGACTTGCTACAAGCAGCACTGCTCCATAAAAGTGAACCATTCACACTAATTTCTCACATAAATTATATAGGCAGCAGGGAGCACCAGCCCATTCAGCAGAAAATCTTTCATCTAGCTTTCAGAGGTCATCTAACCAATTTAAATTAAAGTTATTTCTGATACATGGCTGTATTTTCATGCTGTACACTTCTAAGACATAGCAATTCACATCTAATAAAAGAATGGCATTAATTGTTCATGCAGTCCCTTTCTCAAAAAAAACATAGAACAGCACAGTAATTGCCAGGAGATTATTTTTTTTTTCAAGACTTCTAGAATAAGCTCTATTAATTAATCACAGAGGAATTAATAGTGGAAATGTGGCAGCTCTCCTGTAGAAAAATCAGGTAAATTGTCACTTCTCTTGTAAAAATTGCCTTACAAATTCTACTAAGGCCTGTTAACCAAACTCAAACTTTGACAGTTATCAAAAGAAATAGAAGCCCAGGACAATTCCATGAATACATTCATTCTTCTTCATGTGCAACAAATTATTCAACTCAAAGAAATTTGTCTATAAGATTTTAAAGATCAATATCGATTTTGCCTAACAGGGTAATAGATACGGCATTAATTTTTTGAATCCTTAAGAAACTGAAACATTAAGAAATTGAAGGCACCAGAGGACTAAATTATTAATCAAAATTAGAGAGTTTTGAGAACAATATACTGAGGGTTAATGGATTAGGTATCATATCACAGTGTGACTTACTTTAAAATGCAGTAGTATTTACAGATAATGAGCTAGCGTGGTTTGGGGCTGATCTTAATTGTAAGAAAATTAGTGCACATTCAATAATAATTATATTCAATAAATGTTTTTCCTGGTAGGAAATTATCAGTTATGTCAATGAAAACAGTCACACTGACAGAGCATTTTATAGTTCATGAATACCAATGCCTCTAAGAACTGAAAAAAAAAAAAAGAGAACATACAAGAAAAAATTCTGAATAGAGTCACACATGAGTTTTAGCAACTAGGGGGTCGATACAGAATTGAAGGTATAGTCCAGCCACCATCAGCAGAAATTTTTAAAACAAATTTAGGCATTTAATTAACTTAGGCACAGCATTTCTTTACTTGGATATCCAGACTGGACATACATTTTTAGTCATTTAGAAAGAAAAACAAACTTGTCATTTTGGAATTTAAGAAATTTAAGAAATCAGTAATCATTGGTAAAGCGTTACGTATAACCTAAGCCTTTTCAAGGTAAAAGTTCAACCTACAGAAACTATTGCATATATCTTTGGACTGTGCATTCAAATTAACTTGCTGGTGCTGATCTTCTTAATTTGCTACCAGAAGACTTGGCCTCTATGGCTAATTTCTAATCAATGTTTGTTCTTTGAAGTATTTCGTGAACATCTCAAAATATAGATACTTTAGTAATTGTGAAACCAACTTTCTTAGACCTCCCAATTAAAAAGAGCCACACCAATCATTCAGTACATGGTCATCACAGATGAGAGTAAGGCCTAGAGAGTGAGACACATGGTCGCGAAACAGTGTCTAGAGAAGTAAAACCAGTTGCAGGATGTTTTACCTTCATTCAGTACACATCACTGGGCACCACCTCTGTGCCAGATACTCTTTCAGGCGTAGCACTGGGATAAAGGAGTGAACAAACTAGGAATACAGAGTCCCTGCCTTTGAAGTCTTTAGGATATGTCATTTTCATTAGCCTTGCTATTGGCTCCATTGTAGACCCTATCTGTTTTTCATTTTCTCTCATCTTTCCTATTATATGCTAAATTTCTGTATTTTATAGTTCTTTGTAAAACAACTTAAAATCTTTTAGTATTAAAGTGGGATAAAATATATAAATGAATACACATATTACTTACTGGTTAAAAAAATGTCACCACAACATTGCCATATGAGGGGTTATAAGGTGCTGAGAGAGGGGAGTTTGAGGCAAAGTACAAGTCCATTTTGAGCTTTTCCCTTTTTGAGACAATTTGAAAGTTTGTGATTTTAGTCATATTTGTCATAGGGTTTTCATTATATCTTGATTTGGCTAGACAGTTAATGTCTATTTCTTATTCAAACCTTTCTAATGTCTGGAACATCCTTAAGCATGTTCATAAGAAATTTAGTGGAAAACAAGACTCTCAGTGCATGCCAGTGCATGTCACATTCTGTCACGTAGCACGGTATCAAGGACAGATGGAGAAAGGTAATTTCTACTAATATCTCCTGCAACAAAATGTTTATAAAGTAAAGAAATTGAGAGACACCTTAGTGTAGTTGTACCTGTTTTCATCTTAGTTCATCAGAATAACTGAATGGTTTATAACACCATATAGTTATTTTTTAAAATCCAATCTGACTATTTTTCTCCAACTCTCTCCCAAGGTCTACACTGAATACTACAAAATAGTATTTTCGCACAATTTTAGAACAATGTCTTGGAATTAGAATTTATAATAAAACTGAATTTCATAGTGCACCGATTACTCATAGTTTGCTCCGCATTAAGTGTGTAAGTAACAAGTAGTATTTCAAGTTCTTTTGAGTGACTACTTGAAGTGATTTCAGATTCCTGCCCAAAATAGGGAACTAGAATGGACTCCTGGCTCCTTCTCCTGGGGAAACGAGGGGAGGAAATGTGGATTCTGGGAAGTAACAAACAAAAAGAGTATAAGGATGAGGAAGAGAGGAAGGAAGGAGGAAGGAGAAAGGGAAAGGGGAGGAAGAGGAGGAAGGAGAGAAGGCAAATAGTGAGGGTGGAGAGGAGAGGGGCAAGGGGAGGATGAAGAAGGAGAAGAAGATGAGGAGGGGAAGAGGGAGAAGACGACTCCTCAGGAGACCTGAAGGTTGTCTTAAACTGATGGGTGGAGAATGTCTAGTGGCAGAAGCGAGAGGATAGTTCCCAGAAAAGCGGTGTAAACGCCCACATAATTTTTTATTCTCCTATGACTCATGCTTTAATGTTTGACTTTGGTGCAATATAAAGCTCCCTTCCACCAAAGGACCACATTCTACACTTATGCCTTGCTTCAACACTCCTTTTTTATTGTTATTATTTTTTATTGGAGTATAGTTGCTTTAAAATATCATGCCAGTTTATACTGTAGAGCAAACTGAATCAGCTACACATACATATATATTCCCTCCTTTTAGAATTTCCCTCTCATCTAGGTCACCACAGAGCACCGAGTAGAGTTCCCTGTGCTATACAGCAGGCTTTCACCAGTTATCTACTTTATACATAGTATCAATAGTGTATATATGTCCATCCCAATCTCCCAGTTCATCCCACCCCCCCTCGCCCCCTGGTATCCACATGTCCATTCTCTACATCTGTGTCTCCACCTCTGCCCTGCAGACAAGATCTCTACACCAATTTTTTCAGATTCCATATATATGCGTTAATACATGATATTTGTTTTTCTCTTTCTGACTTACTTCATTCTGTATGACAGTCTCCAGGTCCATCCATATCTCTACAAATAACCCATTTCCATTACTTTTTATGGCTGAGAAATATTCCACTGTATATATGTACCACCTCATCTTTATCCATTCATCTGTTGATGGACATTTACGTTGCTTCCATGACCTGGCTATTGTAAATAGTGCTGCTATTAACATTGGGGTGCATGTGTCTTTTTTTTTTTTTTTTTTTTTTTGCGGTACGCGGGCCTCTCACTGTTGTGGCCTCTCCCATTGCGGAGCACAGGCTCCGGACGCGCAGGTTCAGCGGCCATGGCTCACGGGCCCAGCTGCTCCGCGGCATGTGGGATCTTCCCGGACTGGGGCACGAACCCGTGTCCCCTGCATCAGCAGGCGGACTCTCAACCACTGCGCCACCAGGGAAGCCCACATGTGTCTTTTTGAATTATGGTTTTCTCTGGGTATATGCCCAGGAGTGGATTGCTGGGTCATATGGTAGTTCTATTTTTACTTTTTTAAGGAAGCTCCGTACTGTTCTCCACAGTGGTGTATCAATCTACATTCCCAACCAAAAGTGCAAGAGGGTTCCCTTTTCTCCACATCTTCTCCAGCATTTATTTATTTATTTTTATTTTTTTTAATTTTTATTTATTTATTTATTTATTTATTCATTCATTCATTTATGGCTGTGTTGGCTCTTCATTTCTGTGTGAGGGCTTTCTCTAGTTGCGGCAAGTGGGGGCCACTCTTCATCGCGGTGCGTGGGCCCCTCACTATCGCGGCCTCTCGTTGCGGAGCACAGGCTCCAGACGTGCAGGCTCAGTATTTGTGGCTCACAGGGCTAGTTGCTCCGCGGCATGTGGGATCTTCCCAGACCAGGGCTCGAACCCCTATCCCCTGCACTGGCACGCAGATTCTCAACCACTGCGCCACCAGGGAAGCCCCTCCAGCATTTATCGTTTGTATATTTTTTGATGATGGCTATTCTGACTGGTGTGAGGTGATATCTCACTGTAGTTTTGATTTGCATTTCTGTAATAATCAGTGATGTTGAGCATCTTTTCATGTGTTTGTTGGTCATCTGTATGTCTTCTTTGGAGAAATGTCTAGTAAGGTCTTCCACCCATCTTTTGATTGGGTTGTTTGTTTTTTTGATATTGAGTGGCATGAACTGTTTGTATATTTTGGAGATTAATCCTTTGTCTGTTGATTCATTTGCAAATATATTCTCCCATTCTGAGGGTTGTCTTTTCATCTTGCTTATGGTTTCCTTTGCTGTGTAAAAGCTTTTAAGTTTCATTAGGTCCCATTTGTTTATTTTTATTCTTATTCTCATTACTCTTGGAGGTGGACCAAAAAAGATCTTGCTGCAATTTATGTCAAAGAGTGTTCTGCCTAGGTTTTCCTCTAAGAGTTTTATAGTGTCTGGCCTTACAGTTAGGTCTTTAATCCATAATTTTGGAAGTCCTAGCCATGGCAATCAGAGGAGAAAAAGATATAAAAGGAATACAAATTGGCAAAGAAGAAGTAAAACTGTCACTGTTTGCAGATGACATGATACTATACATAGAAAATCCTAACGATGCCACCAGAAAACTACTAGAGCTCATCAATGAATTTAGTAAAGTCGCAGGATACAAAACTAATACACAGAGATCACTTGCATTCCTATACACTAACAACGAAAGATCAGAAGGACAAATTAAGGAAACAATCCCATTTACCATTGCAACAAAAAGAATAAAATACCTAGGAATAAACCTACCGCAGAAAACTATAAGATACTGATGAAAGAAACCAAAGATGACACAAACAGATGGCGAGATACACCATATTCTTGGATTGGAAGAATCAATATTGTGAAAATGACTAGACTACCCAAAGCAATCTACAGAGTCAATGCAATCCCTATCAAATTATCAATGGCATTTTTCACAGAACTAGAACAAAAAATTTTAAAATTTTTATGGAGACACAAAAGACCCCAAATATCAAAAGCAATCTTGAGAAAGAAAAATGGAGCTGAAGGAATCAGGCACCCTGACTTCAGACTATACTACAAAGCTACAGTAATCAAGACAGTATGGTACTGGCACAAAAACAGAAATATAGATCAACGGAACAGGATAGAAAGCCCAGAGATAAATCCACGCACCTATGGTCACCTAATCTATGACAAAGGAGGCTAGAATATACAATGGAGCAAAGATAGCCTCTTCAATAAGTGGTGCTGGGAAAACTGGACAGCTACATGTAAAAGAATGAAATTAGAACACTTCCTAACACCATACACAAAAATAAACTCAAAATGGATTAAAGACCTAAATGTAAGGCCAGACAGCCCTCCTTTAAGTAGAAGAAGTTGAGACAATGTGCCGAAAGCTCTGCAAGTTCGTATGACATTTCTTCTGTCTCCAGAATATCCTCTAGGTAGAGCCTCACCCCACCCCACACTATGCTTATAAAGGGGTATGACTCATATCACAAAATTACAGGAGACTGAATAACGGAAATTTAAGGTGTGGAAACACAATTTTTAAATGTCCATTGTTCATGCTGATTATCTGCTTTGTAACTTATTCAGAAGGGTTGGCTCTTGATCAACTTCCATTGCTTGTACTCTGGATATTGAACATATCAGCAACAGAACAAAGCCATGTTTCCTGAAAGTTAGTAGAGTCAAGAAAAATGCAGAAAAGTAAGTGGATTAAATGTTTAGAGAAATTAGTATGCTTTGTAATGGATCAACCATTCACAATCAAGAATTCTTCAGCTGTATTTAGAAAATGTATATTTAAAAATAAAATGTATGCAGAGCTTGCCTGGTACATTTCATAATCTAGATTAAATCTATCATCTTTCATAATCATTAACTTGCCACCGATAAGTATATAGGAAATTTCACTACAAATATTTTGCAAAACTTCTTTCATGTTAACCAAGGAATGTATAAGCCCAGCCATGACAAAGATGCACAAATCAGTCTTATTTTTTTATTTTAATAAAAATTCTTACATAGCTATAGTCTCCTATCTGGCTAGCAGGTGCAGGCATTTATTTTTGACTGTCATTATCTTTTTCTTGAGCTAAGTGATTTATTTTACTACATCTTGAATATTTAGAGATTACATATTTACTTTGGAGAATATCTAGAGATATGGCAATAAAAAAAGTAGGCAGTAAAGAGCCTTCATAAAATCCACAAACACAATGAGGAGTCCATCATAAGACAGGAAACCAGCTCTAAATCCTGGGCATTTAACTTTTTTTTTAAATTAATTTTTCTTGGAGTATGGTTGCTTTACAATGTTGTATTAGCCTCCACTGCACAACAAAATGAATCAGCCATACACATACAGCTATCCCCTTGCTTTTGGACTTCCCTCCCATTTAGGTTACCACAGTGTGTTAGGTAGAGTTCCCTGAGCTAACAGTATGTTTCCATTTTATACATAGTATCAATAATGTATATGTGTCAATCCCAGTCTCCCAATTCCTCCCACCCCACCCCTTTCACCCTTGGTATCCATACATTTGTTCTCTACTTGACTGTCATTATCTTAATGTAGAGCAGCACTGTCTAATATGGTAACCATGTGGCTATTTAAATTAAAATTAATTATAATTTAAAATTTAGTTCCTCAGTCTCTCTGGAGACATTTCAAGTGCTTAACGGCCACATATGGCTACTTGTAATGTATTAGACAGTGCAGATGCAGAACATTTCCACCACCGCAGAAAGTTGCATTAGACAGTGCTTGGATCTTTAGTGATACCGCAAGGAACATACTAAACTGCACGGATTGTGACATTGGTCTGCCCTGTTGTTTTTTTTTTTACATTTTTTTTTTTTTTTTTTTTTTTTTTTTTTGCGGTATGCGGGCCTCTCACTGTTGTGGCCTCCCCCGTTGCGGAGCACAGGCTCCGGACGCGCAGGCTCCGGACGCGCAGGCTCAGCGGCCATGGCTCACGGGCCCAGCCGCTCCGCGGCATATGGGATCCTCCCAGACCGGGGCACGAACCCGTATCCCCTGCATCGGCAGGCGGACTCTCAACCACTTGCGCCACCAGGGAGGCCCTGCCCTGTTGTTTTGACATGTGGAACAAATGACCATTTCATGTGCCCTAAACTATGATGGTAGCTCAGGATGTGGGTTGAGAAACCTAAACCTGCGAAGACATTTGTCTGTCTCTAACTCTTACTTCTACGTTCTGACTTTAGTAAGTCATTTATTAAGTATTACCATAGAGTGCCTTTGTTATTTCAAGAATATATGGTGATTTCTAATATGGTGATGATCAGGTCAGCTAATCCAGAACAAAAAGAGGGGGAATTTGAGGTCTTGGGCAGGGATCCTCTCTCAGCAACTTCACAGACTGGAATGAGCCTGAGATGCTGGGGAAGTCTTCATCAGGGTTTAGAGCAGTGACTTCTGTCTTTCAGGCCTCTTGAAATTCTGATAAAGGAAATGGACCTCCTTGCCACTTAATTATACACACCATTTCAGGTACTCACCACCACCCTTGGAGCCCCAGGGGTGTCACAGGGAGTGTGGAGAGAGGACAGGTATTTTCCTGGGAATCAGAGCTACTTAGGAGCCTTCAGCAAGGGGCGAGCTATGACATGAGATGAGAAGTTTGCTTGACCAGGACTCTGTCCACACACGGCGAAGTACAGTTCAGGGTCTGGGGTTGTTCAGTTAGTTTGTTTTTGTGGGGTGCATGCGGAGCCCTGCTTCCTTCAACATTCAAGTTCCCTTCCTTAGAAATGGCATCCTAAAAGAAGGCCTCTGGTCTTACCAAGTACTGGACTTTCCCCATAGTACATGTGCCAAGGAATAAATATGAATATATTGAGAGAGTGCTCACAAGCCTGTGCTTAATAATTTTAATGTTTTATCTTCAACATTACAGTAGTACAATTGAAATCTGGTTGATAAAGCTTTAAAAGGTAGAAGTCTACCAGTTATAGGATAAGATGTTTCTTTAAATGTATGCTATTATCCTACCAGTGGCAGCAAATAAATTGCTTCCTCTTTATTCTGACTTTTTAACTTGCTGAATCAGTACAATAGTCAATAGTAGCTTAAAAGAATTAATATAGTTATAAAAAAGAAAAGCAATTTATATCCCATCTGACTGTTGGATTATCAAAGATAAAGCAAAATGATTCATCATATATTTTTATTATTTGCAAGATGATTTTTTTCTAGTCTCTTGACATTTCTAAAAGTTACTCATACGATTATTCAAACAGGTCAAAAAATCTATGAATTCTTTGTATTGATAGAATTTTTATGTGCTAAAATTACTTAAAACACCAAAAATCGACTCACTTTTTATAAAGAAATATGGCATATTCTTTTACTCAAAAGGAATCAAGTTCTTAAGAACGTGCACTATGTTATCATGAATGAATTGGTACATAGACAAACACAAAATCCATCTAACTAATCAAATACAAACAAACCCCCAAATTAAAGTTTTTAAGAATAAAATATGTAAATTAGTTATACTTGCTATAAATTTTTTCTCATTATGCACATTTTCACATAACTAATGCAAATTTTAAGAGAGATGATTAAAACCAGGATAATAATGTCCTTCATTCTCCTAAAAAAATTATGACAAAACTTAATAACAAGGATATCTTCAGATTTCTCTTGCCAAACAAGTTTTAATAATTCTAAGTTCAATAACTGGATATCATGTGACTGCTCAAGATTTCAAAATGTTTGATAATTATATGAAAACATTTAAAGACATACTAGAAATAATGCAAACAATTCTTTCAGTTTTTCCATAAAAGAAGGAAAAGGTTAATTTTAATGAATTTCTAAGCTATTTACTTGGATGAATTCTACACTTTGATCATTTTTATTTTTTAACGTAAATTTATTTGTTACTAATTATAAACAATCCTGACGTTCACCCTTCAGATACTACTGTGGGACTTTTTTATTACATGGATCAATTGCTAAATTAAAAATGATATTTGGCAAAGCCTTTTATGTTCCTTAACCTGATGTGATGCTCACACATGTGCAACTGCTTTTCTTTCTTAAGGCAGAGAAGCCCTTTTAGCTGATAAATATCACCCAAAGCAAAGTCCTTGATAACAAAAAATAATTAAATAGCAGAAGCTGGTTAGAGATCAGCATTCATTTTTCAAATTAAATGTAAAAGCCTTCTTCAGTTAAGAGATTGGCAAGTTTTTACAAATAACATCAGTGAGCCTTTTAGAAAGAAACAGCCACATTAAAATGGAGTCATTAGGCAATACATTTATTTTGAAACCAATTAACCTTTTGTCAGAAAAATGTCGGTGCTGTAATGGTCTCAGTGGCGGAGGTCAGCCTCTAACAGGGCACGTATGACAGCCACTGTGCCGGCTGGCACGTGCTGCAGACAGAGAGGAGAGGGCAGCAGTGAGAACCGGCCTTCTTTTATATTCCTGACTGCATTTCCAGGGAGCAGACAATCTTGACCTATCCATTAGGTAATTAAAGCTTCCATTTGGAAGTGTCCTGCAGGAAGGTGAAATTTGGGGGAGATAAATGGCTGTTGTTCTTTGTATCCAGCCACCAGTTCCATAATTTGATGGACTGCCTGAAACAGGCTGGGATGCCAGGTTCTCATAAAAACAGAGATGAATTGGTCAGCACACAATTCTCTAAGGCAAAGCAACTCTGTCATTTTCTTTTTTGCAGGCTATAATTTAATTGTTAGTCAAGGTGGACAGCTGACACAGGGGGGCTTTCTCTCAGAGCTTACCTACCATCTTCCATTCACTGAGAAATCACTCCAGCTTATTTACTTATCAGCCAAGTTTGTTTGACATTGGGAAATGTCACTTCTACAGGGAGCACAGCTGGTTCTCCCAGCTGTGCCCTGACTTACCTTCCACGCTATTTTGTTTCCTTTTGAATCATGTTCAAGGGCAATTGGGAAGTCCCCTCGTTCATAAAATTTTCGAAATGCTGTGGGCTTCGTTGGTCTTTCTTTAAATGCTCCTGCAGTTGGAGGGCCTCTCACCTTTAAAGAAAAAAGAATAGGAATCAGGTTTTAAAACACATTGGAAAATGCACAGTGAAAAGACTTTGGCTTTTATGTTTCATTTTGTATAAAATGTTCTGGAAGACAAACCAAATTATCTTAATAATGAACAACCGAAATCTCACAAATACAAACATTTGGAGAAGAAAATTATTTTATAATAACTATTAAGGATTTACTTTATTTCAAGCTACTTTACAAAGCATTCCTAGAAAATGTCACTTTAAAATATCACTTTATATGGAAGAAAAGCCTGAACTTTTGTTTAAGGCAAACATTTTAATAGAAGCAACTAAGTTCAGAGTGTTAAAATATTTAAGATTCTTAATAATTGCAAATTCTAATCTCAGGTCTGATATACTTTGTAGAATACTCCAGAAATAACTTTAAAATATGTCCTTCAAATCTTTCTATATAAATAAAATGTTAGGATATGTTCTCATGTTATAAGTATTAACAATAAAACCATAAAAATGTGATATAAAATTAAGTGATGATAAATGAGAGAGTTTAAGAAGGAAAATGGTGGTCTACTGTGTGTGCATAGCATACATTCGGTAACATGAATTTATGAGAAAGAAACATTAGAAGAGATTATATGAGAATCTTTCACCTGCCAAATTATGAGTTTTATGCAAGAAGAAACATTTCATACTGAGTTATTCACATTGACTACAACTTTTAAATCTGCATTATTTACATATGAACTAATGCATTATGCTATAAAATTCAAAGTGATTAGTGAATGACTATCATTAGAAAATGATAGTCAGCTGTATTGTTCCTTATATATAGTCTAAACATTATCTTTACCTGTTTGTAAAAAAAAAGGTAAATGTTAGTCATCCATTAGTTTAATAAAAACAATTATTTTGTGAATTCTTAAATAGACAAGAGAGCAAATAATTTACCTACTATCTTAATATTTTATTTGATGCCATATTAATTTTTAATATCTGTGAAAAATAATTTTAACAAAGTATATATAAAAATATATCTAATATAACAAATATTATATATTATATAATGACAAATACATTTTATCTGAAGCACACATAAAGACTACTATTAGAAACTGAGTAGGAGATTAGGAAATACCTTATTAAGATGATTAAATGCTGAAGTGGAATTGAAGAGTGAGGTAACACAAAGGCATTTATTAGAGCTTAAAATGTTCTTCACTACATAGCACATTATTCGCAGCAAATGATTATGTAAGTAACTGAAATGACACTGGGCAGTGGAGAAGCAAGATTTACTCTTACTTATTGAAGATTTAAAATTTGTTCTGGTATTAGAATTTTTCAGCCAAGTTCATTCAATTGTTAAATGACCATACACATACAGCAACTACTTTGTGCAGAGTTCTGAGCTGGATGCTATATATAAAGGAGGACATTCTCAACAATGTTAGTATAATGTCACTCCTGGACTTTTGCAATTCATGAAGCAATAAATTTTGAAACATATTTTTGGGAAATGATAAAGAATCAACAGTTTTTTATTTTGCCAAGAAGTTACATCAAAAAAATTTACTATTTACCATCATGTCATCATTTTAACACCCCCCAGAAGTGGTAGAACATAAACTAGAGAAAGAAAGCATAACCAGCATGCATATGTATTTACAGAAAGTTATAGTGCAATAGTACATATGCATGTGCATGTGTATTATTATTATTTGTATACAGATACCTCACTTTTTATATTTTTGAAAAATTAATTTTTAATGGGTAAATAGGTATATATATATAGTATGATACATATACATATATATATATATATACACATATATATAAAATGGACTATTATTCAGCCATAAAAAGAAGGAAGTCCTGCTGTTTGGAATGACATGGATAGACCTTGAGGACATTATGCTAAGTGAAATAAGTCAGACAGACAAGTACTGTATGATCTCACTTTTTTGTGGAATCTTAAAAAAAACTGAACTCATAGAAACAGAGAGTGGAATGGTGTTTGCCAGGGACTGGGAGTGTGTGGCATCTATTGATTGTCTTTTTTCATTCGCTTTACAATCTTCCTGATTCTTGGTGTGACAACTGATTTTTTTATTGAAACCTGGACATTGGTGTGTTATGAGACTCTAGATCTTAAACTTTCTGCTTTAGCTGCTTTATTCTTACACCTCTCTAGCAGAAATGAGGTGAGGGGTGCCACCTGATTACTACCAGGTTGGGGTAGAGGTACTGGTATCCCACCTGGCCTCGGCTGAACCATGTGGAGGGAGCTCCTCATTAACACTGGGTGAGGGTGGGAGTTTCAGCACCACTGGCCTCCACTGTCACCTCCCTGACAGGGAAGGGTAGCAGTGCCTCATTATTGCTCCCCACCCTGACAACACAGATGAAGTGGCCTCATTACTGCTAGGCAGTGCCTGTCCCTCCACGAGGCATCCTCTGACACCACCCCAACAGGAAGGGGGAAGACCCTCTTATGACTGCTGGCTGGGGTGAAAGTCCAATCTGCCCCCACGTGTTCTCCATTGACACTATGGGTGTTGGGGACCTCTTTTCTATTCCAGTAGAGATCAAAGACAATTCCTCATTTAAAAAGTTCAGATACAACAATTATTTAGGACTTTTTGTCTGCTCATCATATCCTAACCATCTTTTTCAGTTTTTTTAGATGCCAAGTTATTATTTATGCTATTGATAATAAGCCTCTCATTTATTTAACTGACTTAAAATTTGTTTGAGATTATCCATTTTTCTCCTTTTTCTTTGTATTTATCTTAAAATCAAATTCTCTTTTCCCGTATATCTCTTTTTCTAAATATACTCCAATCTTTCTGATTCAGAACTCAAAATTCTAATTGTCCAAACTTTTCAAATAATGAATACATTTCTAAGATGCCTAGAAGACTTTTTATAAATTGTAACAGATAACTTATACTTCCTCTTTCTTCCCATAAATTTTTATGGGCTCTCTAGAGAAATGATTCCATACCTACAGTTCCACGGAAGTCTTTGCTTAGTTTTACAAAAATTGTCCATGCTAATATGCAATGACTCAACAGTGAGGAAATTTTATTGAGTATCTGTTATCCTCTGTTTTTATATTTCTGCCATATACTTATTTTGAAACACTAGATTCTTTCAATTCTGCTATAGATCCATTCCAAATTAACTCTTGGAATTTCAGGAGTTATAATTTGTAAAACTGACTAGAATATTACCACTTAGATTTGGTAATGCAAAGGGGCATTACCTAATTTCATGCAGATGCTCTGTCACTTTATCCCTAGGTAATATTTTTTTCTGTTCCAAATATATAGGTAGCCACTGAAACCTTACAGAAGGACATACGATTTCTTTTAATATTCCATACATAATCCATTCCAACTAGTTCTAAAAGTCTGTACATGAAAACCAAGTGAAATATAATTTCTGGAAAGGTAATAAAGATATTATTACTGGAAATCACACAGATGGATACAGCTTGACTAAACAACTTTAAAAGCCAACAAAAACACTGTTAAGAATCCTTACGTAAGTCTCATATTTGTACAAGGACTACTGTAAATTTTATTTAATGTCTTAAGAATTTTCCCCTGATTTATTGTAAATAATATAGAGCAAATAAGGAACCATAAATCAAGCTAGATTTGTGGGAAAATGCAATTAGGATTCGCCTGAATGGTGGGGTCTATCTGTAAACCAATTAGGATGAATGGATGTTGCAGCAGAATGCTTTTAATAAAATCAAATGCACTTGGGAACCGAGATATTGAATGCACTTTGAAGTGACTACAGATGACACAGTACTTTATATGCCTACATTTATTGAATGTGCTGTAATGGATTTAGGACTTAGATCACAGTCGCTGTCATGGTCACAAAACTAATAATAATTAGCAGGAAGGAAGTTTCTCTAAAATTCTTCATCATATAGTTTGAAAGTTTCCTTTTCAGTAGATTTAGTTTTTAGCATAAACTGAAACTGCTAAAAAGAAAAAAAGAGAAAAAAGGAGACTTTTACTTCAAGTGGGAAGCTACATTGTGTTTTTCTAATTGGTCCATTTAGCCACCTCACTAACATTGAGACACTAAAATTCAAAGACACTAATTTCCTTATTAGGAAATTTTTCAGCATGAGATTCGTATTCATAAAAGCACTGTGGTTAAGAAGCTGGTGGGCCAGAGTTGGATTGTCTGTGAGCTACTCAGGCACTGGAATGTTAGCCACGGGACTGGTAAATTGGTTGCCCTCAGCCTAGATTTCTGAGTAAGGAGTATTATAATTCAGCATCTGTCATATTTGCCAGTCGTAATTGTTTTAATACATCAAAAAAATGCAATACCTAAGGTCACCAAATAACCAGAAAAATACTTGCAAAAGATTAACAGTTAACAAATCTGATTGTTGGTAGGTAGGGCACCTCAACATTAACAAAAGTGAGCTTATATTACCAGGTAAAATTTTTATAAAACGCTTTAACAACATAATTTAACGATATAACAAAACACTATGATAGTAATGCTTTTGTTAGTAAGAGCCTTGTATGGTAAAATATACGTTTCAATAAATATTCAATATATGTGGACATACTTTGGAGTCCTTAAAAGTTAGGCCCTATGGTAACAGTTGAGTGATAGAGAAAACTTCTAAGTGACACAGGTAACCTATTTTAAGAAGCTTATTCCACTGAGACCTAACAGGATGGCTTAGAGTCAGGAGAATGTGGAGTCAAGATGATCAATCTGGACTTTACTGGAGTCGTCTAAGCATGAAATGGCAAAGGCCTTGAATTAGGGTGGCATCAGGAATAAAAACGAAATCCCCTTATTCTGCGTTCATTCTTTACAAACATTATTGGTTTCAGTTTTCAACAAAACACATATGAAATGGTCTTACAGACAAGAAAATTAAAGCTTAGATATGTTCAAAACCTGTCAGAAATCACAGAACTAGGAAGTAGTAGGAAAGATATTTGACTTCCAATCTCTCTGCCACTATAGGACATGTCCTCAGTCACTGTACTAGAAGGTTGGGAAAAACTTAAAGGGGAATTACCTAGGGCACATGACTAATTGAATGAAGAGATCTAAAGGCAGAGATGAGGCAGGCTTCTGACTATAAAGATGCGAATAATAAATTTGTTTAAGTTACATAAATAATAAACTGTAGAATGGAGGGAAATCTTATTAAATCACTTACTATTCTATCACCTATTAATAAGTTTGTGCTTTCTTTCTAGACTTTTTCCAAAAACATATATACAAATACCATTTTTTAATTTTTATGTCCTTTCCATTTAGTGTACTTTTTCATTTTTTGTGGCTAAGCAGTATTCTACCAACTATCTGCAATTATATTTGGAATTTATATTATTTCCATTTCATTCGCCTTTTGTAATTACATTATTATAAAATTTTCAGGCATATCACATTTTCCACATTTTATATTATTTCCTTCAGACAGAATCTTCAGTATGAGATGAGATCAAAATTTATATTTTATGATTCTTGATAAAATTATTTGCTAATTAAATAGGTCTTCTGCTTTAGTCTGCTTGGGCAGCTATAACAAAATACCACAGACTGGATGACTTAAACAAGAGAAATTTTATTTTCTCAGTTCTGGAGACTGGACATCTGAGATCAGGGTGTCAGCAAGGTCAGGTTCCAGTGAGAACCCCCTTCCTAGCTTGCAGACTGCTACCTTCTCACTGGATCCTCACATGGCAGAGAGACAGCGAGCTCTGGGCTCTTTTCCTCTTCATATAAGAACACTAATCCCGTCACAGAGATGTCACTCTCATGAAGCCATCATATAAACCTAATTACCTCTCAAAGGCCCCACTTCCAAATACTATCACATTGGGGGTTAGGACTTCAACATATAAATTTTGGGGGGACACATTCAGTCGATAACATCTTCTTATTGTTCAATTTGGATTACTATGTTTAACAAATGAGGATGAACGTTTTCTCATTTTAGTATAAATGCTACATGAATACATTTGTGAATATATGTTCATGTCTTTTCTATATTAAAATCAATTTGTATTAGTTTTTTATATTAAAAGATATTAACCATGTTTGCATTTACAATAAATATCTACTTATCATTTTGCCTTCCATTTTTACTTATTTAGCATTTAAAGGTTTTAAAGTTTTTATAGGAGAGTTTCTTTCTCTTTTCTTTACTTGCTCTTTTTGCCTCCAGCTTTGCCTTGTTTAGATCATTCCTCTGTCAGCTGCACAATGAATATTTTAATCCACTAATTAAATCATATCTCTCATCTACTTAGAATCCATAAATGATTTCCCACAAACATGCCACACAAAGACATTTGCAAGCTGAGTGTTGCTCTCCCCAGCATTCCTCTACAGGTACCCAAGAATAAATTATACCCAAACACTGGCAGTTCTCAGGCATGCCCTGCTCTCTTTGGTCTTCTTGATTTTGCTGTCCCATCAATCTGTTATTCTCTCTCACCCCTTTACTACTCCTTTTCATCCTCCTTCTTTTTCTCCTGAAACTACTCATCACCTTCATGACTAAGCACAAACCTCACCTCTCCTAAGAAACCTTTCCTAACAAGCCATATTCGACACTGTGGTGGGATCAGGTTCTTCACCTTATGGTTGAAATGCCTGGGGGACAAACTAGACTTGGTCATTAAACCACTGGAACAACCTGTATGGAGATTATTAGGGAGATCTAGGTTGTCGACAAAGTTTGTCTATAATCAAGTAGCTGGGTTAAATCTATGGAAGTTGGCAAATTTTTCCAAAGGGAAAGTATATAGTGAGGAAAATGCTGGGAACCCAAGACATTACCTGGAGATTTGGAATTCTACAGGAGAATAGAAAGTACAGTCAGAATGGTGGCAAGTAAACGGGGAAGGCAAGTAAATCATAGAAATCAGTGAATGAGAGGGACAAATTTTGCTTTTCTTTTGTTTTAATGATACAAGGAGATCAATTAAGAAGAAGAATGAAAGATCTCTGAAAATTAAACAGCTGTAGTGGCATGATGGGGTGGAAGCCATACTATAATGCATTGAGTAATGAATAAGGATGTTGAAGTAAAACCAGATATACACTTTGGGAATTATTCTGATCTATGGGCTGTCAAAATCTGAGCTGTTAGCAAGGTGTGATTGTTAAAGCAGGGTAAAGTTAGTGGTAACTGGAAATGGGGGAAGAAAAGACTGTCAATGGACTGTAATACTGGAATTCATAAACTATCTAATCACTTATGCAACCAGAATGATTTTAGAATACAAGATATATGTATAACTAATACACTTATCTGAACAGCCAGAGGAACTTGTGAAGTGAAGTATACATTTTTCTGTGTTAGAAACACAAATCTGAATTCAAGAACTTATGGTCACATAAACTAAAATATTAATTAGAAACAGAGTTAAGAAATTGGCTCTAAAATAGATATTACCTATATCACTCATTCATTAAAAAATGCATTGAATACATAATATTTCCAAGTCACTAGGCTTGGTATTATTGGGGACAAAAAAATAAGTCAAATATATTATCCTCAAGATATATATCATTTAGGAAAAGAGATAAGAATATCCCCCATAATCTTCTATAGAAATAAGATTGTGATAAATGTCACAGAAAGATGTATAGAATTCTGCACACTCAGAAGATAAAACATTTGGGCTTTAAGGCATTGTTCCTTTTCATTAGAAAATGTTATTCAGTCTTATCTTTTATCAGAAGATAAAACATTTGGGTTTTAAGGCATTGTTCCTTTTCATTAGAAAATGTTATTCAGCCTTGCAAGGTACCTATACTTTTCAATGGAACCAGGCAGAAATGTATTGTAATTTTCTATAAACCTGAATTCTGTACAATTTTAGTAGGAATAATTAGAGAATTATGGTTGCTGTACCACAGATTTGTCTATTTATAACCTATGTAGTTATTAATTATTAAATCAGAATTAATTTGCTTGGATTTTCTGTTTATTATTACATTTAAGTAATTATCAATTATTACCACAATTTTATAACCAAAAATTCAACATTGATTAGACCAATACATATTTCTTTTCTATGTAAAACCTCTCACATTAAAATCCATGTATTCTATTTTGAAATCCACTTCTATAAATGTGAAAATTTTGCTTAAAATATGGCTTGTTTGATACTTAAAAAGAAATAACTTAGTCTAAAGTGCTTGCAGAGACTAGTTTAAATATAATTAGCATATAAAAACTAATATTAGTATTGTAAATATTATAATAATTTGCATTTAAATTAGCATTGTTATATAATGATTACAAAAACCCAAATAGCTTATAATATAGTTTTTCAGATAGGTAGCACTAGAAAGATACAGCATTAGTGAAAAGAGTAACATGGAGTAAAAGGATAAATACTTCAATTAAAAAATTTAGAAGACTTTGGTACTAGACTTTTCAACTTGACAATAAATTGTGTCTTGCCTTGTTCCCAAAAGGATCATGAAGACACATGCAGTAAAGAAGAAGCATAAACTTGGAGCTGCCTTACAACAAGGGCAAGTGATTGGACCTTTTGGAGCCTCAGCTTCCTCATGTGTCAGATTAAAAAAATTACACGGGCTGACCTCTAAGATCCTTCCTACACCTCTATAACCTAACATGTGTATTTATTAATTCAACAAATATTGAGGACAATATTATCAGAGAATTTACCTATATAGAGAGCTAAGAGGAATCTCAAATGGCACATGAATTCCTTGTTTTACTTTTTTTTTCCTTTTTGCGTTATGTGGGCCTCTCACTGTTGTGGCCTCTCCCGTTGCGGAGCACAGGCTCCGGACGCGCAGGCCCAGTGGCCATGGCTCACGGGCCCAGCCGCTCCGCGGCATATGGGATCCTCCCAGACCGGGGCACGAACCCGTATCCCCTGCATCGGCAGGCGGACTCTCAACCACTGCGCCACCAGGGAGGCCCCCTTGTTTTACTTTTGACAAACTGAAATTAGAAGGGGCTATGGAAACATATTCAAGTTTACATTTCAAGGCTTATTTTTCTCAGCTCTATCATCTTAATAACAAGCTTGGTTTCATGGATTCTAGACTTTTTCAGGCTAGGATCCAATAACTTGATTTAAAAATGCTTTTGCAATAGCTATATGAAAAAAGGAAGTCCCAAATATTGCTGAGCAAATTATGGTTGTGTCATTTTAATTTTATAACTGAACTATAACACGCTTGGAACTTAGAGTTTATTTCAAAATGTCTCTGTTACCTAAAATAGTTCTGAAAGCAATGGCTGGACTACACGATTTCTTTTAAATTTTTGTTTAAAGTAATAGTCACTGGTGGTTCTTTAAATTCTTTGTTGTAGGAATAAAAAAAAGAAGATTGATAGCCTTTCCTAACAAAATGAGATGCAATAATCAAATGATGAAAAATAAATCTTCACAGTTGAAGGCTAAAAAAGTTTACTGCAGGGCTTCCCTGGTGGCGCAGTGGTTGAGAGTCCACCTGCCAATGCAGGGGACGCGGGTTCGTGCCCCGGTCTGGGAAGATCCCACATGCCACGGAGCGGCTAGGCCCATAAGCCATGGCCGCTGAGCCTGAGCGTCCGGAGCCTGTGTTCCACAATGGGAGAGGCTACAACAGTGAGAGGCCCACATACCGCAAAAAAAAAAAAAAAAAAAAAAAGTTTACTGCAAAGTTGCTCTCTTCCTGCAGCTAAATATGGGAAAAGGCCACATATTTAAGTGTCCAAGTGTGATTCTTGCTATCAACTTGTCTCCAGAGAGTCATCAGAGATTTCAATTTAGACTGTGCTATTTAGCATCTGTCTTATAGAACTGATAAAATGCCTGAATGACTGAGACAGCTTGGCTAATACACTGTCACACCTAACACTAAGGCCAAAGAAATGAGTGAGCTAAATGTGAAAGGAGAATATAAATGAGTAAGGGTTTAAAATATATTCTATTCCTGCTAAACCTTTAATGTTGAGAGCATGGTAAGTAGTTTATATCTAAACATGTACATTCAGTGTCTTGCAACAGAGTTATTCCTTACGGAATAATTAGAGTAAAAATGTTATTTTTGTATATGTGAAGAGACTATTGCCATTTATACCTTACATATCATGAATATTTTAACATAAAATTTGAAAATCCTTGTGTTTAATGATGCAAACTGATTTTCTCCAGAAAGAACTAGCTATTTAATAGAAAACAATTTTTAGAACTGTATACAATAAATATATATATATATATATTGGTTAAAAAAGAGTTTTGCTTTCCCATCAGTCTACTGGTTTCCTCTAAAAAAAGTACTTCGAAAGTTCATACAATTTGCAGAGATATTAAATCTGTTGATTATAACTTACAGACTCTAATGGTCAAATCAAGGAAGAAAGAAATGTGCAAAAACACGTGTGTTATCGTACATAAAAAGCATGTATGTTACAACTTAACTGGAAGATAATATAATAAAAAATACAAGATTATAATCTTAACAGTCTGGGATTTTCCACCATGGAAAGGAAAAGAAGAAGAAATGAATCCCTTTCTAAATTGTATGTCATCTCTCCAAGGTAAAGATAGTAATGCATCATTCCTTGTCTAGATGTAATACATTTTTACTTTTTTCTACCTTATATTTTTATTTTTTAGTAAATAAAGTGCATTTTTTCCTGAGCCAAGATCTTCATCTGTGAAAGCTAGGTGACATTAGGTCAGCTTGTGGCCAAAATAAAGCCAACTAGTCCACATGGAGAATAAACTCTTAACCTCTTCTCTCTATTATTATATTATTATTATTATTATTAACAACAAGCCAGTTTGGACATTTGTCTAACTTACCCTAACTAGACACGCACAACTCACAAATCATAAGATTTATCAATGACTTCCTTTACATTCAGAAGTGTTTCTTCTTTCATAGATATAGTTTACTTTAGATGACTGTATGTAGTTAAATGTTTTCAATAGAATTTGTAGGCATGATTTGAAATACGTTAGACATTAGAATTATATACAAGTATTCCATGTACTTGTATAAGCAGTTTATACACACACACAAACACACACACACATCATACAACCTAAGTGAGAAGTTTCCTCATCTTTCTTCTGAAATATGTTACTTTACCTTTGTTTTTATCATAAAATAAAATATGAGATAACCCTGAAATTAAAAGAAATATAAAAGGAATCAACAAAATGCTTTCCTTCCCAGTCTAATTCAATTCCTTAGTATCTGGCAAGTAATAAATCTCAAAAGTTAAAATGATTTCTAGAAAAAACATTTCTTCCATCTTTTATTCTAGAATCATACAAATACAGTATGAACTCCATTTACTGTAAAATTAGGAGAAATAACTGACCACTGAAAGCTCTCTAAGATAAGGCACAAGTGATGGGAGAGGAATTGAAGAGATGAAATATGGTGAGTGATGAGAGATCACTGAGGGATTCCAGAAAACAAAACAAAATAATTTTGGGTGAGGAAAATCCAATTAAAACAAAACTTTGTAAGATTGGTTCAAGATGGAGGAATAGAAGGACGTATGCTCACTCCCTCTTGCAAGAACACCGGAAACACAACTAACTGCTGAACAATCATTGACAGGAAAACACTGAAACTCACCAAAAAAGATACCCCACATCCAAAGACAAAGGAGAAGTCACAATGAGACCATAGGAGGGGCGCAATCACAATAAAATCAAACCCATAACTGCTGGGTGGGTGACTCACAAACTGGAGAACATTTATACCACAGAAGTCCACCCACTGGAGTGAAGGTTCTGAGCCCCATGTCAGGTTTCCCAACCTGGGGGTCTGGCAATGGAAGGAGGAATTTCTAGAGAATCAGACTTTGAAGGCTAGCAGGATTTGACTGCAGGACTTCGACAGGACTGGGGGAAACACAGATTCCACTCTTGGAGGGCACACACAAAGTAGTGTGTGCATCAGGACCCAGAGGAAGGAGCAGTGATACCATAGAGACTGAACCAAACCTACCTGCTAGTGTTGGAGGGTCTCCTGCAGAGGTGGGGGGTGGCTTGGTCTCACCGAGAGGACAAGGAAATTGGCAGCAGAATTTCTGGGAAGTACTCCTTGGCGTGAGCCCTCCCAGAGTCCAACATTAGCCCCACCAAAGAGCCCAGGTAGGCTGCAGTGTTGGGTCGCCTCAGGCCAAACAACCAACAAGGAGGGGACCCAGCCCCACCTATCAGCAGACAAGTGGATTAAAGTTTTTCTGAGCTCTGCCCATCAGAGCAACACGCAGCTCTACCCACCACCAGTCCCTCCTATCAGGAAATGTCCACAAGACTCTTAGATAGGCTCATCCACCAGAGAGCAGACAGCAGAAGCAAGAAGAACTACAATCCTGCAGCCTGTGAACAAAAATCACATTCACAGAAAGATAGACAAGATAAAAAGGCAGAGGGCTATGTACCAGATAAAGGAACAAGATGACACCCCAGAAAAACGACTAAATGAAGTGGAAATAGGCAACCTTCCAGAAAAAGAATTCAGAATAATGATAGTGAAGATGATCCAGGACCTCGGAAAAAGAATAGAGGCAAAGATTGAGAAGATGCAAGAAATGTTCAACATATATCTAGAAGAATTAAACAATAAACAAACAGAGAGGAACAATCCAATAACTGAAATGAAAAATACACTAGAAGGAATCAATAGCAGAATAATTGAGGCAGAAGAATGGATAAGTGACCTGGAAGACAGAATGGTGGAATTCACTGCTGCGGAACAGAATAAAGAATGAAAAGAAATGAACACAGCTTAAGAGACCTCTGGGACAAAATTAAATGCAACAACATTTGCATTATAGGGGTTCCAGAAGGAGGAGAGAGAGAGAAAGGACCCGAGAAAATATTTGAAGAGATTATAGTTGAAAACTTCCCTAACATGGGAGAGGAACTAGCCACCCAAGTCCAGGAAGCACAGAGAGTCCCATACAGGATAAACCCAAGGAGAAACACACTGAAGCACATAGTAATCAAATTGGCAAAAATTAAAGACAGAGAAAAATTATTGAAAGCAGCAAGGGAAAAACGACAAATGACATACAAGGGAACCCCCATAAGGTTAACAGCTGATTTCTCAGCAGAAACTCTACAAGCCAGAAAGGGGTGGCATGATATACTTAAACTGATGAAAAGGAAGAACCTACAACCAAGATTACTCTACCCGGCAAGGATCTCATTCAGACTCGACGGAGAAATCAAAAGCTTTACAGACAAGCAAAAGCTAAGAGAATTCAGCACCACCAAACCAACTCTACAACAAATGCTAAAGGAACTTCTCTAAGTGGGAAACACAAGAGAAGAAAAGGACCTACAAAAACAAACCTAAAACAATTAAGAAAGTAATAATAGGAACATACATATTGATAATTACCTTAAACGTGAATGGATTAAATGCTCAAACAAAAAGACACAGGCTCACTAAATGGATACAAAAACAAGACCCGTTTATATGCTATCTACAAGAGACCCACTTCAGACCTACAGACACATACACACTGAAAGTGAGGGGATGGAAAAAGATATTCCATGCAAATGGAAATCAAAAGAAAGCAGGAGTAGCAACACTCATAGCAGATAAAATAGACTTTAAAATAAAGAATGTTACAAGAGACAAGGAAGGACACTACATAGTGATAAAGGGATCAATCCAAGAAGAAGATATAACAATTATAAATATATATGCACCCAACATAGGAGCACCTCAATACATAAGGCAACTGCTAACAGCTATAAAAGAGGAAATCGACAGTAACACAGTAATACTGGGGGCTTTAAAACCTCACTTACACCAATGGACAGATCATCTAAAAAGAAAATTAATAAGGAAACACAAACTTTAAATGACACATTAGAACAGATAGATTTAATTGATATTTACAGGACATTCCATCAGAAAACAGCAGATTACAGTTTCTTCTCAAGTGCGCACAGAACATACTCCAGGATAGATCACATCTTGGGTCACAAATCAAGCCTCAGTAAATTTAACAAAATTGAAAACATACAAAGCATCTTTTCTGACCACAACACTATGAGATTAGAAATGAATTACAAGGAAAAAAACGTAAAAAACACAAACACATGGAGGCTAAACAATATGTTACTAAATAACCAAGAGATCACTGAAGAAATCAAAGAGGAAATCAAAAAATACCTAGAGACAAATGACAATGAAAACATGACTATCCAAAACTTATGGGATGTGACAAAAGCAGTTCTAAGAGGGAAGTTTATAGCTATACAAGCCTACCTCAAGAAACAAGAAAAATCTCAAATAAACAATGTAACCTTACACCTAAAGGAATTAGAGAAAGAAGAACAAACAAAACCCAAAGTTAGCAGAAGGAAAGAAATCATAAAGATTAGAGCAGAAATAAATGAAATAGAAACAAAGAAAACAATAGCAAAGATCAATAAAACTAAAAGCTGATTGTTTGAGAAGATAAACAAAATTGTTAAACCTTCAGCCAGGCTCATCAAGAAAAAAAGGGAGAGGACTCAAATCAATAAAATTAGAAATGAAAAAGGAGAAGTTACAACAGACACAGCAGAAATAAAAGCATTTTAAGAGACTACTAGAAGCAACTCTAAGTCAATAAAATGGACAACCTAGAAGAAATGGACAAATTCTTAGAAAGGTAAACCTTCCAAGACGGAACCAGGAAAAAATAGAAAATATGAAAAAAACAAATCACAATTAATAAAACTGAAACTGTGATTAAAAATCTTCCAACAAACAAAAGTCAAGGACCAGATGGCTTCACAGGTGAATTCTATCAAATATTTACAGACTAGTTAACACCCATCCTTCTCAAACTCTTCCAAAAACTTCCATAGGAAGGAACACTCCCAAACTCATTCTATGAGGTCACCATCACCCTGACACCAAAACCAGACAAAGATACTACAAAACAAGAAAACTACAGACCAACGTCACTGATGAATATAGATGCAAAAATCCCCAACAAAATACTAGCAAAGAGGGCTTCCATGGTGGTGCAGTGGTTGGGAGTCTGCCTGCTGATACTGGGGACACGGGTTCGTGCCCCGGTCTGGGAGGATCCCACGTCCTGTGGAGAGGCTGGGCCCGTGAGCCATGGCCACTGGGCCTGCGCATCTGGAGCCTGTGCTCTGTGGTGGGAGAGGCCGCGGCGGTGAGGGGCCCGTGTACAGCAAAAAAAAAAAAAAAAAAATACTAGCAAAGAGAATCCAACAACACATTAAAAGGATCATACACCATGATCAAGTGGTATTTATCCCAGGGATGCAAGGATTCTACAATATATGCAAATCAATCAATGTGATACACCATATTAACAAACTGAAGAATAAAAACCATATGATCATCTCAATAGATGCAGAAAAAGCTTTTGACAAAATTCAACACTCTTTTATGCTAAAAACTCTCCAGAAAGTGGGCATAGAGGGAAACTAACTCAACATAATAAAGGCCATATATGACAAACTCACAGCAAACATCATTCTCAATGGTGAAAAACTGAAAGCATTTCCTCTAAGAACAGGAAGAAGACAAGGATGTCCACTCTCACCACTAGTATTCAACATAGTTTTGGAAGTCCTAGCCAAGGCAATCAGAGAAGAAAAGAAATAAAAGGAATACAAAGTGGAAAAGAAAAAGTAAAACTGTGTAGAGCTAGCCAGAAAACTACTAGAGATAATCAATGAATTTGGTAAAGTAGCAGTATACAAGATTAATGCAGAGAAATCTCTTGCATTCCTACACACTAATGATGAGAAATCTGAAAGAGAAATTAAGGAAACACTCCCATTTACCACTGCAACAAAAAGAATAATATACCTAGGAATAACCCTACTGAGGGAGACAAAAGACCTGTATGCAGAAAACTATAAGACACTAATGAAAGAAATTAAAGATGATACCAACAGATGGAGAGATATACTACATTCTTGGATTGGAAGAATCAATATTGTGAAAATGACTATACTACCCAAAGCAATCTACAGATTCAATGCAATCCCTATCAAATTACCAATGGCATTTTTATACAGAACTACAACAAAAAATCTTAAAATTTGTATGGAGACAGAAAAGACCCCAAATAGCCAAAGCAGTCTTGAGGGAAAAGAGCTGGAGGAATTAGACTCCCTAACTTCAGACTACACTACAAAGCTACAGTAATCAAGACAATATGGTCCTGGCACAAAAACAGAAATCTAGAACAATGGAACAACATAGAAAACCCAGAGATAAACCCACGCACCTGTGGTCAACTAATATATGACAAAGGAGGCAAGGATATACAATGCAGAAAAGACAGTCTCTTCAGTAATTGGTGCTGGGAAAACTGGACAGTTACATGTAAAAGAATGAAGTTAGAACACTCCCTAACACCATACACAAAAATAAACTCAAAATGGATTAGAGACCTAAATGTAAGACTGGACACTATAAAACTCTTAGAGGAAAACTTAGGAAGAACACTCTTTGACATAAATCACAACAAGATCTTTTTTGATCCACCTCATAGAGTAGTGGAAATAAAAACAGAAATAAATAATGGGACCTAATGAAACTTAAAAGCTTTTGCACAGCAAAAGAAACCATAAACAAGATGAAATGACAATCCTCAAAATTGGAGAAAATATTTGCAAATGAATCAATGGACAAAGGATTAATCTGCAAAATACCTAAACAGCTCATGCAGCTCAATATTAAAAAACAAAAAACCCAATCCAAAAATGAGCAGAAAACCTAAATAGACATTTCTCCAAAGAAGACATAGAGATGGCCAAGAAGCACATGAAAAGCTGCTCAACATCACTATTATTAGAGAAATGCAAATCAAAACTACAATGAGGTATCACCTCCCACCAGTTAGAATGGGCATCATCAGAAAATCTACAAACAACAAATGCTGGAGAGTGTGTGGAGAAAAGGGAACCCTCTTGCACTGTTGGTGGGAATGTAAATTGATACAGCCACTATGGAGAACAGTATGGAGGTTCCTTAAAAAACTAAAAATAGAATTAACATATGACCCAGAAATCCCACTACTGGCCATATACCCAGAGAAAACCATAATTCAAAAAGACACATGCACCCCAATGTTCATTGCAGCACTATTTACAATAGGCAGGTCACAGAAGCAACCTAAATGCCCATTGGCAGATGAATGGATAAAGAAGAGGTGGTACATATATACAATGGAATATTACTCAGCCATAAAAGGAACAAAATTGGGTCATTTGTAGAGATGTGGATGGACCTAGAGTCTGTCATACAGAGTGAAGTAAGTCAGAAAGAGAAAAACAAATATCATATATTAATGCATATATGAAGAACCCAGAAAAATGGTACGGATGAACCAGTTTGCAGGGCAAAAATTTAGACACAGATGTAGAGAACAAACGTATGGACACCAAGGGGGGAAAGCGGTGGGGGTTGGGTGATGAATTGGGAGATGGGGATTGACATGTATACACTGATGTTTATAAAGTGGATGACTAATAAGAACCTGCTGTATAAAAAAAATTAAATTTAAAAATTAAATTAAAAAAAGTTTACTTTGTTTCTTGTTTGCAAAAATGGGGGCAAATAGAGCTCAGAGCAGAAGTCCTTTCATATCCATCTGGAATCAGACAAGCAGAGAAGGTCACCAAAATAAACATATAAACAAATAATACTTGCAACCATCATTCCTTCTGACAGCAGAGATGGAGAAGAATTTTAGATAAAGAAGATGTGGCACATATGTGCAATGGAATATTACTCAGCCATAAAAAGAAACGAAACTGAGCTATTTGTAATGAGGTGGATAGACCTAGAGTCTGTCATACAGAGTGAGGTGGGTCAGAGAGAGAAAGACAAATACCGTATGCTAACACATATATATGGAATATAAGAAAAAAAAAGTCATGAAGAACCTAGGGGTAAAACGGGAATAAAGACACAGACCTACTTGAGAATGGACTTGGGGATATGGGGAGGGGGAAGGGTAAGCTGTGACAAAGCGAAAGAGAGGCATGGACATATATACACTACCAAACGTAGGGTAGATAGATAGTGGGAAGCAGCCACGGAGTGCAGGGAGATCAGCTCGGTGCTTTGTGACCGCCTGGAGGGGGGGGATGGGGGGGTGGGAGGGAGGGAGATGCATGAGGGAGGGGATGTGGGAACAGATGTATATGTATGACTGATTCACTTTGTTATAAAGCAGAAACTAATAAAAAAAAATAAAAATAAAAAAATAAAAGAAAAAAAAAAAAAAGAATCCCAGAAGAATGCTACCTTCTACATAACCCAGAAACCTACTTCAAATTACAGTCTAGGAAAAACCAACACATACAATGATAAGTATTCAAATAAAACCTAGCACAGCATCAAAACAAAAAAATACTATAAGAAAGAAATGTATAAAAGGGCAACAAAACTTAACAATTGAAATAAAATACCATGCAAAGATAAACACTGTCATGAAATATTTTGCCAGGAATTTTAGAAACTTGATGAAGCAATCAGTTCTATGGAAGAAGATTGAAAACTAGAAATGTAAGAATTGACAGAAGAGAGATGGTAATGTGATAGGGGAAAATGAAACATAAGCTGGTAGAACTCTAAGAGCAAGTAGGAATAAAAAAATCAAAATATGAAGATGAAACTGGAAGAAGTAAAAGAGAAAAGGAACACTGCAAAAATACAGAGGGTATAGGTGACTGAAATTATAAAAATGCATGATGTGAAAGAGTCCAAAATGGATGATGTGAATGACTGGCAAAGGAGATCTAACTGGGATTTATTCCAATGATGCAAGGATGGTTCATCATCTGCAAATCAATGTGATACTCCACATTAATGAAATGAAGGATAAAAATCATATGATTACCTCAGTAGACACAGAAAAAAGCTTTTGAAAAAATTCAAGATCCATTTATGATAAAAGCTCTCAACAAAGTGGGTACAGAGGAAATGTACCTCAGCATAATAAATGCCATATATGACAAGCCTACAGCTAAAACCACAATAAACCATTAAAAGCTCTAAGTTCAGGAACATGATAAGGATGCCAACTCTCATCACTTTTATTCAACATAGTATTGGAAGTCCTAGCCACAGCAATTAGGCAAGAAAAAGAAATAAAAGGCATCCAAATTGGAAAGAAATTAAACAGTAACTATTTGTATAGTAACTAGTTGTGAATGACATGATACTATATAGAGAAAACCCTAAAGGCTCCTCCAAATAACTATTATAACTAGTAAATGAGTTCAGTAAAGTAGCAGGATACAAAATTAATATATGCAAATCTGCTGTGTTTCTATACACTAATAACAAACTATCAGAAAGAGAACTTAAGAAAACAATCCCATTTACAGTTGCATCAAAAAGAATAAAATACCTAGGAATTAATTAAAGCAAGGAGATGAAAGAGCTGTACACTGAAAACTGTAACATTGATGAAATAAATTGAAGAAGACAGAAAGAAATGGAAAGATACTCTGTGCTCATGGATTGGAAGAATTAATATTGTTAAAATGTCTATACTACACAAAGCAATCTACAAATTCAATGCAATCCCTGTGGCATGTTTTACAGAGCTAGAACAAATAATTCTAAAGTCTCTATGTAATCACAAAAGACCCCAAATGGCCAAAAAAATCTTGAAAAAGAAGAACAAAGCTGGAGGTATCATGCTTCTTGCTTTCAAACTATACTACAAAGCTATAGTAATTAAAACAGTATGGTATTGGCAAAAAACAAACAAATAGGTCAATGGAACAGAATAGAGGGCCCAGAATAAACGCCACACTTACATGGTCAATTATTCTAAGACAAGGGAGCCAAGAATATATAATGTGGAAGAGGAAAGTTTCTTCAATAAATGGTGTTGCAAAAACTGGACAGCCACATGCAAAATAATGAAACTGGACCACTATCTTAATGCAAAAATTAACTCAAAATGGATCAAAGACTTGAATGTAAGACCTGAAACCATAAAAATTCCAGAAAAAACATAGATGGTAGGCTCCTTAATATCATTTTTGGTGCTGAATTTTTGAATCTGACTCCAAAAGCAAACACAACAAAAGCAAAAATAAACAGGTGAGACTATATCTACCTAGAAAGCTTCTGCACACAAAAAGGAAACCATCAACAAAACGAAGAGGCAACCTATGTAATGGCAGAAAATATCTGTAAATCATTTATCCAGTAAGGGGTTAACATCCAAAATATATAAAGAACTCAACTCAACAGCAAAAAACAAAAAGCCCACAAACAATCCAATTAAAAAGTGGGTAGAGAATTTCAATAGACATTTTTTCAAAGAAGACATATGGATAGCCAACAAGTACATGAAAAGATTCTCAACATCCCTAATTATGAGGGAAATGCAAATCAAAACCACAATGAGACATCACCTCACAACTGTTAGAATGGCAACTATGGAAAAGACAAGAGGTAACAAGTGTTGGTGAGAATGTGAAGAAAAGGGAAACCTAGTACACTGTTGTTGAGTATGCAAATTAGTGCAGCCACTATGGAAAACAGTATGGAGACTTCCTCGCAAATTAAAAATAGAACAACCATATGCTCAAGCAGTTCTACTTGTATTTATCCAAAGAAATTGAAAACACTAATTAAAAAAATATATATGCACCCCGTGTTCAGTGCAGCATTATTTACGAGAGCCAAGATATGAAAACAAAGTGTCCATTGATGGATTAATGGATTAAAAAATTGTGAGATACACACACACACACACACATACATACTACTCAGCCATAAAATAAGAAGGAAACCTTGCCATGTGCGACAACATGGATGGACCTTAAGGGCATTATGCTAAGTAAAAGAAGTCACACAAAGAAAAGACAAATACCACTGATTTCATTTATATGTGGAATCTGAAAAATAAAACAAACAGAAGAAAACAAGTAAAACTCATAGATACAGAGAACAGGTTGGTGGTTACCAGAGGGGAAGGGCATTGGGGGTAGGCAAAATAAGTGAAGAGTGTCAGCTATATGGAGATGAATGGCAACTAGACTTATTGGGGTGATTGTAGTGTGTACAAGTATCAAATTATAATGCCACACACCAAACTTAGGTTTTATTCCATTTTTTTCCTCAAAAAGTCAAAACTGATGAATATTAAACAAAAATAACAACAAAAAATCTATTCTACTACCTCTTTAAATATGTTTCCCCTTTGAAAAATTTTCCTTGACAATACACAGTAATACAGGACCAAGGTTTTATAAGTGATAAATCTTGTCCTTTTATTAGAGCTAGCCAATAAAATGTAACTTAATATTTTAGAAGTGCAAAGTAATTTAAAAGACTTATTCAGATGGCTTTAAGTTGTCTTTTGATACATAGCTGGATCAACACAGATCTAGATAAGACTACTCTTAGAGACATTTTAATGTTAAAGCATCATTCCTCCAAAAAGCAATTTAAATCTTCAGCCTACTTAAGAATGTATAATAAATTTTGTGCAGAGGCAAAATCAGGTTTACAATGTACTGGGGAAAGGAAAATATATAAGATTTTAAAAGGGCAGTACAGATGATTAATGATCCAGAAAGACTGATTTATGAGGAAAGATTAAAAGAATTAACTATGTATGGAATGGCTAAGTTAAAAAAAATTATAATGAAGAAAATTAGTTGACTTGTTACAGAACAGTAGAACACTCCATTAGGGTATTTAAAATTGCACTGAAGAAGGGAAAACTATACAAAAACCTTTAAAGCCTATGAGCATGCATGTCTGAATTATTTAGTTTTATATATACATATATATTCCATTCCTTGTGGTAACGCATCACTGCAATTCAGGAACATTCAGTTCATGCCAATATTATACAAAGGAAACAAGTAAAGATTTTTCTAATCGTGTTACATCTAAAAACACTTATCATTTATATATACTTTACTACTGAAAAAAATAGTATGAAAGCAGAATCTCTCTACATACAGATAAAAAATAATTGCCTACTATTTGAAATCTGGTTCTAATATCAGTATATCAGTACTGGGAAGTGATAAACTATCAATGTTAGAGGCTAATTTTATGTTAAGGTTTTTATTCCATATCCAGATAGAAACAGAGGTTTGGAGGACATGATTCAAATTCAAATCATGCTAAATTATAATCAAGGTCTCCTATGATACTTTTAAGAATGGTCTAAATGAATATGCACTCTCTCTGGCCAATCTTTTTAGCAGAGTTATCTCACCCTGGTTATATAGGGGGAAATAATTAATGAAAATTCACAGGAAATTATTTTCTATTGAGGAAGTCCAAGAGATTTAAGAGAACAGTCTAAATTAACATCTGATGATATACTGAAAGATAAAGTCTTTTATGTAAATTAATGCATGATATCCATATGATTTGAAATGAACTATTTAATTTTCAAATAGCTAAATATAATATGATATAAGAAACCCCATCCTATAACTTAACCAAGAATAATTTGAGACAGTAGACAATACTTTTTTGTTGTTGTTGTTGCGGTACGCGGGCCTCTCACTGTTGTGGCCCCTCCCATTGCGGAGCACAGACTCCAGATGCGCAGGTTCAGCGGCCATGGCTCACAGGCCTAGCCGCTCCACAGCATGTGGGATCTTCCCGGACCAGGGCACTAACACGTGTCCCCTGCATCGGCAGGTGGTCAACCACTGCGCCACCAGGGAAGCCCGACAATACTTTTTAATCTCTATAAAGAAAAATATGTTCCTTAGTGAAATTTATACCTTGTAAAACAACATGATTGTGGATTTTTATGATACACTTTTTTGATTTCTCTTTCAAAAGGTATGTTTTTAGTTCCCTATAATTAGCATGTTCAAGTATGTGATGTGCCAATACAGTTATGCTATAAAATTAAATAAAGAAATTTATATATTTCATCAAGATTTTGTTACCTAGTGCTATAGGAACTAACAACTATTTGATAGAAATACTATAAAAATGATTAGAGCAAAGCTCAGTTGTTTCAATTATTCTGAAAATTGTTTTAAGCTTTTGAGGGCCATTAAGTTACCTCCTTATTATCCAAAGACCAAACGAGGGAAAAAAATATCTTTATCATTGTTTTAGATTCCTTACAAATAACTGACATATCTTAAGTTTTACAACAAAATAAATGATTAAATATTTACTTCAATTAATCTTTTTAAATTCTCTTCTTAAGATTTTAAAAATCCTGCATACTTGTCCAACACTTACATTGAATGAGCTTTAATAAATTTCAAAAAAATATGAAAGGACAAGCATGCTTATGCCTCCCAACTTTAGAATATTAAGGTTTGTATGTTCTTTCTAAATCTTGTGTTGTTGGTTTTTAAAAATATTTTACAAACCTAATAACACAGAGAACAATGTGTTGATTATTTATAATCATAGACAAATATTTAATAACTGCTTCAGACAAAGGATGCCTAGGAAAAGAGAAAGTGATAGGTCAAGTATACTATATATTTATATGACTACATATATATGTTAGGCCTCCTGCTAGATTTTTTTACAAGCAGTTAGAAAAATTAGAACTTTTAAAAAAAGCTCAGTACACTTCCATCAATCAAACACAGAGGATTAATCTAAGAAATTTGCTGACATAAGGAAACATAAAGTGCTCGTTATTAAAGACTGCCAATATTTTGTAGCTTCTCCACCAAATAATAAAACTATAAGTACAGAGTACATCAGCACCCCTAATAAAATTGGTAGGTCTCCTCAGTCTGATAGGGTAAGAAATAAAACACAGATGAGCTACCCACAAATGAATAATCTAATATCAATCACTTCTTCTTCGCTATGATGGAAAAGCTGAGGGCAGGTCACATATTTATTTTTCTTCCCATTATAAACTATTACTCATGGAAGAAATTTTAGCATTTCTATACTTACAAAACTGCTACATTTTTGTGTCATTTAAAATGTTATTTGGAAATTATTACCAGTATACAATTCATTGTACATTGTATTTGACTTAAGAGAACTCTGCACTAACAATGCACTTGATTTTTTAATGACGTCTTAGTTAAACCTAAGTAATACAGTGCAATTAAAAATATTTATGGACTCTGTTTATACTGGATTCTTGAACATTTCACAAGGACAACCTCTAGGAGAGATTTAACAACAAAACAAAAATTGTATTAGTGAAAAAAAAACACTTGCTACTATAACAATCAAAACTCCCAGTCAATTTTTACTGTGTGAAACCCATTAAAATTTTGTTTATTCTGATCAAAGTTCAAAGCAGATATTCCTGCCTTCTCCTTTTCATTCTGAGAATCAGCTTCCTCTACACTGTGGCTCTATTGTTATCCAGGTCCTAGAAGTTCTCTCCATTAAGTCAGCTGATGGGAAACAGAGAATGGATGATTGCCCACACCAGGATTTTATGGACTATACCAGGTTTTTATGGATCACACTAGGAATGGCATACATTATTTCCACACACATTCCATCGGCTAAAACATAGTAAAATATTTACTTCTTGCTGCAAAAGAGGATGGGAAATGTAGCTTAGCATCTGCTCAGGAACATGAGAAAACAGCTTTTGTAAGAGTCTAACTAGCCTTTGCTAAAGTCCACCAGTCTCTTTGCCGAATCTCCATTTTACTCTTTTTTTTCACCCATAGATTATAGTCTCCACAGACAACTCAAAGTTCCACAAAGACATCATATAAAGCTGAAAGTTGAGGATCTCTGAGTGATGTGACATGTATGAACTCAAAGGGCAGTTTACCTGCCCCTCTGTGCACCAATATACAATTGTGGAACAGGACAAGGTAGCCACAATGAATACTTCCATTTAGGAAAGGGAAAATAGTGATGTAGCAGTCCCTGCCAGGAAGGCATTATGAGAGCCCTCTTAAGGTGGTAAGAGAAATTACTTGATTAGGACCTAATCCTACACTCCGGACGGGCCTCCCTCTTACATTGTTCTCCATGGGTTCTGACTTCACCTTAAGGAGTTTCCTACTTAATTATTATCCTACGTGGGGCATTAGGTATATACACCATCAGAATTGGGGGTTCAGCTCCTTTAGGAACTGTACAGCTTTCATAATTTGCTTCTTGCTTTGCAAGTTTAAGGATCTGATAACCACAGGGAAAGATCTTTCTGAGTGTTATTTCCCAAGCTTGATTTGTTTCCTTGCTTCCTTGCCCCCATGACACACTCTCTTTCTGAATACATGTGTGTGTGTGTGTGTGTGTGTGTGTACATAATTGTGGCTACGCTAAAGCTATCTGAAAACTAGTCGGGAAAGCCATGTATGTAATTTGATCTAGGCTGCAGGGCTGCATCCGTTTGTTCAGTTGAGACATTTAACTGGGACTTTATAGCTAAGAACTTTCTCAAATATATTTATTACTATTTGGGGTTAAGAAGAAGTTGCATTTTCCAAACCTGTAAGGATTTTTATCACTGAAATTTCTCCATTCTCATTTTTCACTGTTTGGAAATGAGCCGATTCCTACCTAATCACACTTCTTTCTTGTAACACTTTACTGAAGGCACCAAGAGTAGCCAACACACTATTATTCTGAGTCTTTCCAAGCATCTCTCCAGAGCCACAGTCTCAGTAGGCACTAGGTCTGCCTTCCAAATTGCTACAATTGACATGGAACATTTTTTTTCTTTGAATCCCAGTATTGCTCTTTTTTCTCACAGCCCTGCTGCCTAGTCGCTAAGTCGTTAACACATATTTTAGGTTTTTGTTATATCATCTCACTCTAGCACCAATTTCTGAACTTTTGTACTTGGAAAACACCATCTGCTATTAGACACACACACACACACACACACACACACACACACCCCTCAAAACAAAAGAAGAAAATAAAAAACCTTAGTGGCCAAAAACCATACAATCTAAAATCGAATTGTTTGAGTACACAAAGTCCAATGCTGACATTCCTGCTCGGTGGGCAGCCTTTAAGGCAATGTTTCCATCTCGTGGGTCTACCTTCCTCTAGATCCTCATACTCCTTTCCGTCCAGATAAGCAGATGGAGAAATTGAGATAAGATGACCATGGATGGGAGTTTTTAGAAAAAGTGATGGAAGTGACGTTCATTAGTTAGAACTTACAATACATGTAAGACAAGATTAAAAAATCAGTCAGAAAGAAAGAGGTTTGGTGAGTTCCTGACACATTGTTGAAAGAAAAAAACAACAAAGCTCTATGGAAGGACATAAAGGAAGACTTGAAGAAATGAAGATTGAAATCTTGTTTTTCTGTAGAAAGACTTAAAATTCTAGATTTTCTATTTTCATCTAACTAATATGTAATGTTAATATAATTATAATCCAATTAGTTAAATGGCTAAGGAACTTGACCAAATGATTTCTAATTTATAATAGAGAGTAAAATATATTAAAAATGGCAACAAGGCATATGAAAATTTAGTACTCTTATGTTCAATTAATATAAAAATGAGGAGATGCTATTTTCTTCTAACCAGTTGTCAAAATGCATTGATAATAACAATGACTGACAAGCATATAAAGGAAATATTTACAATCATATTCTGTTAGGGGGACTCCAAATCAAGTACAGTCACTCTTGAGGGAAGTTTGAAAATAGGTTTCAAATTTTATGTTAATATCCTTTGATCCAGAAATTATACTTCCAGGAACTTATACTAATGAGATAATTGGAAAGTTCAGAGAGGTGTAAGTACAAGAATAATTATCATATCACATTTTAAAATAGAGAAAATTTACTAAGTGTCTCTAAAATAGAGATTGGTCAAATACTGTCCTTAAAAGTGGAATTCTAAACAACCACTAAAAATTATAATATAAACTAATTATTCATATAGAAAGAGGTGACAACAACACATAGTGATGAATGAGAAACATCACATTAGTAGTAAGTATGTGAGTGTATGGAGAGGAGAGAAAGAAAGAGAGAGAGAAAATTGAGAACTTGTGAATGAGTGTTTACAAAATATTGAGTAAATTTTTATGTAGTCTAAAAAGATCATTTTCCCAGTCAATGGTTGGCCAGAACTTGAATGTGTTAAATGTCAAAAGTGGTTATTTCTAGGTATGAATCTAGATGATTTTTGTCTTGTTTAAGTTTCTGTATGAACTTAGTGGAAAAACTATTGGAAATAGATTTAGAAGATCCTTAACTGATGTTATGCAATTGTGTGACTTCCAATAGGTGACTAAACCATATGAGCTTGAGCTGGCTCAACTGTAAAAGTGAGATAATGCTTACCTCACAAACTTGTAAGACTAAATTAGATAACATATTTAAAAGTTGTTAGCACTTCCAATAAAATTATTTTTAAAATATTTTTTCCTAAAATTTTTCTTCCATAAAAGTATTTGACAAAAATTATTTCTGGTTTACATAATCTTTGGGCTAAAACTATGGGGTAAAAAACTCTGAATTAAGTTGATACGGTCCATTTTTCCAGAATATGTCCCATCTTTTTTTTTTTTTTTTTTTTTTTTTGCCGTACGCGGGCCTCTCACTGTTGTGGCCTCCCCCGTTGCGGAGCACAGGCTCCGGACGCGCAGGCTCCGGACGCGCAGGCTCAGCGGCCATGGCTCACGGGCCCAGCCGCTCCGCGGCATATGGGATCCTCCCAGACCGGGGCACGAACCCGTATCCCCTGCATTGGCAGGCGGACTCTCAACCACTTGCGCCACCAGGGAGGCCCTGTCCCATCTTGATAAAGTTTCCATTTTGACTCAAAGAATGATCTTTGCTATTATTTTCCTTGTTTCTATTTATTTCTGCTCTGATCTTTATGATTTCTTTCCTTCTACTAACTTTGGGTTTTCTTTGTTCTTCTTTCTCTATTCCTTTAGGTGTACGGTTAGATTTTTAATTTGAGATTTTTCTTGTTTCTTGAGGTAGGCTTGTATTGCTATAAGCTTCCCTCTTAGAACTGCTTTTGCTGCATCCCATAGGTTTTGGATTGTCGTGTTTTTGTTGTAATTTGTCTCTAGGTATTTTTTTATTTCCTCTTTGATTTCTTCAGTGATCTCTTGGTTATTTAGTAACGTATTGTTTAGCCTCCATGTGTTTGTGTTTTTTACGTTTTTTTCCCTGTAATTGACTTCTAATCTCATAGCGTTGTGGTTCGAAAAGATGCTTGATATGATTTCAATTTTCTTAAATTTACTGAGGCTTGATTTGTGACCCAAGATAGGATCTACTCTGGAGAATGTTCCGTGTGCACTTGAGAAGAAAGTGTAATCTGCTGTTTTCTGATGGAATGTCCTATAAATATCAATTAAATCTATCTGGTCTAATGTGTCATTTAAAGTTTGTGTCTCCTTATTAATTTTCTTTTTGGATGATCTGTCCATTGGTGTAAGTGAGGTGTTAAAGACCCCCACTATTATTGTGTAGTTATTCCTGTAGTTTTCATTTCAGTTATTGTATTGTTCATCTCTGTTTTTTGTTCTTTAATTCTTCTAGGTCTTCATTAAACATTTCTTGCATCTTCTGGATCTTTGCCTCCATTCTTTTTCCGAGGTCCTGGATCATCTTCACTATCATTATTCTGAATTCTTTTTCTGGAAGGTTGCTTATCTCCACGTCATTTAGTTGATTTTCAGGGGTTTTATCTTGTTCCTTCGTCTGGTACATACCTTCTGCCTTTTTGTCTTGTCTATCTTTCTGTGAATGTGATTTTTGTTCACAGGTTGCAGGATTGTAGTTCTTCTTGCTTCTGCTATCTGCCCTCTGGTGCATGAGGGTATCTAAGATGCTTGAGCAAGTTTCCTGATGGGAAGGACTGGTGGTGGGTAGAGCTGGGTGTTGCTCTGGTGGGCAGAGCTCAGGAAAACTTTAATCCACTTGACTGCTGATGGGTGGGGCTGGGTTCCCTCCTTGTTGGTTGTTTGGCCTGAAGCGACCCAACACTGGAGCCAAACCAGCTCTTTTGTGGGGCTAATGGCAGATTCCAGGACGGCTCATGCCAAGGAGTACTTGTCAGAACTTCTGTTGCTAGTGTCCTTGTCCTCACAGTGAGCCACTGCCACCCCCCGCCTCTGCAGGAGACCCTCCAACACTAGCAGGTAGGTCTGGTTCATTCTCCTATGGGGTCACTGCTCCTTCCCCTGGGTCCCGATGCACACACTGCTTTGTGTATGCCCTCTTTGAGGGGAGTCTCTGTTTCCCCCAGTCCTTTCAAAGTCCTGCAGTCAAATCCTGCTAGCCTTCAAAGTCTGATTCTCTAGGAATTCCTCCTCCAGTTGCCAGATCCACAGGTTGGGAAACCTGATGTGGGGCTCAGAACCTTCACTCCAGTGGGTGGACTTCTGTGGTATAAATGTTCTCCAGTTTGTGAGTCACCAACCCAGCAGTTATAGGATTTGATTTTATTGTGATTGTGTCCCTCCTACTATCTCATTGTTACTTCTCCTTTGTCTTTGGATATGGGATATCTTTTCTGGGGATTTCCAGTGTCTTCCTGTCAATGACTGTTCAGCAGTTAGTTGTGATTCTGTCCCTGAAAACTTAAGTCTCCAGTTTTCAGAGTAAGCTAGGTCTCATCTCTTCAAGTCTGGAGTGCTAAGGGAAAGCCTGGCTTTCAGGAACCACTGTGTTGCAACAGAATGAAAATTTATAGGTGGGATTCAAGCTGAATTCCTACTCCAGAGAGTCACCTTCCAAAACACTCCAAACTCCAGAACTTCACACTCCAGAGGCCCTCCTTTCCACATGCTGCCTCTCCCCTTCCATGCAGGTCTTCAGGTTGCCTACATTCTTGCTATTTTTCTGTCTATTCTTCTATTGATTACTGAGGAAAAGGTGTTGAGATATCTCACTGTGGATTTGTGTATTCCTCCAGGCAATTCTGTCAGTTTTTGCTTAACGTTTAGGATTGTTACGTATTCTTGTTATGTTTTATTAGTTCATCCCTCTATGGTTATAAAATGATCCTCTTTATTCCTCGAACTATTCTCTGTTCTAATATCTACTTTGTTTGATACTAATTACCATCATATCTTTATTTTGACTAGCATTAGCATATTATATATTTTCTATCCCTTTAATTTTACCCTACTTATGTCTTATATTTGAAGTGGGTTTCTTGGAGTCAGAACATAGCTGAGTCTTGCTTCTAAATTCAATCTGATAATCACTGCCTTTTAATTGGGGTTTTTAAGTCATGCACATTTAATATGATTATTTATATTGTTGGGTTTAAATATACCTAACGCTATTTTTTTTTAAATTTCATTTGTTCTTTGTGCCTTTTCTGTCCATTTCATGCACAGGCTCAGTGGCCATGGCTCACGGGCCCAGCCGCTCCATGGCATGTGGGATCTTCCCAGACTGGGGCACGAACCCATGTCCCCTGCATCGGCAGGTGGACTCTCAACCACTGCACAACCAGGGAAGCCCTACAGTAAATATTTTAAATGTATCCCTGTCTACTTTCCAGTGATAGTATACTACACATCATGCATAGTATATAAAAACTGTTCAAAAGTGTACTTCCTTTGGGCTTTAACTCCCTTTTGGGCTTTATGATATTGTAGTCATAGATTTTACTTCTACACAGTTATAAACCCTGCACTACATATTGTTATTTTTTATTTAAATAGTAGATAAATTTTAAAGATTTAAATAATTAGAATATATTAGGTATTATCTAAAATAACTAGAGAAGTATAGTTTAGAGTATAGTTTTACTCTTGTAGTTTTTGTTTCTGGCTTCTTCATTCCTCTGTGTAGACCCAGGTTTCTCTCTGGTTTCATTTCCTTCTGTTTGAAGAATTTCTTTTAGTGAGTATCTGCTTGTGAGAAAAATTTTCAATTTATCTATGTCTGAAAAAGCCTACATTTCACCTTCATTTTTGAAAATATTTTCTCAGGATAAAGTATTATATGTTGACAATATTTTAAAGTGCTTTAAAGATGTTCCTCCACTGTGACCTAGCCAGAATTTTTTATCCCATGAGATGTCATACTTATTTTCTTTTCTGTGATCACAATGTGTCATTTTTTCTATACCTGTTTTTAAGACTTTCTTATTAATTGTTTTAAGCAATTGGATTATAATGGGGCTTGTGCTGTTTTCTTCTAGTTTCTTGTGCTTGGTTTTACTGAAATCTGTGGGTTTACAGTTTTAACCAATTTTGGAAAAATTGCAGCCATAATCTCTTCAATTATTTTACCTACCACTCCTCTACCTTTCATTGATTTCAATTACAAATCTATTAGGCTACTTCTAGTTGTCTCATAGCTCATTAATGCTCTCTTCATTTTTTATAAATTTTTCTTCCTCTATGTTTCATTTTGGAGAGTTTGTGTTGATGTCTTCAAGTTCACTAATCATTTTTCTGCAATGTCTTATCTTCCTTTAATTCCATCCAGTGTATTTTTTATCATTGACATTGTAGTTTCCATCTGTTAATACAGATATTGGATGTGGATCTTTCTGTATCTTCAACGCCTCTACTAACATGTAAGACATTTCTTCTGACTCCTTGAATATGTGAAATATAGATGTAAGAACTATTTTAATTTCCTATTTCTATCATTTGTGTAATTTCTGGGTCAGTTTCAATAAATGATTTTTATACTTATTTTGGATGGTATTTCTCTGCTTCTTTGCATGTATGGTAATTTTTTATTGGTTGGAGACATTTTGGACATTAATTTTTTGAATGCTGAAAATTTTAGTATTCTTATAAATATTCTCGAGATTTCTCTAGACATGTTTAATTTATTTGGAGTATTTGGGATAATTTTGATACTTTCAGGTCTTGCTTTTAAGGTTTGTTAGGTGGTCCCAAATCAGCATTTTGACTAGGGTTCATGTCTCCTCTAATGTAGGAAGACCCTTCTTAGCACTCTAACCAGTGCCCGTTGAATTACTAGGTTTTCCACTTAGGCGGTTGGGAACAGGAGCTGTCCTCCATCCCACCGCTCTCCCACCCCTTGCTTAGCCCTGGCCACATTCTGTTTTATCCTTCTAGGTGGTCCTTTCCCAGCCTCTACCAGTTTCCTCAAGCACACACTGATCAGTACTTAGCAAACCACTTGAGGGGGGCCTCTGCAGATCTTGGGGTTTTTCCTGCATGCCTCAATCCTCTCTCAGACCCTATCCTGTGACTCTAGCTGACTTGCCTCCCCTCAATTCCCAGCTGTATTTCCTGAACTTGATGTGACAGCTGGGCTCTGCCTGGGTTTCCCACCCTTTATTAGTCTGCTCAAGCCCCCATAACAATATACCATAGACTGGGTGACTTAAACAACAAATTTATTGTTCACAGTTCTGGAGGCTGAAAGTCTGACATCAGGGTGCCAGCATGGCTGGGTTCTGATGAGATCAGATCTCTCTTCCTGGTTTGTAGATGTCCACCTTCTTGCTCTGTCCTCACATGGCAGAGGGAGAGAGAAAGAGAGAGAGTAAGAGCACAAGATCTCCTGATATCTCTTCTTAAAGAGATATTTAAAAGGGTACTAATCCCATCGTGAGGGCCCCATCCTCATGACTCATATATAAACCTAATCTTCCAAGGGCCTTATATGCAAATATGAGGAATTAAGGCTTCAATATATGAATTTCAGGGAGAGACAATTCAGTTTATAGCATGCTTCCTATGTTTTGGCCTGGAAGCTTTCTCCAGGCAGCAAGTTGAGGCAATTGTAGGGCTCACTGCATTTTTTCCCATCTCTCAGGGATCAGTGTCCATCATTCCTGATGTTCAGTGGCTTGATTGCTATATTTTTATATATTTTGTCTGGAGTTGTTTTGTGTAGGAGGATAATTCGGTTCCTGCTATTCCATCTTGACTGGAAATGGACTACTCATTGGTTTAAATTATATTCTTATTGATTATTGCAATAGCATGTAAAAATAAATTCTCTCAATACTTATTCTTAGGGAAAGAGGATGGATTTTGCTCACAACTCTCTCTTTTCCTTGGTCTTCAAGTTCTGAGACCTGTCCACCATAACATTCTTTCAGATGGTTTACTATTTTGAGTCATGGTAGCAATTTGAGTAGCAATTAATTCCCACTAACTAATCAGATAAATTTTATAAAATTTTATAAACTTTTAAGAAAGTATAGTCTAAATTCTAAATGTGTTTCTAATGATAGACTATAAGAAAGCTGAAAAATAAGTTAAATATGTTAAAGCCTTAATGCCTAGTGTGATAGTATTTGGTGGTAGGGCTTTGGGAAGGTCATTAGGTCATGAGGGTGGAACCTCAAGAATGGCTTTAGTGCCCTTATAAGAAGAGACAAGAAAGATGACCTCTTTCTCTCCACCACATGAGGACACAGTAAGAAGGCTCAATCCTTAAGCCAGGAAGAGGGTTCTCTCCAGAACCAGACCATGATGGCACCCTGATCAACCTCCAAATATGTAAGAAATACATTTCTGTTGTTTAAGTCAGCCCACCTACATTTTTTTATTGTGGTTGTTATAGCAGCGAGAGCTGACCACAACCTCCTGTGTGCAATGGAGATAGAGACCTTTAAATAACCTTGAAATGGAGGATTAAAGGGGATAGAGAGGCAACAAGAAGATCTACACATGAAACAGGAGAAAATGATCCCTCTGTAAATGGAACATCCAGCTTTTCTCCCATGCCATTATTTCTATCACTGAAAAATAATTCCTAAACATAGTATTATCATACTGATCAAATTGTATCAAAGAAGAATGTATGAGAAAGCAAATCCACAACTACATAGCATTACACACATACTTGTCATTTTTCATTTTAACTGTTCCTGATATGGATGCACCTAAAAAAAGAACTTCATTATTAAAAAAAAAATTAAATACTTTTTGGACAAAGGCTTAAGCTGATTCTCTCCAAGAGTGCTAGCAGCCTTTTTTCTTACAGCCAAGTTTGCAACTTGAATTGACAATGTCATACAGATTCCTGGATGACCATAGATCAAGAGCAGATAGGAGTCTTGTCTGTTACTGGGGCACTAGGTGATCATGTCACGAGTGTGTTCTTGAGTGAGTCCATTAAAAAAATACCCATTTATCAAAAAAAATTCCATCCTTATCCACTACATGCAAATAATATGAAAGCAAATGTGAAAAAAAACTCAAATAGTTTGAAACTAAATGATTTCACTTGTTTGTATTAATGAAAATTGAGCATTTAATAATGGGAACAGAAAAATAATTAACAGAATAGTGAATTTTGGTATGGTCTATACTTTTTTGTTCATTTATTTAATTATTCATTTTTAAAGGAAGAGCTCTACCATGATTCAGAATATGAGATGACATCAAAAGTATGCCTTTTTAGGATTTTTCAGGGACAAGCAAGGATCTGTTATTACATTGTATGTTGATTTCCATAAAGGTCTAAAAATAAGGTTTTGTAAGAATTGACAAATACCAAATATCTGAATTTATTTATTCTTCCATGATGTAAAAACTAGCCAGAAACTTGTTGGCACTGTTAGTACATGTGTCTTCTTTTAAAGTATACATGCTAGTTTGTGTGTCTGAGTTTACTGTGAACAGTTTGTGTATTTTAAAAAGCAAGCTTGTTTCCTTTCATGATTTATAAAAAAAAATCATAGAGAAGTTTTGTAAAACTTTCTAGATATTAGGATGCTCTCTACCGCCCAACTGGAAAACACAAATACAAATAGAAATTCCTCACTCTCTCTTCTATGCATGATAATGAATGAAAACTTCTCTTGAACTCTCTGCTAGCTATGACCCTTTGCTACAAAACTCCTTGCCAGCATTCTTCCTATCATCTCTGGTTCCTCTCTTCATGTTCTTCTAACCCATTCCAATCGCCTTTCATCTCCACCATTCCACCAAAACTGTTCTCTTCAAGATCACCAATGTCCTCCATGTTGCCAAATTCATTGTTCAGATCTTAGTCTTCAGAGATCAATTGTCTCTGTCTTGCTCGATAATTTATACCTGCACTTTCCATTAATACCTCAAGTGCAAAAGGCTAACATGGAAATTAGCTCTTGTGAGACTCAACACTTCAACTCTTTACTTCTTGTATCTACATACTCAATTCTTTCCCATTCCCTGATGATTTTTCTCCTAAATCTGACCTCTATTCCTACCAGCCCCTCTTGAATTTAGACCCTCAGTTCCTTTCACTATATAATTTTTATCATAACTCTCTGCCTCTTTTTCCTTATCCCACTCTTTGTGTTGGTGGCAGGTTAATGGTCATAAGGCAAAGCTCTTCATCATGAGCACCCCTTGCTCAAATGCTTTTGATGGTTCCTCAATACTAGGAATTCAAGGCTCTGGGTGAGGTGGACCCTGCAGGTCTTTTCATAATTGTATCATAGAACTCTTTCGTATAGAAAAAAATGTTTTTGTATCCTCCTTTTCCTGTTTCGAGGATGATTTTTTTTCTTATTTCTCCATGAATATTAAATGTTTTCCACATTGTATTTTGTTCTTTGAATGGAATTAAAAAGAAATTGTTTGCTTTGATTTTGCTCTTTGTGTTAGAGGCTTTCCTCAAAAGTTTGTGACCCTTTGCTACCCATTAATTTTTAGATTTCTTCCCTCTGTTAACTCAGTTACACCCCTGGAAGCTTTCTAGATTCAAAAATCTAGTTTGTCTTATAGTTACTTCCATGCCTTTTTGAATTTGTGCTCTTTTAACATGATCTCTTTCTATTATTTTAGTGGGGGTAAGAAGGACTAGAAATAAATACATTTGCTTCAATATGTCATGCCCTAAACAGAAGTCCCATTAGTTTTCAACAACATAATTTAAGTTACTACTTACTAAAAACATTTTTTGTTTCTACACCTTTGTGACTTTGCTCATGCCTCCCATCTTATCTCTGTCTTTCCATCAGATCCAAAATATACAAATGACTTTCCCAAATACCTTCTAACCATCGGCTCACAACAGAAGTAATTTCCCCTTCCCCTAATATTCCACACAGTTTATTTTATTCTCCCCTGAAGTGCGGTTATTTGTACTCTCGCTGTCATATATCCCTGCTTGACTCCTTAAACAGGAGAAGGGGTTTCATTTACCTTCACCTGAGACGCTGTCTCATACACAGTAATGATCGACAAATATTTCATTAACAACATAATAAAGTGAATACACTTTTCTTGGAAGGATTTTGCTGCCAATATATTCCTAATAATTTTTCTCTTTATTCCAAGGGAAATTTCTTTTTATTTTTTCAAATCATTTCCCACTTTATCTTGCAAAGATGCCAGCAGCTATGAGTATTCATTACATGTATTTCTCCTTTATTGTACATTTTCATGCTGATAATTAATTTGAACATAATTTGAGTAAGGTGCACAAGAAGAATACAAATGAAATCTAGTCTCTCTGTGATTCCTCTAAAATATCATTAACTCCATAGGGGGTGTTACAGTCTAAGATCATAGAATCCTGCTTTCTACACCTATTGTCACAATAATCACAGTACTCAGGACCTGGTTACATGCAAATAAAAAAAAATTGGAAACAACGGACACTCTAATTTGCTTTAAAATCATAAAACAATAAAATATCTTATAAGAGGATGGTAGACTTGTAATATAGTATTTATCTGACAGAACACACTGTCCTCCATTAAGTGGAAAGATTATCAAAGTTTATATGTCACTAGGTACTTGCATAGATAGATTAAAATAGTCTTTACCTGGAGTAAAGACAGTCCATCCAATAAGTCAACCTATGATTTAATAAAGTAACCAAGATGGGAGGGACAAGGCTATTTCACAAGGAGGAAATATTTCTAATTTTACTTTCAGAATTTATGACCTATTAATTTTTTAAAAATCGAATGTATGTAATTTTAATTTTATTTTTAGTTATAAAGGAAGTATCAGAACCAGTGCCCTGATTATAAACTTCTTGAGGGTAGGAATTTTCCCATAGCCCTTATATAAAATTATGACTAGAGAAATGCTTATATTTATAAAATCAAGCCTATGGAATTTAATCTATATAAATACGTTAGTAGCCAAATATTTCCATTATCAACAGATGGTATTCACTGAGTATCAAGTTGTTTATTAGTACAAAAAATGGTTACTGTATTTGTTATTAAACCCATTAAAACATGTCTGTTAAGCAAAAAGTAGTCTGAGTGACCAAGTCATACTTAGAAGAGGCTTACGCATATGTGTATGGTAACAATAAAAAGGAAGTAATGAGAAATGGTGAATGGAGCACCCCTGTGTAGGAGATACAGGAAATCATGTAACATATGGAAAGTGCCCAATTGACCGTGAAGTGCAAAAGATGAAAAAACCTGGTTGACAAAATGAAAAAGGGAAAATAAAATACTGTATGTGGCTGGAAACACTGCATTAAGTTTGAATGTATATGAGCCCAAAATTAATTTAAGAGAAAGCTAGAAGGTTGTTCAAGAACTTAACAGTTAAGGACTGTGAAAAATGCAGCAGAAAAAGTTTTATCAAAAACCACAGACGGAGGCCATAGGTTCAAGGCTCAGTCGTTTTGGCACATAAGAGCAACCAGCATGCAAATCTACATAGTTGTACTAAGGAGTGCCCAATTTTGAAGAGACTTAATGGATTTTTAACTGGAATGAAATTATTTTGGAAAAGGACACCTGGTAGAATATGTAACACTGAGGAGCATAAATATTTTTAAAGCTTGAAAGGATTGCATCCATGGAATTCAAGTTAAAAATCCCTCAGCACTATACTGCAGAATTTCTCTATTGGAAATATATAGTTTAGATGGAAGGAGCATTAATTGATTTGCTCTGAAATTAAATAGACATTTATTATTTGGGATAGCCCTGGAGTAGCTAATAGAAATTATGGGGGTCCGCTAAAATTGCTACAATCTTATCATGTTGAAAATCTGGGAGTCCTTACATGCATAAAATAAAAACATCTGAAAAATCCAGAAGATGGAATACCACTGTAATGTAATCAAAAAGAGTCAGTCACAATGATATTACTAGCTACTGCTTCTGTAACATATCAAGTATATGACACTTATATAGTGTTATTTTGCATTAAAAAACAATTGGTCTTTTGATAATTTTTTTCTGACAAATCTACTTTTTAAGAAGGATAATTGCTATAATCTGAATGCTTATGTTCCCCTAAAATCAATATGTTGAAACCTAATGCCCCACATGATGATATTAGGAAATAGGGCCTTCCTTTCAGAGGTAATTAGGTCATGAGGGCTCTGCCCTTATGAATGGGATTAGTGGGCTTATAAAAGAGACCTGAGGATGTCCCCTCACCCTTCACCCTTTGTGAGGACATAGAGAGAAGTCAGCTGTTCATGAACTAGGAAACTGGCTCTCACCAGATATAGAACTTGACCATGCAGACACCCCGGCTTAGACTTCAAACCTCCAGAACTGTCAGAAATAAATTTCTGTTGTTTATAAGCCAGTCTGTATAGTTTGTTATAGCAGCCTGAATGGGCTAAAACAATAATGTTTGGATTCATATATATCTACTTTACTGAATAATTCTTAAATAAGACTAGCCATTCAGAGCTAAGGTGAAGATCACTATTCACAATTTATCAACATGTATATATGTTATACCAACATCTACTTACATAAACTCTTTCTTCTTACCAATATTTTGTCAATATCCTCTCCATCATGGTATCTCCTTTGGAGTAGAAATTACTATCCCCATAGAGGAGGCACCAAAACTATAAAGTAAGGTTTAAAGAGCAGACAACTGTGCATAAGAATATGTAGTTCTTGGTAAACACTTAATTTAGCCTCTTTAAGAGTTTCCTCACTTGTAAAATAGCAATAATAATGTTTGTCATCAGATTAACAGTTATTAGGATGTTAGAGCCTAGAACAGTAAGAAACCACCTCAAAACTACCAGTGGCTTAATAATGACTTATTCTTTAATACTGGCTTTATCCAGGTCACTCTAGGACAACTGTCTTCCTTGGAAGACCTTCATCTGCTAAAAGAATTTAAATAAAAGGTGTGCAGTCCATAATTTTAGTCTGTCCTGTCTCCAGGGAGATGCTCTCCTATGTGCTGACTCAGTGACACAGGCTGCTTTGATGTCGGTGACTCATCTCAAGATCTCTTCTAAGAAGCTGTCTCCACATCTTACTATAGGGAAACAGGCCTACAACTGGTAGTTTAGTGTGGATTAAAACAGGTAAAGGGCAATTGTAAGAGAATATGATGAGTTAATTAACAGGGATCATGTACAGAGTGCTATAAGAACAGACAAGGAGGGTATGTAACAGCCATGAAAGGTGGTCAAGATAGGTTTCCTATGAAAATCAGTGTTGAAGCTCACTTCTGATTAAAAATTCCCAAATGAATTTGACTTAACAGTGAGCAATGTCTATCAAATATGTGCATTTATGTTACAGTTAGAAAATCTATTTTAAGAAAATATGAAAGGTTAAAAGTCCTTTTAGAGGGACAAGAAATATCCTCTTTATTTTGGTGTTTCAGAACTTAGTGAAAAAAATCTCCATTAAAAACTTTGGTCATATTCCTTCTCTAAACTTAGTTTTTCTAGGCTGAAGTCACAGAATCACTGGCATAGGAAATACAGCTAAAGAAATAATATTGAAATATTTTTTAAAAATTACGAGATGAAGCAGAGAATAAGAAAGTCTAACAGATATTTAAGTCCCAGAAGAATATAGGAGATACAATCTTTGAAAACATAATGGTTGTGATTTTTCAAATCCCCTAGATGCAAGAAACAATATTTCCAATGTGGCCCAAACATAGTAAGTGACAAGAAATCCATGCCTTGATATCGAAGTAAAACTGCTTAAGTAAAAAGACTTCGAGAAAATAATAAAATACCCAGAGAAAAAAGGCAGGTCATCAAAAAATGAACAATAATTAGACTAAAAGTGAAATTCTCAACAACACAAAATGAGAAGATCACTGAGTAATCTCTTTGAAGTACTGAGAGACAATCACTATTATCCTATAATTACATACCCAGAAAAGATATCTTTCAGGAATGACAGTAAAACATTTACCTGAATATAAAGAGTTTACCACCAAGAGACCTACATTAAAGGCAGAGGTTAAGCATGTTCTTCAAGAAGGAGGAAAATGATTTCAGAAGAATGATCTGAGATGCAAAAAGGAATGATGAGTAATTACAAAGCTAAACATACATGCATATCCAATTACCTATTTAAAATAATAAAAATGATGTCTAATTTATGGGGTTTAAAAAGAACAGAATTAAAATGCTGGAGAAAAGTAGGATGTAAGTCTGAGAGTGATCATAGTTTAAGTATTCTAACATTCACTACACTGTTGGGTAGAGAAGTGAAAATAGCTTAAGTTTAGATTTTATTAAGATAAATATGCATGGTAAAAGTTCAAGGGTAATGATGAAAAGAATTGAAATAGGGACTTCCCTGGTGGCGCAGTGGTTAAGAATCTGTCTGCCAATGCAGGGGACATGTGTTCGAGCCCTGATCTGGGAAGATCCCACATGCTGTGGGACAATTAAGCCCGTGCTCCACAACTACTGAGCCTGCACTCTAGAGCCTGCAAGCCACAACTACTGAGCCTGCATGCCACAACTACTGAAGCCCACGTACTTAGAGCCTGTGCTCTACAACAAGAGAAGCCACTGCAATGAGAAGCTTGCACACTGTAACGAAGAGTAGCCCCTGCTCGCTGCAACTAGAGAAAGCCCGTGCACAGCAACAAAGACCCAATGCAGACAAAAATAAATAATAAATAAATTTATTTAAAAAAATTGAAATGGTATGTATAAGTACCCTCAAAAAGAGAGATTAAAATCCACATAAGTAACAAAATAACCAACTAAAAATGATAGTGAATAATAAAAAGTCATAGAATAAGAAAAGCAAGATTCTTAAGTAATAAGGTAGAATTAAATCCAAATATATTAATAATCACAATAAATGGAAACAGGTTACATTCTCCCAAAATTGACCAGATGGGTAAGATAAACAAAGCCCAGCTTATATGCTGTTTTCAAAAGCCACCAGAAACAAAACACAACAAAAAATAGGAATTGAAAATATTGAAGTAGGGGCTTCCCTGGTGGTGCAGTGGTTGAGAGTCCGCCTGCCGATGCAGGGGACACGGGTTCGTGCCCCGGTCCGGGAAGATCCCACATGCCACGGAGCGGCTGGGCCCGTGAGCCATGGCCGCTGGGCCTGCACGTCTGGAGCCTGTGCTCCGCAACAGGGGAGGCCACAACAATGAGAGGCCCGCGTACCGCAAAAAAAAAAAAGAAAAAAAAATTGAAGTAAAAGATGAAAAGTGCATTCCAGGAAAACATTAAACAGAAGAAACTTGGGAGTAGTTATGTCAGACAAAATAGAATTAAAGGCAGAAAAATATTTTTAAGGAAAAGAAGGGTCACTGCATAGTGATAAAAGTTTTAGTCATCAGGAAGGTATGATAATTCTGAACATTATGCACCTAATGAAATCACCTGAAAATATATAAGAAATTTATACCAACTAAGAAAAATTGGCAAATGTATTGTTAGAGTGGGAGATTATAGCTCAGATCTCTCCCTTACTGATAAGTCCGGCAGTTAAGCAGAACAAATAAAACAAATGAACAGATTCATACATACACACATACATACACAGATGTGTATAAAATATAAAACACTTGAACAATTCAATAACATTACTCATTCCTCTGCATTACTCCTGGAACTTGCAAAAATCTGTCATGTATCAGGCCATAAATTATACCTTCGCAATAGCATAGAGACTGTTTTTCCCATGTTGCACTTAAGTCAATGGTAAATATAAAATATCTTAAATATTTAAAAATTATAAAATAATTCAGAATAACACATGGATCAAAAAAATTATAATGGGGATTTAAATTTTTTGACAACTGAACAGTAAAGAAATTACTACAGAAGAAAATGTCTAAGAACCATTACTTAGAGGGAAATTTATACCCTTTTTTTTCTTTTAGAAAATAAAAACTAAATACTAATGGTTAAGTGCTCAACTTAAGTATGAAAAAGAACAGAATAAAACCAAAGAAATGAGAAATAAGAAGATAATAGAGAAGAAATGTATCAAGTAGATTACAAAGGTAATACATAAATAAAATCAGTAAATTAAAAAATTAGTTCTATTAATTCAAATAACTGTTACTAACAAAAAATTATTAATAAAAATCAATTGATCTTTTGAGATTGCTGAGTAAAAACAGAGGTCTGAAATAAAAATAAAAATGAAAAGATGATCATAATCACTGATAGATCAGACATTAAAAATATGCATACATTATAAACAATTGTATGCCAATAAATTTGAAAACTCAGATAAATAGAAAATACTTAGAAAAGATTGCTTAGAAAATTAACTCAGGAAGAAATACCAAAATTAAATATTCCCATAGCATTTAAAAAATAAATAGTTCATGAAATATTAAATACATAGTATGCTTACATAAAGAATCATCATGATAAAGTTCCTGAAATGTTCTACAAAATTCTGAGAGAAAAGATTATTCTAATCTTATATGAGCTCTTCCAGAAGGGAAAAATCTGGAATACACCTCAACTAAGTCTAAGAGGTCACTCTTACTTAGAAACAAAAATCAGATGAAAATAAAAAAAAAACATTGGAATAGGAAGAAAAATAACAGGCTAATCTCTCTCATGAATATAAATATAAAAATAATAATGTATTGGTATATATGTATGTGTCAGGAGCTTAGCTGATCTAGGAGGGAGAGCTGAGCTGTTAGGTGTCAGATTACCTAATTAAAGCAACAAGTCAAAAGTGGAAGCCTTTAATCACTCACTGCAATGGAACAAACAAGAGACAAAAACTGGAGACAGTGCTACCACCCCCATTTCATTTTTTCCCCCATGTAATCGGCACACGGAATAAGAACTGTGAGGGGGCTCATATCGTGGTTGAGGGAGCCCTAAACAAAAGGATCCCAAAGTTGTATGTACCCTGGGGTCAGAACAGGGAAAAGGGGGAGGGTTAGCAGTGAAGTACCAGGTACTGAGTCAGAGTGGGAAAAAACACCTTTAAGGTTTCCCCCTCTTCCCTCATAAGGAGACCTCAGAAGTGTCTGAAATTTATTATGAGATAGGCAGACTGGTAAAAAGCTAAGTAGTCAAATTCAAATGGCATCTCACCTTGCTGGGTCAAACAGGTCCAATGTTTAGGTAGGTAGGTTGGTAGGGAGAGATTGAGAGGTAGAGAAAATGAGACAGAGACAGAGAGAGAGACAGAGAGATGTTAGATGGATGGATGGATGGATGGATGAATGGATAGGTAGGTAGATGATAGATACATAGAGTAGATATGAATATAAATGTGAAAGTTTGGATTTCTGAGTTTCTAGTAGCCTATCAATATTTTTCTTATTTCTGTTCTTATTTGTATCTTAAACATTAATTTATATTTAAAAATAAAATTCTCAGACAGGAAGAAGATAAGCTAAGCATAGTCCATTAAACTATAGCAGAGATAGGGACAGTAATTAGTTTTAAAACCAGTAAACGTTTAATGTATAAGAAATTGGTATGAAGCAGTGTAAATTACTGCCTATTTCTGTCTTTTCTTTCTAAATCTGAATATGGATAAGTTAAGGATAACCTTGAATTTCCACTCTACAAAGCAAATATTTCAATGTTTCCGCTTTCAGAGTATCAAATCTCAAATCTTATTCTAACAAATTACCTATAATATATGTTTAAGTATTGATTCTAAGAAAAATGTTAAAAGAATTCTAGAAAAATTCAAATTATCTAATCCATACCACCAATTATTATAACAGGCAACTACTGCAATGAAATTTATGATCAGAGTTAATATGGAATACACTTTTAAAAGAAAATCCAAGGGTTTTTTTATAGACACCTTACTTTAAGAGGGTTTATTTGTATTTCAAGAGGACAGGTAGAGTTAAAAAAAATACATTCCAGGATTTGTTCACATGTCATTCATTATTTGAAAATAACTGGAGAAGCAAAAGTCAGAAGTGAGAAAGAAAGGAAGAAATAAGAACATTGCCATCTGAAGTTTGATTAGAAATAAAACAATGATGACAAACCCACAGCTAACAGCATACTCAGTGGTGAAAAGCTAAAAGCATTTCCTCTAAGAACAGGAACATGACAAGGATGTCCACTCTCACCAGTTGTATTCAACATACTTTTGGAAGTCCTAGCCATGGCAATTGGAGAAGAAAAAGAAATAAAAGGAATCCAAAGTGGAAAAGAAGAAGTAAAACTGTCACTGTTTGCAGATGACATGATACTAAACATAGAAAATCCTAAAGATGCTACCAGAAAACTACTAGAGCTCAACAATGAATTTGGTAAAGTTGCAGGATACAAAATTAATACACAGAAATCTGTTGCATTTCTATACACTAACAACAATGAAAGATCAGAAAGAGAAACTAAGGAAACAATCCCATTTACCATCGCATCAAAAAGAATGAAATGCCTAGGTATAAAACTACTTAAGGAGGCAAGAGACCTTTACTCTGAAAACTATAAGATGCTGATGAAAGAATTCGAAGATGACATAAACAGATGGAAAGATATGCCATATTCTTGAATTGGAAGAATCAATACTGTCAAAATGACTGTACTACCCAAGACAATCTACAGATTCAATGCAATCCCTATCAAATTACCAGTGGCATTTTTCACAGAACTAGAACAAAAAATTTTACAACTTGTATGGAAACACAAAAGATCCCAAATAGCCAAAGCAATTCTGAGAAAGAAAAATGTAGTGGGAGGAATGAGGCTTCCTTACTTCAGACTATACTACAAAGCTACAGTTGTCAGAACAGTATGGTACTGGCAACCAAAAAAAATGAATTAGAGATCAGTGGAACAGGACAAAAAACCCAGAGAAAAACCCACACACCAATGGTCCATTAATCTATGACAAGGGAGGCAAGAATATTCAATGGAGAAAAGACAGTCTCTTCAATAAGTGGTGCTGGGAAAACTGGTCAGCTACAGGTAAAAGAATGAAACTAGGACATTCTCTAACACCATACACACATACCAAAAAAACCCTCAAAATGTATTGAAGACCTAAATGTAAGACCGGATACTATAAACCTCTTAGAGGAAAACATAGGCAGACACTCTGACATAAATCACAAAATATCTTTTTGGATCCACCTACTAGAGTAATGAAAATAAAAACAAAAATAAACAAATGGGACCTAATGAAACTTAAAAACTTTTGCACAGCAAAGGAAGCCATAAACAAAATGAAGAGAACAACCGACAGAATGGGAGAAAATATTTGCAAATGATGTAACTGACAAGGGATTAATCTCCAAAATATATAAACAGCTCATGCAGCTCGATATTAAAAAAAACAAACAACCCAATCAAAAAAATGGTCAGAAGATCCAAATAGACATATTTCCAAAGAAGACATGCAGATGGCCAGAAAGCACATGAAAAGATGCTCAACATCACTAATTAGTAGAGAAGTGCAAATCAAAACTACAATGAGTTATCACCTCACACCAGTCAGAATGGCCATCATCAAAAACAACAAATGCCACAGACCTACTTGAGAATGGACTTGAGGATATGGGGAGGGGGAAGGGTAAGCTGTGACAAAGCGAAAGAGAGGCATGGACATATATACACTACCAAACATAGGCTAGATAGACAGTGGGAAGCAGCCGCAGAGCACAGGGAGATCAGCTCGGTGCTTTGTGACTGCCTGGAGGGGAGGGATAGGGAGGGTGGGAGGGAGGGAGATGCATGAGGGAGGGGATGTGGGAACAGATGTATATGTATGACTGATTCACTTTGTTATAAAGCAGAAACTAATAAAAAAAATGGAAAAAATTAAAAAAAAAAAAAAAAAAAAAAAACAAATGCTGGAAAGCGTGTGGAGAAAAAAGAATCTTCCTACACTGTTGGTGGGAATGTAAATTGATGCAGCCACTTTGGAGAACAGTATGGAGGTTCCTTTAAAAAGCTAAAAATAGAGCTATCATATGGTCCAGCAATCCCACTCCTGGGCATGTATCTGGAGAAAACTTCAAAAAGATACATGCACCCCAATGTTCATTGCAGCACTGTTTACAATAGCCAAGACATGGAAGCACATGAACTTATTTAGATAACAGAAATAGGCTTACAGACTTAGAAAACAAATTTAAGGTTACCAAAGGGGAAAGGTGTGGGAGGGGGTGGTGGTGGTGGTGGTAATAAATTAGGAGGTTGGGATTGACATATACACACTACTATATATAAAATAGATAATTAACAAGGACCTACTGTATAGCACAGGGAACTCTACTCAATACTGTGTAATACCCCATACAGGAAAGTAATCTGGAAAAGAATAGATATATGTATATGTATAACTAAACCACTTTGCTGTACACCTGAAACTAACACAACATTGTAAATCAACTATACTCCAATATAAACTAAAACTTTAAAAAAATAAACTTTTTATTAAAAGCTGAACTTTTATTTTTTATTTATTTATTTATTTTTTTTTTGGTGGTATGCGGGCCTCTCACTGTTGTGGCCTCCCCCGTTGCGGAGCACAGGCTCCGGATGCGCAGGCTCCGGATGCGCAGGCCCAGCGGCCATGGCTCACGGGCCCAGCCGCTCCGCGGCATATGGGATCCTCCCAGACCGGGGCACGAACCCGTATCCCCTGCATCGGCAGGCGGACTCTCAACCACTGCGCCACCAGGGAGGCCCAAAAGCTGAACTTTTAAATCAACAGAAAGTTCTTACAATTTTCTAGTAAACATCTATTTCATAAAGAAATATCTGAATAGTGACATCATCATCTACCTAAATATAAAAAGGGAGTTAATAGTAAATCCATGATTATTAGATTATCAGCAATCAGAATACTGTGATGCTAACTTTCAGAGAACAGAACATACAAATATCATTAGACTTTGCTATAATTTAAAGTAATATTCAAAAAGGGTTGTGACTTTATGATATAAAATAGTCCTTGACTTTCATAATTCTTAAGCACTTTCTTTTATCATTTTGCTGATGTATGTCCTATTTTAAAATCAGAAGGATAATGGATGTGCTTCTTAAACTGTAAATTAGGTTTTCTATCAGAGCCTTGTCAGCACCATGACAGGTGACCCAACAGTGGTCTTGCCTTTGCAGCTCTCCTACTTGTCTGCTTCTCAAGGAGAGAGGGTCAGTCTTAAGGGAAGTGCAGGAGATTGCTGAATCCCTCAGGAAACATCTTAGGACCATAATAACATTTACTGCAAGCCATAATCATTTTATGTTCTCTCTAACAGTTTAAAAGCAGAGCTATACTTTGCTGTCACATGTATTTTTATTAATCAAGGGCATTCAAAGTTTGAATGGATATTGTAAATTTGAAAGTCTGGATACTTCTGATTTGTGTCAGGCATGTTTTAAAATTTAGAAAAAAAGTAGAGAACCAGCCAGGATCATTAATTGATTTCATGAAAACAGAATCCACATACACTTTAGTGGGTATTTTAATTAAATGTATCCTTAAATGTCATTAAAAAGAAAACCTGGTCCATTCAGTGTAATTATCGAGATAAAAAAGTGCACATACAGGGTAAACTCGTATAAATACTTAACATCAGAATATAAATCAAGGTTATACTTTGCTGTAAAACAATATTGTACTCAAATTGATAGAGTTCCTCTCAGAATGAAAAGCAAAGACTCTGCTTGAAAA